>NC_090660.1:95275286-95875286 GCF_013368605.1 Nyctibius grandis
AAGCAATGTCAGGAACAGAACAAAACACTAGAACAAAACTCAGCTGGAACTTTGGTGAATTTTGCAAAACAACTTTTAAAAATTAAGGTATATTGGCCTGCAGCTGAGACTATGAGAAAGGTATCACACTCCAGTTTTGTCTGTTGTAACCTTTAACACAGCCATACATGTATGACATTCTGTATATGAAAATCACAGTATTAGCAGGTATTTGTGTTTGTTGATTTAAATCATTTTCTTTATTGACTTTTTAAAAGTCATTACAATGATGTAAATACAGCATGATCTTCATGGACCAGCAATTATAGACTATTGGCAGTGAAAAAATTGTTTAAAAAGTGAAACATGAAGAATTACCCAGTGTTTGTCTACACACCACATTAAGAAAGCTAATGCTGATATTAACTCAACACTTCTAAGTTTTCTACCACTATACACAGACTAATAAAAACAGAAGTGGACATGTAGGTACATAGAAGTACATGCATTATCCACACAGAGTCACACAGAGGAAAACATGTACCTGGCATCTCTGTAATGGTGATCTGTGGACTGGGTGTACCGGGAACGAGGTAGAGTAACATAATGACTGAGTAGATGGCAGAAAGAAAAATACAAATATGAGACAATAAGATGAAGAAGGAATGATATACATCACACAGCAGAAGACATAACAATCTGAGAATACAGGAGCAACAAAAGCTCTGAAAATTGTACAGAGCTCTGAAATTATTAACAAAATTAGAAATCTGATACACAGTTCTAAAGGTAAAATTATCTAGATTTTTCACACATTCTGAGAAGCTCGGAGAGGACTATGGATCAAGCGGAAAGCTAAAATTTGGGATTTTCTACATTATTTTAGTTAGGAGGAAAAAATGTATAAATCTCTGTCTGAAAGCAATCTCAAGAAGTCAGATTGCCTGTTCCCTTGCTTGAAGGCAGTGATAACTTCAGTATGAACAATATCTTTGGCAGAGGTTTATCTAGTCTGTCTGAAAAGCTACCATCATTGGGAAATATGTGCCCACATAGCTAGCTCCAGAGCTTTCCCACTTCTGAATGTAAGTTTTCCTAATATTTATCCTATTGTGATAAAAGATGAATTTAGAAGAAAGCCTTGTTATTATTTAAATAATTAATGAAGACATATAACATCTGTAACAGAATATGCCAAAAAAACAAATGCATGCATTTCAAAATAATAAACCCAAGATATTTATATTTTAAATATACCTATATTTGTCACAGCGCTAGATATTTTCCAATTGACAAAAACAGAAGAACGTTATTTCTCTTTTAGAATAAATATATGCACAGAGTACAGGAAAAATGGTTTTGAAATAGTTCTTTTCTTCCAATTTACAAGGAATTATTAGAATGCAAGGGAGTCCTTGGTCTACGGCTCCTCTGAAGTTGGGGTATTTTAAAGGAACGACTAATCACAAAAGTCCACATTGGAAGTGTAAACTGATTTCACAAGAAACATAGAAAGCCTCATGTTTATCCTCCACTTTTGTTTCTCACATCTTAATTTGCTTATAATTCATGGTTTTCTAGTAATCACATTGTTACAGGTAGCTATATTACCTACACTTATTATATTTGCCTCTTTTGCATGTGGATAAAATGTATCATCAGCCACATGTAAATATTCCTTATAAGCATATTAGGTTAATTATATATAGTACAAGAGATCTTTGTGCTCACTTCGTGTCAAATAAATGCAAAAGCATAGTCACCACTATAAGCTTCTACCTTAAATCCCCGCTTATGCAATTTAAACTTTACAGTTTGTTACAAGAATGAGGAGCCGTACACAGTTCAGCATGGCCCAATTTGACATGGTACGCTGAAAATTTGAAGATGAGATCCTAAGAAGGACAAACAATTGAGAAAATAATCATAGAGCTACACTGCAGGCTGCAAAAAATATTAGGGTTCTTTAACTAATGCACAGACCTGAATACTAAAAGCAGCCTACCCATAATGGCCTGACAGTCAGCATGCTGCCAAGAAGCATTAAAAAATAATTCGGTCACGTTCTTAAAATTTGCTTTAGAATATATGCACACCCACAGGAAGATCAAATAAAAATGCAGGAGTCTACCCCACAGCAGCTATGATATGTGTGATGGTGGCAAACGACTGCATACCAGCTTATTCTCGCTACGCGGTGACATTCCCAGGCTATATCCAACATGAATACGCACTTAAATGATTTAGATGCAACTCTGGAATTAACACCACAACACTCTTGCAAATATTTCATTAGTATTAATAAGCAATTAAGTGTTTCCAGCTGGTAGATGACATTTTACTGTTAACAATTCACTTTCACTTCCCGTTTTATCTTTCCAGTGAATTGTGGACAAGCTTTCTTGATAGTTTTTCAAATAAGACATCAATAAATATAAGATATACAACCAGTTTTTAAAGAGCAAAGCTTTAAACAAAACTAGAGCTTCAAGCAAAATGTGTTGCAGAACCTGAATTTCATGGGAATGCAATTGCTGTTTGCAAGCAACTTAACTTACTGTCCATAAGAAGGAACACCCCAGACTGTTCTCTTCACTCACTTGTATGTGAATGAAACACCATCAGTTAATGTTCTGCTCAGGATCTGAGTTCTAACTACTTTTCAAATCCCCACTAAACTATGTTAAGTGCTCAACCTCTGGTATCAGGTTTTGTCCTAATACAGAATAGAAACTCAGAGCTCTAGTGTTCTTACAAATTCTGAGACTTTTGCTTGTGAATCTATAGCAGGCAGTTCAACTTTTTTTTTTTTTTAAATTCAGGAATTCAGAATCAGAATAAGCTGCCATTTAAAGACAACCACTTATACAGTTTGATATGTGATAGCTTTTAACAAGTTTGAAATATGCTTCCTCGTCACCCAGAACTCTGCTTGTCTGTATAGAAAAGTGATGTAAGCTTTAGCTTGTACTGGACCTGATCCTCTGGCATTACTGGCTATTCATACTTTTCTTTATTCTTTAGAGCCCATGTTATCCATGCTATTTAACTCATAATAGATAATAACTCACTATAAAATGTTCTTACAAGTGCAATGTAAAAAATGAGAAAATTATGTCTGAATTCATTAAGAAGAAAAATCAGTTCTATACATGAATTAACACAGTAACTTACTAGAGTACAAGGCATTCATCATAAATCAAGAATATATAACCTAACGATATTTGTGGATTTTCATAATATCTCTGACTATGCAACAATAATAATTATAGAGATATTATTCATGTAAGCATGTGTCTGGAATGGTTTCTGTTGAAGTACAGTAATATTTTCCATAAAATATGCATGGTTAGTAAAAAAGAAAGGAAAGGTGCATGCTATATCTGTATGGAAGAGAGAATGACTGACAACACAAAGGTCAAAATATCATAGTATGCACATTAGGAGGTAGCATATTTTTCTGTTCTTTATGTATTTCAACAGGTAGAGCAAAAGGCTTAAATGTCATCTCTCTTCTGAGCATCCAGTCAATACTCCACTATTTGTTTACTATTAACACTTTATGTATTTAGCTCAAAATGAATTCTTTATGTTTTTATAAATATGTTAACAACGTAACACCAAAAATGCCTATGACATACCTAATTCTCACTGTCCAAAATTGAAATATACACTACTTTCATTTGGCTGATAGCCAGTCTAAAACACTTAAAACCAATGCAAATAAATCACAATGTAGTAAAATCATTAAGCTTTGTATTGCCTAAGTACAAAAGAACTAGAGAAATGTTCCAAATCTGCATCTAAAATAAACAAGTCCTTTGAGCTGTTCATGAAAATTATGATCTGATGTGCACATGTAGATGGGAACGCTTGGAAGACCATGGAGACACAGACAAGGTTTAGATATAGCAGATTTTTAAAAAGACAAAAGAACTCCAAGATACTTCTTTTTTGCAACCGTCATTTAGACTTCTAGCCTTTTACCACACATTCCTTACTTGCTACGTTATAGTAGTTGATGGCAGAAGTATATCAAATGATGGTATGGCAAAATGAAAACATAAGTTTGCATCCTCACAGATTTGTGAAAGATTACATATTTTGTTACAGATAGCATAGACAGAAAATTTGCAGCAGCAACTCATTTTACTTATATTAAAATAATGAAGTTAGTCTGATAAGGCAGCACTATAGGTTTTGCAATATGATCATTAATGTACACACACATACACACAAACATACGTCCCCCCACACTCCCTTGCATCAGGTAAAAACAGATTTCACTATTCTGACAAGAAGGTTCCAGACATATATGCAAACACATTAACATTCCTTTTTTAAAGTGAACAGAAAATGATGACTTAAAATTTTCTGATATTGCTCACCTATTTGTCCATTTCCTTATACATTCATAAAAATTCAATGAACCATGAGGGTACCAAAACAGAGATCAGTGATTCAGTGACCAATTAGATTGCCTAACTGGAAATACTTAATATCCAGGAACAGGCTTGACATACCAGAACAGTCTCAGAAGCACACTTGAAAACATGCACAGACACACAGCGTGCCTCACTGGAACCATCCATGGCATACCTTTCTGCTCTTCTTACTGTGCAAGGGGAGCTTAACCTAGTCATTACTGTTTGGGATATTTTATTCAACAGTAAAGACGTGGCATTAGAAGATAATCGTTCCTTTCAATGTTCATTCTCTGTGACCAGGTCCCACAATTTTATTAACATTTCAGCTTCCCTATTAGATTGGGAAGTTGACTCCCAAGTATTTCTATGGAAAGGATGAAGTCCTGGAGTACTATTACATCCGGATATTCTTGTGCTTATTGGAATACCCATAATAATTCCAAATGCAAAACAAGACTTTCCATTCCACTGTCAGAGCCTGCATGAATCAAACTCAGTTGACACAAGAAACTTCTATCATCCTATTACTGTTTATCTGTTCTGATAGTCAGCTTTTTCCAGTGTATTATCTGATTGTAATTTAAGTAATACATTGTATCATTGGCAATACTACTATCCTCCAGTTTTAGCAACACTCTTTTTCACTTTTTCCATTGAAACAGCAAATTAAATGTATGACAAGTATGAAATTATTAAGATTGCTAAAAAATAAATATAATTTTTTACTGGTATGAATTTCCCATTAACCAAATACTACCAAACTTTTCAAATTACAATTTTACGAAAATCTAGCAATGTGAAAAAATGGGAATTAGCTTAATCATACTGCAGAGTAAGAAACAGGTGGTTCTTTGGGTCAATTGGTAGGAAATTTAAGGGGAAAAGAGCCATTGAAAGTGGGAGAAGGGAAAAGAGAGAGGGCTGGCATACGAAATTTAGGGTAAGTGTTATGGGAAGGAATGAAGTAAAAAACTGGGCCTGGGATCAAGTTAGGACTGCAACATTGAGCACAGAATTGCTCAAGGGAAGAGGAGGATGGAGTTAGTAAAGTGATGTGGCTTCAGGGAAAAGTGTGCTATACCTCCTATCAGCATCTTGCTCATTCCAACAATGGTAAGTAACTACTACAACTAGTTACTTTTTCCAAATAACTGAAGCTAGTGATATGGTTCTAAAAGTCTAAATTCTCATCTGAACAAAGCAGGAGTTAATGTGCTCTGTGGTAGAATGTTTTCCGTGTTGCTTCATAAACACCTGGGAAATCACACCTATAAACTACATAAATAAAATGTGAAGTCAGGCTCTCAAACTTTAGAAAATGGCAGATGCCACTCAAGAATAAAACATTGGTTATATAATTTCCCCTGCTACATTTTATAGAAAATGTTAATAGGAAATTTTCATTTAATAGTTTAGGTTTTTTTTAAAGGAGAGAACAAATTTTCTTTAAACATCAACAGTTTTTCCACCAATAATGGTATGGATGCTTTTTGTCACATCAATTGTATAGAAATTCCTGCTTATCTCCTGGGACAGATGAAATCACAGAAATATTCCAACTGATTGCAACTGACAGTTTGAAGACTTTAGCTGCGAAACAATAGCAATTATCAGCAGAGAATTTGTGAACTGCCACATATTCAATCAAGATGACTTTCAACAAGAAAATCAGAATCACATTATCACAGCGCTCCCTATAACGTATTTTAAGTCCTTGCTCCAAAGGGCATAACACTGAAGTCTTTTATCAGAACTGTATCATTTTTGTCATGGGCATTTTGTATGTGCATTTTATTCTAAGGAATGTATCTAAGACTTTCTGTTGTTTGTTTTTTAATTCGGCTCAAAGGTTCTGAATCATGAACCCTTTCAGATGTAGCCACATTTGCAGGACTGCACTTCTCTTGCCACCTTCCTACTCCATCCCTCTGTTGGAGGTCACCATCCTTCAGCAGACACATGGATGCACCAGGTGAGTGGCACAGATAATTGTGCACTTTAACAGTGCTTTCAGTGTGAAGTAATGTGCCCACTGTAAATAACAGCAGCTAAAGAGAAAACATTCTCCTTTCTGCCATTCTTACTGCAAGGCTAAAACATGGCAGTGTGCTCAGGCTGCAATCCCTTTAGCAGTTAAATCCATTAGAGCTCATGAGTGAGAGCCCTGGGAGAGGAAAATGTATTGGGCAACATTCTAAGTAACATTATAAGTAAGAATCTGTGTAGGACAGTCTTACTTATAGGAATCCTTACTGGTACAATCTCTTGTATGGTTTTTATCTGCAGTTGTAGGTGTAGATATACAAAATAATTAGGAAGTACGATATACTATTAAGGCCTATGGTAAAATTTTGAAAGGAGAGAAAGAACTTCAAGAAATGCTGCAATTATTGAGATTTAAGTTGATGCATACATTTTATAACAGATATATGCAATTTTTTAGCAATGTATTTCTTTTACTTTACTGGGTATTTGAAGAAGCAAAGATACAATGACATTGCATACCCACATATGGGTAGGTACCCATACGACATACACAACCAAAAATCAAAAATATCATCCCAGAATTTCCACATCAAGTATCAAGTACCCTTTATACTCTACAATATCTTCGTATCTGTAATATACAGTTAAACGATTGTACTGTAAAATATTAAATAAATAATAAATGACTAGTTAATTACATATTATTCAGCTGTGTATTTAATAAAGAATGTGGAAAAAAAATCATCTGTTAAGTTTTCTGGTTTTTACTATGGTGCAATGTCTCAAAAAACTCTTTTCCTAGTTTGACCTAAACTGGCACCTAGCTATTAATAATGTTGGATTAGGAGCCTGCTACTTATAGATAAAGCAACTGCCAGTGTAAGATGATTTTTAGAAATGTAGGATTTATATTGCCCTTGGTTACATTTAGTTTTGTGTTAAATAATGAAAGCAGCTAATTAAATGACATCTTATCTATCATGCAGTAGACTCATGGTAGTGAATTATTTTGGTCTCCACTGGCTTGATTACAGTAACTAGAATTTTTGGCATGTATTTTGGCATTTACTTTAAGGCATGTTTAAAAAAAACTTCTTTCAAAGCGTTCAACAGAAAGTCTGTATTTGAATGTGCTAATGAAATCATCTTTCAGTAATGGTGGTGTGATAATCATGCTAGTCCCAGCATATCGAGATATCATCATTTAAGTGATTTAAAGATAATGGAGAATATTTCCTTAAATAATCATGGCTATGACTACCCCATTACTTTAACATGGCAGATAATTTGTGTTCTTTAAAATGGAAACTGTGCAATAGTCCTGATGAAGGGATAGTGGACCCAAAACTTAACGTGCTTTTTCCCTTGTTTTCTTGTAAGTGCCTAGTAGAAAGACATTTATATTTAGGAGTTTTCTCATACGTTTCCACTGCAGGATTGTTTGAGTTAGGCAGTCGCTGAATGCTCTGGCCTACTATATCTCTGTTAAATTCACCTTTAGCAATTTCATGCCTCAGGGAGAGCACATCTAGGACAAAGAATACAGTTAGATTAATAGTTGCTAAATAGTATCTAAGCTGGTTAGAGCTGTGGGCCTGAGTACAATTCCCTTACACTGCCTTGGTGTTTGTTGTTAACTGATGATATATCTTTCAGAAAGTAATACACAGATACAGTTTTGGCTGATGTCTCGGTTTTGGAACTATTCAGATTCTCACATTGTTTCTCTAATTCTCTTAATTATATTAATAGCTTAAACATAAAACTCTGAGGTCAAATCTGCCTATTTGCAACATTTTCTCTCTGATTTGATTAGTTTCAGTTTCTGAAGTGAAGTGAAAGTTTGCTTTAGAGTGTTTATTAAAACATGTCAAACTAAAGTTTACAAGGTTATCCTGTTACAGACAAAAGATCTTATGGAACTTGGGGCTGTATTAGGTCATAAGCATTCATATTTCTTTCCATTACAAATTTAGGTTATTTCATAAAAGTGTGGGCACTTGCAAAAAAACTCCTTGCATTTTGACAAAAATGAACTAGTACATCTATATTAAATATATCAGTACAAATTAACTTGATTTCCCACTTTGAGTTACCAGTATACACAGTACAATCCTGACATTTTTGATAATACAGCAGCAGATACAAATTTTAACTGTAACTTTACCCTGCCAACAAAAATCAGTACATGATTTGACAGCAACATTAGACATATTTAAAGGCTTGGTGTTTGAAATTAAAATTATCTCAAAATAAATTAAAAAAAATGTCTTTCAGCTTTTTTAAAATAACTTGATTTTCACTTCTATCTATGCATTCAGCTTTGAAGGAATGTTTACATTGCCGTTAGACTTGAGGTCATTAGACATTTTTGTATGTGGTTTCAGCTAACTCCTTGGTGCCATATACCTTAGAGAACTTTCTGCTGAATTATCTAGAAAAGGAAGGAAAGAATTTTCTTACTCATATTCTCAGTCATATTTTAACTTAGCAACTAAGCATGTCTACAAGAAACTACTTTTTCAAAGTCCCTTTTTTGCAAACAGCTCCAAGGAATAAACGCACCATGGAAACAACAAACCATCAGACCTGTGGGAAAGGAAAGTGTGATTTTTTTCAGAGGTAAGGGTGGAGCAAAACAAGGACGACAAGTAGAGAGATTGTAAACCTGTACCAAGGTTCAGTTTTTCCACTTCTCCAAACTGCCTGCAGTTCCAGCACTTTTCAGAATCAATACCATTAAAGAGTTACTTTAGGGACTTGTGTACGCACCATTGTTTTTTATTATGTAACACAGACAGTATCACAAATATTCACTAACAAAATTTGAAGCCTAATAATCTTCCCATTCATAAAACCACTGTCAAACTAACAATGAATATAAAACATGACAAATGTTTGGGAATAGTCTTTTTCTATTCTCTTGAGTGTTGCCTAAAACCAACATGCTTCAGAGACTGTATGTCGCAATAGAGGCATAACTAGTCAACAATCTGATTACACAGGCCTCCACTCACCATGTATGAACAGGAGAACTTCTGTGTGTGTTTTGGAAAATACAGACAAAATAAAAACCTGTGTTCAGAGATTCAGAGCACACCTAACAAACAAATACCTATTCATCTAGAATGGTCGTGTGAAAATGCAATAACCTCATCACCAACAACTTTCTGACATTGTTTTTCTGACATATTCTAAAAAAACAATTCTCTTTCTCTAAGCCAAGCCAGTCCAGTAGGGGTTATTTGATTGAAGTTAGGGGGAATGATTGCGATGCTGTACTTCAAGCCACCTTTCACTGCTATGCATTTATCTGGAAGGCAGCAAGCAAACTTGCAGTGAACAAAGCCAGGAGCATTCCATAAGGCATATACAGGCTCTAAGGATAAGTTTAGATCCTATTTCAAGGATGACTGGTCTAAAAATCAATATAATATTATCACAAAAGCATTCTGTTCTTTTAAGGAAACAGCTCAGAATCCTTAAGTTATTGCCTTCTGTGTGAAAATCAGGTAGCCTCATGAGACAATTAAATAGCATTCTTCTTTTCTATAACTTAAATAGAAATATTGAATAGTTTAATGCAAAAAAAGAGGTTCACCTATGATCTATTACACTTGCAATGAATACAGTTAACATCCTGGGCGATTGCTTTTCAATATCTTAATTATTTTGCCCATTAGACTTTTTTTTTTGCTAAATTCAATTAAAAATCTCTTGAATACATATGCTTTTTTTCTTTTCTTTTGGTACTCTTTTTTCTAACTTACCTAATTAGGAACAATTAATTATGATTTTTTTTTTCTCAGAAATTTTGTCTTACATTCCTTACAATCATTGACCATCACATTAATGTTCTTTTAAGACATATTCACCTTTCTGTTCAATATTAATAACAAAAAGCCACTGATTTCTTAAATTCTTTGTATTACTGGTAGCAACACCAATTACACGCCTTGATGTCACTTGAGGAATAATCTGTAATAATAATCTGTAAAAGTATTACCTTCAAATACTAGTCACGTAGCACTCAAGATTACAAAATATATCTGTATTACTCCTTGCTATATGCAATTATGAAACGGGACAATATCTAGCAATCACGCCTCTCTGATTATACTGTGCAGGTTTTCAAGTTAGTGTATAAGAAGGTGGAAGATTTTCAAAATTAAAGGTAAAAAATGCTTTTTCTTTTGATTTTCTGACCTGAAAACAATGAGGTCAGAAAGATCTTATCAATATTTTTCATGTCACAAAGGCACTACTACAATTAATTCAGTAAAATTAACTACATTAGCCAACTATTGCCTGCAATTCTTTTTTTACATAATTAAAATTCATAGAGGTTGCTGCAGCTCTGCTTACTCTTTGGGAAGTTCCATCAGGCAAAACATTAGTCATGGTAAGATGTGCCTCTAAACACAAAGACCCCAAATTCATTCTAACACACATTGCCATAATCTTCCCCCCACCAACAAAAAAAATGTCTCATAAAGTTGAGAAAAGACAAACACAGTGCTAGAATATACTTTTGTTGTCTGCGAATTGCACTGTATCCAATGGGAGCATTACAATAATACCGAGCTGAAATTATCAATTTTTATGCCTCTTTATTCAACAGCAAAAATGACCAAATCTACGTTAGATTTTTTAAAGATATTCAGCACTTAAAAAATTATGAATATAGTACATTAAATATTTTATAAAAAAAGGACAACTACACTGTTTGTCTTTTAGATTGTACAATTTCTCATAGATTTTTCAGATTCCCTCTTGGCAAAGATACACTAACTGGACAGTTGCGTAAGCCTTGTGTGCACTGTATATTTTTGAATGTATATCATGTAACCAGTGGATAAATAAGCAGGGAAATGCTCATCTGTGGGATTAGATAAGTGATTTTGCTATTTAATTTAGTGAGCTAACATGCTGAAGTAAGACATGTTGATGAGTGTAGGCTACAGCTGTTTCTAATTCTAAGTCAGATATTTACCTCTCTCTGTCCGGGGAGTAGTGGTCGTCTATAACACGATGTCTATCCATTCGGTTCAGGGTATTGTAATGCGCAGGAGTAGATCGAGTCCCTCGTGGTCCCTGATCCACATTCCGACTAAGGATAAAAGACATCAGATTCTGAGTTCTGGGTGCACCTGGACCACATCCCGTCATCGGTTTGTACAGTCAATTATTAGCAAACATGGTGGTAATGAGGTGTGTTAGCTGACCTTTCTGTTGTATACTTTTACTCTCAATAATTTGAAATCTCATGGTAAAAAAATTTTCTCCTACAGAAAAAGGTGCTAAGTCCATGCTAGGGATGGCGTTTTTTTCTTTTGTTTCAATGTTTGTTTGTTCTGGAGATGAGAGAACGACATTTTTTTTATTATTATTTAAAAGGTTAATTTTAGACAAAATTTCATTAGTCTTTCCAGACTAGTACCTTCAAGGAAAATTTCCTTTCTAGCTGAAACATGCACTGTAAAGAATTTTCAATGAGCTCTTGAGTTTGGCTATACTATAAAGATGTAAACTGTAGCAAGGCACAAGACAGAACTTTTTAATAAGGTATAAGTGGTACGCATAGCACAGCCTTCATTAAAGAGCACCAATCACCTTTACAGTTTTGTACTATTTGAGACCAAAGTTTTGCCCATTGAGTGCTTTGCTCAGTTTAACCATTAATACCTACTGATACATACTAACTTCACTTTTTCTGGTCTGTAAAACAAATCCACAAGAATAGGAAAATACAAAGACAACAGTAAACTCTAATAATTATTGGATAAGTAAAACATAATTGTTTTGTATAGATTTGAAAATAACAGTTTGCATGCTTCCCTCCACAAAAATTCACATTTTAGACCAATAAATTCTTCTGCCTCCTGTTCTTTCCTGCAGTCTTCCCTAATGTGGGCCTCATTTTTTTTTCCACTTTTGTAACATCCTGTTCCTGTGTCCTTCCTTGTCACTTTGTCTGCCCTTTTGGTACCTGTCATCCTTATCCTTTGTCATCTGCCAGTCCCTGATTAGTGTTAACCTGTACGTGTATCCTTCACTGCTGCTGCCATGGTGTTGTTTATTTATACATGTGAGTGCTATGAAGACGTTGCACTACACATAAACTTTTGCCTTCAGTTCTACTTCATTTCTCATAAAGTATTTCTCCACTCTACTTTCACGAAGCCAAATATAAAGTTTACTCTGGCTAGTAAACTTTCTATTTGCCATATTAAACGTGAGTATAATTCTACCTTCTGCTCTACAACTCTTTCCTGCAACTTCTCCTCTGTACGTGTTTTAACACCCTTATTTATACCAAAATGATAGAAAATCCAGTATAGCCTTTACCCTGCCATTGGACTCTTTCATATATATTTGTACTCTAAAACAGACATTGACAGGGCTCCTTTGCTGTTCTTTGTTAACCTTTTTACTTTTCCCAGCAACCAATTCTCATTCCTCCTTTCTGAATTCTAGTTTCTATCTGACCCTTTTCCTCAGGGTCTCTTTTTTAATTCATGTTTCAAAAAAAAAATCTTGGTTTTTTTTTTTCTGTCTAGAGTATTATCATCTTATTTTACTCTTCTCATCTTGACTTAAATATTTAAGCTTTCTCAAGCTGTCATTTCTTTGCAAAACTTGCCAAAGATTTGACCTTTGCTGTCTGCCCACACAATCAAAACTCCTGCCTAAACTCTGATTATAAGCCTTAGTCCTGAAAACTCAATACCAACTTATCTGCTCAAACCACTTTCAATAAGTTTGTGTTATTGGCTTATTGTTCTAAACAAATAATTTATTGTTTAAATTTCTGTATTATGTCAGATTCTGACTTCATGCTGCTTTTTAATATCCTACACAACGGTATTTCTCTTACTTCAAAGTGTTGCTACTATTTCAGTTGTTTCACTCTGCTAAGGATGCCTTTGTCAGACAGATTTACTATTTAACAGAAAATTACATACTTTCTCCAACGAAACTTGTTCTATAAGAAAAGTTGGTTTCACAACATATGTCTTCACTCCTTTCTAACTTTCTTTCAGTTGACTGAACATGTACGGAGCAACCAGACAACAGGTAAGCAGGTGAAAAATGTGCAATTGCAGGTGGTGATGGTAGAGAATAATGAGCATCCGACTAGATTTACCACATCATTTCAGCCTAGCCACTTTCTATAGTCACCTTCATCTTGCTTTTTCAAATGCACAGTCTTAGAAAAAGCTAAACATGATGTTGTTCAGTGCCTGCCACAGTCTAAACTCCATTCTGATCCACAGTCCATTAAATACATTAGCTGAAAACATTACAAGAGCAGTAACAATTTCTTGTCAGCTACTATGCAATGTGGCTTTCATAAAGTTTATTAACAAAATCCAGTAGAAGGACTGAGGACTGCAAAATGTCTTCTAAGATATAACAGCAACTTGCACTTCTATGGCCCAAGAGCTCCTGCCTGCAGAGGCATCAATCAATATTTGGGAGATCTCTGGGCATGCAGCATGCTTACTGCAGTTAGAACACATCTGTAGCAGCACATGTATAATAAACTCAACTAAACATGGTGCAAATGTGACTAATAATGCTTATAGCTTTGCCAAGTACACCTGGCTTTTCAGTAGAATTAAAAAAGACATTTCTGTAACCTAAGGATCATGCTTCTTTTCTACAAACTCTCAAGTTCTGGCAGCCCAATTCTCTGGGCTTGACAAGTCCTCAAAGAAATTATTTGGTGTGTGGGCAGGGAAATATTACATAAATAATGGATTTGATTGTGGCATTGTAGGAAACAGCTGAAACATTTTTCTCTGAAAGTTCAAAATTATATTTAAAAATTTAGCTTTAGGAAAGTCAGAAAGCAAGAAACATTTTGTACAGGTAAAGAAATGCAAAACTACAAGAAAATGAAAAGAAGGTTTTTCAATGGTGTTAAACAAATGTTAATTACTAGCTTGCATAAAAGTTCTGCCCAAAATGCACACAGCATGCATGCACACACAAAAACACAAATACACACACACACAAAGAGATTTTGCTCACATTTGTATCCAAGACAAATAACCCCAGGAGATTTAGCATAGGCAATTACTTAGACTGAAATCAGTATAGCAGCAACCTGAATAGGGCCCTCTGTGTTTACTGTTTATGTCTCATTTAAAGTCAGGCTATATTTACATATGGTTTTAGATTTCAAGTAGAAACTTACAGTTTCTGCCTGTTAGCTGTCTGTGATGATATGGGATAATTTGGGATCTTAATACCTCACTAATGCAAAAGGATATCATTTAGTCTGTATCTGTTAGACAAAATGGTAAGTAAACACATAAGGAAGAGAATATGAAGTCAAGAGAATTTTAAGCTAACAAAAAGAACAAAGATAACAGAAAAGAAAGCAGAATACAAGAGAATCAGAATGACTGTAGAAGAAACGGATAGACAGATGTACCTGACAGGAAATATTGGATAACAGATCTTCAGTATTTAATGGGAATTGTGAAAATTATGGGCAAAGAAAATGACTCCCTCTTTTATTCCAGCTGAGTTACACCAGCTGGAAACCTACCCACACATAGTGACAAAAATGCTGGAAAATAGGCTTCATTCCCCTTTACATCCGTCCTTCTGCCTCCTCTTAAGAAAGCTTATCCACGCAGGAAAATTCTTAATTCTGGCTTAAACAATATGTTCAGTCAAGTGGTAGTCATTATCCAAAAAGGCTAGCTTTTGGAAGAATTGTCCTGATCTTTGTTTCACAAGATAAATAGCTATCAGAGGCTGCCTAAGATCACAAGTTGATATTTTTCAGTATAAAATTGTATGTGTGTCAATTTATTCTTGATGCTTTAAAAGTTTGAAAAAAATAGGAGAAAGAAAGCTACTACAGGCAGGAGGTATGGCTCTCCCAGAACATTAATTCTACAGAGACAAAAGGGTTGAAGACAGCACTGACGAATGAATGCCAAGAAAATGTCAAACCATCACATGCTATAAAACATGGCACCTTCTAAATAGCTCTTGAAAATGAAAATATAGAGGAATAATTTATTTCCTTAGATTGGAATGTACTGATTTTTGATGAAAAATAAGACAAAATTAGGTGAATTTTTGCACATTAGTGTAATGTAAGAAAAAACAGTATTGGCTTTACATAATTTCATAAGATCTAACTAATTCATTGCCAGTTTGAAAATCTGGAGATTCTTTCCAGTATTGTTACAGGATCAATACCACTTAAATTTATATACCTGCATAGTTAAATAACAGTTTACCTTTGTGGGGGAGGGACACTGGGAGACCATGATCTAGTCCGTCCTATGCTATCTCCACGGTGAGGGGATCCTGATCGAGAGCAATGATTAGATGACATAACTTGTTCTGGCACTGATAGCGTTGAACTTTGAAGATCTCTCCCATTATGTCGATAATCTAAAAAGAAATGCACATATTCAATGAATCTGAAATTGCACTTTTTAATTTCCTACCATATCTGTAGTAGTTAGAAGTATGATAAAAGATGAAATTTGATCAAGGATGTTATCATGTCTTCTTTTTTGTGATAAAAAATACATACATAAAGTTGACTCCTGTTGTTATGCTTAATTTAAGTACAGTTATAGTTCCTATAGTTATACTTTAAAAGTATAGAAATAAATTGTCATGCACCAAATTGGGGATTTATAATAATAAAAATATCCAAATTTACCACTTATTTGTGGTCAATATGATGCATTAATAATAAAACTGCCTTTTTTCCTTAAAATAACATATAAAATTGATTATCGCATTTTTAATTAAAATTGTATTGTAACAATTGTGTGTAATATACTTCAAACAGAAATGTCCACAATTCAAAACTAATTCAAAGTTCAGTTTAAAAATTTGGGATAGGAAACTATCATGGGATCAAATACAGAATTTGAGTTCAAGAAAGATTTGTATTTCTGAAAAAATTAAAGTAATAATGACTCAGTTACATCAGATTTCACTCACGGTTCTGAACTTAAACAACATGATTCCTTCACAAATACATGACCTAAGGCCATGCAGACACCTGCTTACATCCTAGACCTGATCCTGAATTAGGATAATAGAAGGCATAAATAATCTAAGCAAAAGCTTTCTCAGTTACAATAGCTTAAAAGGCTGCCACATGGACATTTTACACAGGCTTTTAAGAAAAATCATTTTTAAAAGATAGATGTATTAAAGTGACTGTCTCCATCTAATTGCACAACTTGAATTCACTGTCCCAGGGTACAATACTCTCTGCGAAGATGACAGATACACAGCAATTTCAAAGAAGTTTCCCCACATTTTGTGAGGATCAAAGTAATATACAATGATAAGAAATGGAAGAATTGCAAATCTTAATCTGATGTTAACGTTTTGCAAAAATAGGTCTTCAGACAGCTCTTAATGGCTATGACAACTGATATAAACTGACTTTTTGTTCTGAAGACAGTAACCGAGTAAAGAATATTTAGAGAGATCCACCTGGCACTGGAAAAATTCTGGCTCATAAAACTATAATTCTTTTCCCATGAAAATGTTCAGTAAGCACTTAAGCAAAACCTCAATTCAGTCCATTTAACGGTTCCAAGAATGTTTGATACTTCCAACTGAGTATTCATATTCATTGTATGGCCTTAGGATCAAGGATATATACGAACCACTTTAATTCATAAATAACTTCCTCCTGTGTTTAGGTGTAAGCTGCTTTGTGTGTGTGTGTATGTATGTACATAAAGGGGAAAAATAGCACATCATCATTACATTACATTAATATAATGATGTTGAGGATCAGATACTCTCTCCTCACTTCAAAGCGATCAAGTCATGTTACGTGTAGTCTCAGCTGAGAGTCAGTAATGAACTAAAGACTTTTATCCTGTGTGTGAAGTACACTTATTAGCATACACACTGATAAAGCATATAAGGACAAGTGCAATACAGTTCTGGGTGAAATCACCAAAGAATAGACAGGAGGAATTTTATCTGTGTTCGAAACAGGGTGTTGTTCACTAAGCAGTAAAGTATAGAACGTGTCTGAATAAAGTTTTTACAAGTCAGTCTGAAAATCAACAGACTCTGAAATCCTGTAATTCTTTAAGCAAAAGAGAAAGAGCTGAAGTAACAGCTGAAATCTCAATAATGTTAAAATAAAAAATGTAACAAAGCAATAACAAATTTCTTAATTAAGCAAATCGATGAGATATTTGCCAGTTTTATACACTAAACAAATATTGTCCTCAATACAAAAATAATGCACAGAGAACTACTTATTGATAAAACCAGCATTTCAAGAGAAAGAACATATGAGATATTTATTTTAATTTGCCCAGGAGCTGGCAGAACATGAAGTGCACTGCAGAGCACAGAGAGGCAGGAAAATGAAGAGGATCATTTTGCAGTTCTTTGAAGATGCTGGTCAAGATGTCGCCAAAAGAAAAATTCTGCAGGTAAGAAACAGGCAACGAAGGGAATACAAGAGACCTGTGAGGAGCTTTGTAGGCACCGATCTGCTACCCTATAGAGCAAAAGAGCTATGAGCAATTCTGAGAGTAAGACCACAAGTAAGAGCTCTACAGACTGTTTTTGGATAGACTAGGAGTTATTTTCTCTATTCTTAAGTGTTATATTTTACAGATTTTAATTTATGTTATATATCACTGAGACAACAAGCTATGTGTTTCACTGAACTGATTAAAGGCACTGTGTAAAGAGTAAGAAATGTACTGAAACAACCCGCAGTTATTATGCTATGGTATCATACGTACACCAAATAAAACAATAGCCCAAATCCATATTTTCTGTAGAGAAGCCCACTGAAAACTGGGATAATTTAGAAAGGCTTGTTTTTTTTACTATGACAATAGGTGATTAATTGCAAACAACATCCTTACAATGCAAGCCACATCTTTTGTAATTTCACAGTGAACAACTTATTCTGACAATGTTTAATATTTTCATTAAAAAATTGAAAATCTGGAAATGGCTTATCAGTTATTTTTTGCTCATTATATTAATTGAAAAGTATTGTAAAATAGCAACAAGAAATAAACAAATTTCTAAAGATAGTCTTAAAGTGGCAGAAAGGTTTTGATCTTTAAAAGACAAGTTGATACATTTGGGGAAAACATAAAATTATCTCCAGGGAAGGCAAATCTGAAAACACATTGTATTTGGTTTGCATGGCAAGGTTTTGGTAGCAGGGGGGCTACAGGGGTGGCTTCTGTGAAAAGCTGCTAGAAGCTTCCCCTGTGTCCAATAGAGCCAATGCCAGCCAGGTCCAAGACACCCACCGCTGGCCAAGGCCAAGCCAGTCAGCGACGGTGGTAGCGGCCTCTGTAATAACACATTGAAGAAGGGGAAACTGGGCAACGCAACTGTAGCTGGATGAGAGGAGTGAGGAATATGTGAGAGCAACAACCTCTACAGATACCAAGGTCAGTGATAGAAGGAGGGGGAAGAGGGCTACAGGACTGGAGCAGAGATTCCCTGCAGCCCGTGTTGAAGACCATGGTGAAGGCAGGCTGTCCCCCTGCAGCCCATGGAGCTAACAGTGTGAGCAGATATCCACCTGCAGCCGGGGAGGACCCCACGCCAGGGCAGGTGGATGGTCAAAAGAGGCTGTGACTCTGTGGGAAGCCCACGCTGCAGCAGGCTCCTGGTGGGACCTGTGACCCTGTGGAGAGAGGAGCCCACACTGGAGCATGTTTGCTGGCAGGACTTGTGACCCCATGGGGGACCCACGCTGGAGCAGTCTGTTCCTGAAGGACTGCACCCCGTGGAAGGGACCCATGCTGGAGCAGTTCATGAAGAACGGCAGCCCGTGAGAAGGACCCACGTTGGAGAAGTTCATGGAGGACTGTCTCCCATGGGAGGGACCCCACGCTGGAGCAGGGGAAGAGTGTGAGGAGGAAGGAGCAGCAGAAACAACCTGTGATGAACTGACCGCAACCCCCATTCCCCGTCCCCCGGCACCACTGGGGAAGGAGGAGGTAGAGAAAACCGGGAGTGAAGTTGAGCCTGGGAAGAAGGGAGGGGTGAGAGGAAGGTGCTTTAAGATTTAGTTTTAATTTCTCATTACCCTACTATGATTTGATTGATAATAAACTAAATTAATTTCCCCGAGTCAAGTCTGTTTTGCAATTGGTGAGTGATCTCTGCCTGTCCTTGTCTCGACCCATGAGCCTTTATTATATCTTCTCCCCCCTGCCCAACTGAGGAGGGGGAGCGATAAAATTGTTTTGGTGGCCACCTGGCATCCAGCCAGAGTCAACCCACCATACACATAAGTGAATAGGAAGTTATTACGAACTTATATATAATGAAATAAAAACCATGATTTACTGTACAAGTACACATGACAGAATATTGTCTATTATTATCCTGATAGTCCATATCTATAGATATAAAAAACACAGAGATGGTTCTCAGTATTCTGCCTGCACAGGGAGCATTTGGAACATTTGTGTATGAAAAACGTAATGAAGAGCAGTAATATGAAGAAATGGGAAAATCCATTAAAGAAAAAATCTAACACTTAAATCAGCAGTTTTATACAATATTTGGTATGTACAGACACCAAAGTACAAGGGGAATGAGCGATAGCGTAAGGTATTCTACCTGAATGAACATAGTGAAGGGCAGGGAATTCAATTAACAAAACACAAACAAAAACCTACTCTGTCTAAAATATTCTTAGAAGTGAGAACTAGTAAATCAAAATAATTAAATTTATTAAATCTGTATACCTAAACAAAATAATTACCTAGAAACAAAAAGCCTCCTCCAGCTTTAACTTGTTATTGTAGTTGATCACTTGCACATTATTGTTGCAATAAATCAAAATACGTGACTAACTAAATTGTCAAGTATAATCCTGATCAAAAAATGTTTTACATTAAATTGGAAGCAGACATGCAATGCTTTCTGGTAACTAACACTGGTAGTGCTTCCTTACAACAATTTCAAAAGGCAGAAACTATCAACACTCCTAATAATTTTGCATCAACAAGACTAGACATGTTAAGCTGTGTTCGAATAAACAGATTAATATTCTCTGTGCTTTGTTGCCAGCAAAATAAACTTTGAAATTTGTAATTAATTCACTCAAAACCAAAACTACTATATTTATGAACTACTCTCTTGTCAATACATCACACATTGAAAAGTAGCAGTTTCAGTAGGGCAACTCGCTAACATGAGTTAATTCCAAACTCATCCTTCAGCTTTGTAGAGTTAATGTAGCTCTCTGCCTTGTTTCACACTATGTATTTTCACTAGCTAGGAGTCAAAGCAACATGGAATGCTGTCTTATACTGAAAATAACCATATCAGATTTTCACAGAACACAACTTTCTGTGAACATCTATATAATATAATACTTTTATTCAATAACAATGTCCATTCTATAAAGTTGCAATACCAGAAAACATGTGTTTAATGTGGAGACAAAAGAGTTTAGGGATAGATCCAGTAAGGTTCTTAGGTTTCTTGAGTATAGTCATTATCATTCCAACACTGTACAGCCAGAACAAAATCTAAGCTGTAAAGAAAATATTTAAACTGTATGAATACAGGAGGAAAGTCAGGTATTTCAGAAAAATTATCCAAAAAACTACATTGTTAACACAGTCATGTAGACACAGCTCACAGAAGATGCCATGTTTTGAACTTAGTTGCCAAAATCAAGAATGTGAAGAGGATGCTTCCAACCACTCAGCATCCAAAGCCCTGCATTTTCTCCTGTCATCTTAGAGTATTGTTTAAAAGAACTGAAAAGGAATAAGATGAAAGCTGTTTTTTCATTTCCTGGGAATCTAAGAAAACTGCTAGATTTATGTAGGAGCTAGCTGACTAGTCATTCAGACTATGCCAGTTCTGAGAAACATATTCAGAGAAAAAAGTATTATCATGTGCAAACTTTTCAGATCCAAAAGGTAAGAGCTTAGCAAGTTTCTTGATCAGTTTTGGACTTAAGCAAGTCTGCCTAAAGCCAGCTTTGGCAGATCAAATAGTTCGGAGTTACAGTATCTGTCTTGAAGGTACTTGGTCCCAGCATGTCACAGTTTAGTGATCCATTGGTCTTCGAGTCTCTCTATTTACTGAAAAACAAGCTTTCCTTATTTATAATAATGAAGAAATTTTTTGAGGTATTAGTTTTTTACTAAAAATATCATTGGCTTATTTTTCTACTTACTGTTTTATTTTTACATTAAATGCAGTTTTCCAAGCTTCAGGGCCAGTGTAATATTTATTTTACTTTCTGAACCTAGAGATCACAATAGTATAGTTAAAAGAAAAGTATAGCTAATTATATCTTTTCTTTTTTTAGCATGACCACTACTGTTCCAGAATGAAACAGTTGTCTGTGCTTGAATCACAGAGACAGCACATGTTGTGTGCCCAGACAGTGGGAATCTACCATATCTTTATGCCATCTATGCACTGATTTTTTTCTCTAGCTGAAACCAGATGGTACATACTAGACTCTACCTTGAGACTCCAACTGGTATGGGATTTCAACCCAAAATTAGAAAGTATAAGAAACTACCTTGGATACAGTGGGATAAGACAGGAATATAAAAAGTACCTATGAAATTGTTTAAGAATGAACATCACAAGATGAATTATATTGAGACTCTGCTCATACCGAAATAATTGATTCAATCATCTTTCACTTGTTTATTCTTTCACTGAATTTCTATGGCTTATGTTGCAATTACTATGTATCAAATAAAATACTTCTGTATGTAGGAAATTTGTGCCTTTCATTGACACACGAGCTTCAGAGGAAAGACAAGCAATCTGTGATTACCCTGCAGCCACCAGAAATGCAGAGAGAGCAATGGGCCAGCTCCTCATTTACAAAGCTTCAGGAGGATCACAGTAACACAAAGCTTACATGAGAGGCTCAACAACATGCCTAGCACCAATTCATACACCCCAGAAGTGGCCAACACTGTAATAAATATGTTTATCAAGCAGTGCTGGAGTACTTCTAAACCCCAAACAGACTTTAAAGCTGCTACTGATGATTGATTGACCATGGGATATGAAGTGGTAACTTTGGTACTCCTAACTTGAGAACTTAATTCTCTCTAGAACATGACTGGCTTTGCTTGCCCAGGACTTGAAACATTTGTCTCTCTCAAGACAGATGACATTCCAAAAATTATGGCGACATTCGCGATGACTGAAAAAAAGTATGATTTAACTTCCAGTTTCAAAAATATTCCATGTCCTGGAAAGAAGCTTAGAGAAAGAAAGTAAAAATATTGTCTTGCGGAAATAAATTACAGATAGTAAAAACAGGTCATAAGTGCAACTTGACCAAGGAGCTGTTATTGAATAAAACAGGTAGTTCTTTATAGCAGTAGTAAAAATAGGATAAATATTGGAATCTGCTTGCAGCTAAAAATATTAAGTCTTTACCATAAAATAAAGGCTCTATAACTGTGGCAAGCCTCTTAAATCAACCTACAGAGCACGGAGAAACTGATAATCAGTATAGAGATAATCAGCAATAAACAACAGCATCTTTGCACATGACAAAGGTATCTGCAATGCCACCACCACCTTCTTTTAATGGAAAGGTTTCATTAAAACCTATGATACACATCAAATGAGGGATTTTTACAAGGCACGCTAAATATAGCTTTCTCTGAGCTGAAGTTTTAATTTTATCTGTTTTAAGAGGCAATATTAATACTTTTGTCTTAAAGCATTCATCCACACAGCATGGTTGTACTATACTAATATCACACTATGCAGGGTACATGTTCAGTAAATACTAATATTAACAAATTGTTACCAAATTCTACAGCTTTCAGGCACGAAATTACAGAAAATCACAAACCTCCAAATACGAGGTTCACATCAACAGCACTAAAATAACCCTTAAAAAAAACAACTGAAAAGTACTAACGAAGCTTTTAATTTAGATGTCTTGCTGCTTGATTGACTTGAGAGAAACTCTTCGTATGAAAATTGTTCTAGAAAAGCAATATCAGAATTGCTGTTCAACATAGGCAAAATAATTGACTTGTTTCAGACACTGATGCTAAGTGGCATTTTCTCCACTTTAACATCTGTACTTGATTGAGGCATCAAGATTTCTCTTTATCAGTTATTTAATTTTTAACACTCACTGTGCTTGGGCTTAGAACAAGCACTAATTAAAAACAATTATATAATCAAATTGCCAGAAATGCTTAACATACCAAGATTTCACACATGGGCACTTTGGAGACAGTTCAGTTCTTTTATACAAATATGCTCAACTTCTATGGTGATTTGAACATCTAAAAGCAGAATTTGGATGTCCTCTGAAAAAGTGCTGACAGCAACTGATCAAACAAATTGAATTATTAATATCTGAATACCCTAGAAATTGAAGATACATTATGCATGGGCTTGGGGATTTTTTTTGCATCAAAATATTATTCTACAAATATGGGAAGAATTAATATATAGTGAAAGGAACCAGAAAACATTACAATAGGAACAACTTGTTACTTGCTGCATAGTGACTCATTTCCTCAAGAGGTGTTTTTAGCTCTACTGCACTAATGGTATGTATGGGCCCATTAGACTTGAGCAATTCTTTTGATCATTAATACATATGAAGAGCATTCCCACACTGTAATAAACCAGAGCTTGCTGAGTTTTCAGTGCTGTCCTACACCCAGTATGACATACAAAGCTTGAAAGAAACACAGTTACTATACAGATAATGTTTCTTCTTATTTAAGTACTCATCTATATATATTCACTGCTGTCCAGCAAGTCCCCCATATTAGCCTCTTCTTGACACTGTCAACTGGAATTTATCAGACCTTTCATGAAGCATTTCCTTCTTAGAAGTGCTCATCACCGCATTTGTAATTAATCCCAACTAGGCTTTCCCTTATGTGAGAAGTATCCATCAATAGAGTTTCTGATAGGAATGCAACTTCCTTGCAGCTTTCCATTATCTATGAGATGCCTTTGTTACTCTGTAGATATTAGGACTGTGGCAGAACATGAACTAACACAATGAGTTCATATTTGCTTAACTTTACTCAAAGAACAGAATGCTACTGATAATTACTGACAATTTGAAAATAAAACTTGAATTTAATTACATCTTTGCTTTCAAAGTGGAGTAATACAGCTTATATTTAAAAATATAAAACCATTTTTTTAAAAATATATTAATTGAGAGAATTTGGATGTTTGAAGAGAAAGATGTTTTGTCAGCTGAGGAAGTGATACTAAAGTTTTTTTTAAATAGTAAAACTATTACTAAACTTTGCCTTTGATACATTAAAAAAGAAACTAAAATACAAGGAAAAGCTTGAAGAATGGTAATAAAAATTCCTGTGTTAAGAACCGAAGGCATAACGTTGTAAATAATATACACCTCATTTGTTTAAAAGCAAGGAAAATGGTTAAAGATCCCTTGACCTAAGGGGTCAGCACAAGGACTATTTTAACATTGCTTGAATTTTTGGAGGGAAATTTCCAGTTTTGGAGGGAATTTTTGAGATACATAGACACTAAGCTATTTTTTTTCTCAAGGAAGAACTCACAAAGAACAGATTTTTAGAGCAGGGGAACAGGTATCAACATATAAAAGAAAAAGCTTGTCAATGTTTATGTCTCTAGTCACTGGGCTTTTGGGGCACTACAGACTCTCATTTAGGGCTAGCTGGTGATCTACAATGAAATCCTTTATTTTATTAGGGGTAGAAGTCATCCTCTCTATGTACTAATGCTGTAAGGTATCTTTCAATAGGCAGTTGATTTCAAGCTGTAACCAAAATATTTATGTGTTCTGTATGCACTTTGAGCAGCAATCATCAACAGGATCCAGGTATAAAAATTCAGTTCACATTATCAGCCAGTAGAGAGAAGGGCTTTTGTTTCCTCTGCAGGGAAGGCTGCAACATGACAGTGAAAGAACTCTTTTGAACAAAGGACTCCTCAGGTGTTTTGAAGAGTGAAGCAAAAATGAATAATTGCTTTTCATTCTTCTTCAAAAACAGAATCATTTTTGTAAGTTCAATAAGAATTTCTTTACTGATTATTACTTTTTCTAATCTACTTGGCTCTAACTATCCTCTGAATAAATACCTTATTTGTATTCTTATTTGCTCCTGAAACATCTTGCTATCTTTTGCATAATGAGAAAAACTTATCACTATAAATGTTTTTCTTCTCAAGGCTGGAGACCGCATTCATTTATCTGGAAAAGCTCTTCTCTACAGAGACTTGCAATGTAGTTTATGCAGAATTCACTGCCTTACATTCTTCCAGGATTCATCTGCTGAAACATATCTCAGACTACAAGTGTTTCACAAAATGATGTAGTGCAAGTTCCTGCATCTGAGCAAGAACAAGCCCATGTACCAGTACAAGTTGGGGACAGACCTGTTGGAGACCAGCGTAGGGGAAAGGGACCTGGGGGTCCTAGTGGACAGCAGGATGACCATGAGCCAGCAGTGTGCCCTTGTGGCCAAGAAGGCCAATGGCATCCTGGGGTGTATTAGAAGGGGTGTGGTTAGCAGGTCGAGAGAGGTTCTCCTCCCCCTCTACTCTGCCCTGGTGAGGCCGCATCTGGAATATTCTGTCCAGTTCTGGGCCCCTCACTTCAAGAAGGACAGGGAACTGCTAGAGAGAGTCCAGCGCAGAGCCACAAAGATGATTAAGGGAGTGGAACATCTCCCTTATGAGGAGAGGCTGAGGGAGCTGGGTCTCTTTAGCTTAGAGAAGAGGAGACTGAGGGGTGACCTCATTAATGTTTATAAATATGTAAAGGGCAAGTGTCAGGAGGATGGAGCCAGGCTCTTCTCACTGTCATCCACTGATAGGACAAGGGGCAACAGGTGCAAGCTGGAACACAGGAGGTTCCACATAAATATGAGGAAAAACTTCTTTACGGTGAGGGTGACCGAACACTGGAACAGGCTGCCCAGAGAGGTTGTGGAGTCTCCTTCTCTGGAGACATTCAAAACCCCGCCTGGACGCGTTCCTGTGTGATATTGGTCTAGGTAATCCTGCTCCGGCAGGGGGATTGGACTAGATGATCTTTCGAGGTCCCTTCCAATCCCTAACATTCTGTGATTCTGTGATTCTGTGAAATGAGATATTGGTGTAGAACTGAATTTTAAACATTAATATCTCACTTAATATTTAAGTCTTACACAATGATAGGTGAGACTTTTATGATTAAATGGTCATGGCAATTCACGTCTCTGTTCTATAAAGTCAGTAGGTTACAGTGTAGGTTACTTGTACTCAGTAGGTTACAGCAGGTTCATATAGACTCTGAGGAAGTACCTGGGAAGAAAACTATTTAGAAATTGTAGTTCATATTAATTGAACTTCATTAACTGTATGCCATTCAACTTTGTCAATAGAAAAAAAAAAAAAACCACACCCTCCTTTTCACTGATTGTATTAGCATTACAATAATTTTAATGGTGTTTTGTAAAGTGCAAAGGAATTTTCTAGAATCATATGAAAATACTGTATGGCTTTTATCAATAAGCATATAAGACCTTCTAAGGGGCACGTTAAGATGCTGATGTGCTCCACACAGAATTGCTGATGACAGACGACTTTATGAGGGCCAAAGTTATTGTTCAGGACAGCAAAAAAAAACCAGAACTGCTAGTAACTCTCCTTCTGCTACCCTCTGCTAAGATTAAATCCAGCAGACATGAGATAATAGAGAGATTTCTGTTCTAGTGTTTTCAACCCAAGATGAAATGAATGTATATTGTATATGAAGAGAGCTATTTTAAATCTTATCAAAAATCACTTTTGCGTAATTGTTTCAAATACATAATATGTTAGAACTCTTTCTGACAGTAGCTGGTGTAGAAGACACATATAGCCAGAAAAAAAGACATTGCAGTTTTTCAATTGGTTTATCATTATTTTCTTAAAAGTCTTTCCTGTTGACAGAAACAACACTCTTTTATAAGACTGAAGCTTATTAAGTTTGTCTAAGCAGGATAAGATCCAAGACACCAGAAGTGATAGTTTTTATGAATAATTTTTCCAAGAGATATTTGAACTTTTTGTAAAAATGAAAAAAAAGAGAGTAGTATAGGAAATAGATATAATTTAAGCATTTTATCATCAGGAAATTAAACCAGTGGATCAAAAGTACCACAGCAGTAACAAACATCAGCTGCAGATATATTAAAAATAGATGGTGATGCAAGTAACTGTAGCTTATAAAGTTCCCTTTCTTTCAGCAGATACAGTCTAACAAATGTACATTAAGGCCTTCCATTGTTGGATTTCCACCTATCCACCAGCTTATCCAAGATGAAGTCATTTGACCTTATGGGACGAATACCAGGGAAGCTATATAAAAAGGTGTGGAGAAACAGAAAGTCTCAGCTTTTATCAGGAACATTGTGAAGCCAGACAGCATATATCTTTCCATGAACTATAAATAAATACATAATGAGATCACGGAAGGTCCGTGGATTTCATAGAATCACAGAATGGTTTGGGTTGGAAGGGACCTTTAAAGGTCCTCTAGACCACTGTTTTGAATAAAAGTAAATCAAAGAGGAACCAAATGAGAATTCTTGCTGCTCTTAAAGGTGTCTGGAGTTTTAGTTCACAGGTCCAATACTTTGAATAAGCAATTAATTTTATGGAAATGATCACTGAGAGTACCTGACAGATGCTAGCAAACATACTTGATGTGATACAGTATTTATACGGCAGGAGTAAAAAGAGCAAAGTGAAGTGTCATGTTAAATAAAACCTTAAAATACAAAATGAAAGAACTGGGGTAAGTAAGAAAGAAAGAAAACAAAGACAGACAAATGGCTTCATCAAAGAAGGCATATATTGAAACAAAGATTGTGATGAGTCTGCATATGAATAGAAGAACCTTAAAAGAGAGAAGGATGTGGATGATAAGACAAGACAAGGATAAATCAAAAGACTTGCAAACACAGTGACAGCAGCACAAAAAAAGAAAGGCAATAAATGAATATTTCAAAACCAAAAGAACATCAAACTTTCCCACCTACACAGCCAGTCTTAATTAAAATGTAACTAAGGTGTAGAATTGTCAGCAGAAATCCAAAAGCTAAAAGTTCCTAAAGGAACTAAAGGGACATCAAAAAGACTCAGGTAAGGGAAGTAGACTCGTGCACTGAACTGTAAAGAGCATAATTTTACAAGTTGTCAAAAGAGGAGCTTATGAAATCATAAAATTGTAAATCCAGGTGTTTCACAAGAATCCCGCTGATGTTCAAGTACCTGGTAAAACTTCTGCAAAACTCGGTACCTTTTTCCAGGACAATACAAAGATTTTAGTTTCAAAATGGTGCCATACCGGGTATTCGAGACATATATCCATCAGACCCCCTTTTTTTCCTTCCTTTATTATTAAACTCCAAAGTTATATTGATACATTTCTAATGTAACTGACAAACAGGAATATGGAAGTCCTTCCCTTTGGGAGGACAGGCAGTCTGAAAGCCTTAGTGACTGCTAAGCGCATACGGAAAGCTAACCAACTTAAGACTGGAAGTACAGTAAGCAGGAACAAGGGACTTCTGAGGATCACTGCCTCTCTGATTCTAATACTTCACACCACTGGTTACATATCTGGCTACACACCCTTTCTGTCTTCTGACTGTAGTAAAGCAAACAGGGTAGTGGGAATATAACAATACCCTAAGTTTTCCTAAATATCTTTCTAACTAAGGTAATAATCTGAAAACTGAACCTACTACTGTTTGAAGATAAATGACTTAAGGAAGATATAGAAAATTTAGTGGTCTTGCATCCACAGTGTTCATTCAGTCTCTGGTAAAATTGCTGGAACCTTAGAACAGAGCAAAACCTTTGAGCAGAAGTTAACAAAAATCTGAATGTTTATGCAGGAAAGATAAAAAATATTCCTTTGGGACAGAATAACTTTTACTGTGGAGTATCTGCAAGGTTAGATTGTTCCAACATGAACAAGGACAACTTGTGCTTAAAAATATCTGCTTTCTAGATATTCTAGTAAGACACCTACAATGAACCAGAGCCAATAAACTTACTAACAATATGACTTGCCCTGTTTGCACCGCAAATTCTGTATAATATTATGTTAGTTAAAAAAAGGGCTTCTTGATAAAATTTGCATGCCATTTAATAAAAAAAATCCGTTATCCCATTTTCCCACCAAGCACAAGACCTATGGCAAGGGAACAGCAACATAGCACGGTGAAAAATTAAGCAGAGACTAAGAGATAAGTGTGAAATATCTGGAAATACAAGCATTAGTCATTAGACAACACAGAATTGCATCTAAGCTCAGATTGGTAACAGTTTTTAAGACAGCACTGTGCAAACTCAAGTAATTAGGTAGCTCACTACACATTTGAATTTATAATGAATACTTGGCTGCACTCCACAGAATCACAGAATCACAGAATCACAGAATGGTTAAGGGCTGGAAGGGACCTCTGGAGATCATCTAGTTCAACCCTCTGCCAAAGCAGGTTCACCTAGAGTGTGTTGCACAGGGTCACGTCCAGGCGGGTTTTGAGTACCTCCAGAGAAGGAGACTCCACAACCTCCCTGGGCAGCCTGTTCCAGTGCTCTGCCAACCTCAAAGTAAAGAAGTTTTTCCTCATATTCAGATGGAACTTTCCATGTTTCTGCTTGTGCCCATTGCCCCTTGTCCTGTCACTGGGCACCACTGAGAAGAGTCTGGCCCCCTCCTCTTGACACCTGCCTGTAAGGTATTTCTAAGTGTTGATAAGATCCCCTCTCAGTCTTCTCTTCTCCAAGCTGAACAGACCCAGCTCTCTCAGCCTCTCCTCATAAGAGAGATGGTCTACTCCTCTGATCATCTTTGTAACCCTCCGCTGGACTCTCTCCAGTATTTCCTTATCTTTCTTGAACTGGGGGGCCCAGAACTGCACACAGTACTCCAGATGTGGCCTCACCAGGGCCATGTAGAGGGGCAAGATAACCTCCCTTGACCTGTTGGCCACACTCTTCCTAATGCACCCCAGGATACCATTGGCCTTCCTGGCCACAAGGGCACATTGCTGGCTCATGGTGAACTTGTTGTCCACCAGAACACCCACGTCATTCTCTGCAGAGCTGCTCTCCAGTAGATCAGCCCCCAACCTGTACCGGTGCATGGGGTTATTCCTCCCCAGGTGCAGGACTCTATGCTTGACTTTGTTGAACTTCATTAGGTTCCATGAAGGTTCCATCTTGCAATATCCAGGATTGCCTATTCTACCTCCTTTTTTTCCTCTGTCCCCACGCCTGGCTGTATTCCTCTGACTCCTGTTTCCTATACACCCTTCCTTAGCCTGCCAGCAGCATGTACTACACCTGGTGTAAAACATGCACATATGCTGATGGGTGGCTGTGTGGCAGGAACACATTTTGACCAACCAGCTGCTGCACAGAGCAGGCAGCATATACTGCTCCACCTTTGCCAAGTAAGGTACACAAATCACTGTATGTGTACACTTCAGCTAGACTTGACCCAAGGGAACCAGTAATTTTCTAACACAGACTGCTCTGTGGGGCTTAAAAATCTCAGTTAGAGCAGTAGGGTAACAGAGTACAAACTGAGCTGTGCAGCCTACTCTGTGCTGGTACCAGTAGCTGTCAGTACTGGTTTAAAGGTGGCATGGCTGCATCAGAAATATATTCTCTGTTGTAGTCAGTAAAAGCATATGATTCACTGATTTTACTGTTTTCTGCTATGATACATTATTATCTTTTCTCTTAGAAGAGGAGGAGAAATACTCTCTCACGTGACAACTTTTATCTCAAATACTCATTAAATTCCCAATTCCAATACTTAATAAAACAAATTATCTATTAAGATATCTCCCATCCTGCCTTAAATGTTCAAGTTTCAGACCTTTGGCAGTGTTATTATTCCACCATGAAGTTTTAAAGGATATGTCTGCCAAAAAAATCAAATAAACATTTCTCCACATTTAATAGAAAACACTTTTGTGCTATTTTTATCATTTTAAAAAAGTAACAAGGAAATTTACACATTGATTATTTCCTTCTATTGGCAACTTTTGTCGTTAAATATGCATTACCCATAATACATTTTTTGTGTCTGTTGGAAAAAAAACACACATAGGTTGCACTTATTTTTCACTAGAAAAACATTATAAAATTCATAATACTAAATTATAAATAAGAAAGATTTCTACTGAATATAGAAGAGCAAATTTAGACAGTAATACCTGAAACAACACCAATTCCATCATCACAGTCATAATCAGAGACTTCACTGTCACTGATTCTTTTGGACCCTGTCAAAAAAAAAAAAAAAAAATCAGAAACATATCATTTATCTTCCTGTAAGTTAAAACTATCCTCAGCCAATAATACATAAATAAATGTAGGGATTTCATATTAGAGAATGAAACATTACTATAAGCATATAAGGGAAATTATTAATGTTATATTATTGCAAATGTATTAGTGTACCAAATATTTTCAGCTAAATGTTTAATGTAATATACAATAAAATGCTGAAATACAGCTCCACAACATTGCTTTTATGAAGTATTTTCATATACTTCGTATCTATATGTATTCATTCCATATAGAAACTGGCATCACACTGTTCATCTTCCAAATTTTCATATATAAGGCACCATCCCTCCCCAAAGTCTTTGAATACCAGGAAAATTAATAATAGCTATAATATTAAATGGATGTAATATTTTCTTTAGGGTATTAGTAAGCATTATCAGGAGAACAGGCAGCTTTACACATATAGTGTGTCCTCAAAAAAAAAATCTCTCTGCAAACTACTAAATGCTCTATAAGAGTAAACCTGTCAAAATAGCTAGAGCTTAGGTGGCAAAAGCAGATTCCACATTCACAATTAGAGCCAAAATGTAGGTCATGTAGCACAAATACATATGTCAGTTTGTGTTTAGCTTTTACTTCTGTCTTCTGTTGCATCTTTTAAACAGCATTTGATTGCTGACTTCAGGATTAAGCACTGGCATGTAAATTATAATTATTCATTTACTTGTTTTAAATGTGAAAAGCCCGGTTCTTCAGCAAGATGGTGTGTCTGTTCTAATTCTCTGGCTATCTAAAAATAGGTAACTAGAATCTTAATCTAACTGCCACCTAACCTTCAATCATGTGCAACATTTTTTTATTCCTACTACAGGATGATTTATTCTGAAAAACACGCACACAAAGATACCAGTAAAAACTGTGAGTAAACCTAAAGAAGCCCAGGACAAAGCAGGACTAATGTTCTATCTGGGTGACTACCACAGAAGGATCCCTACCCTCCTTTCCCAACAGAAAACTGGAAAAACAAGTGCTAAGAGGATTTTTGACAAAAATAAAAAGTTTTCAATTTAAAGAAATTTTAGAAATTATTTGAATCAGAAGAACTGCAGTCCTTTGTCAGACTGTCCAACATCTGTTTACCCACCAGGGGATAGTGGAAGGTCCTTCTTTAGTGGAAAGAGTGTGCTTACAAGATCGGTATGGAAAAGGTTTTCTGTGCTTCAGTGTTTCTAGCTTTCAGCAGGCAGGGGTCCTGGCAACTGAGACTTCTCCTAAACTGTCCTGTTTACCGTAAGTCATTAATCAACCTATTCCCCACTAATTCATATATTTTCTTTTTGAGTCACGGTATTCTCTTGGCCTCTGTAATATGCTATGTTGGTAGGTTCTGCAGTTTAATTTTGCATTGTGTGAAATAGACTTCCCTCTGTTTTATTTCTATTACGTTATTTCAGACAATGCTCTCCAAGATTTTGTATTCTGAGAAACATGAATCAGCATTCTGTATTCTCCTGCAGTCATCTCTTTTTTTTGAGCTGAAAATCATTGTTTAATTCCTTTGCATATGCAAACCGTTCCATATTTCTGATTGTTCCTGCTGTATTGTTTGTGTTTTTTCTAGTTCTTCTGTGCCTTTTATGGTAAGTCAGAAGTGATTGCAGCAATCAAGTCGTGGGTATATGAATTTATAATCTAGACTGTTGACTATTTCTTTTGGGATAAAAATTGCGCTGTTAAAAATTATTCAATTAGAAAATGGTGTTTGATATGTGTTAATCTCTCTAAAAATCTAGCCTGCCATTACATTATGCAATTCCAGTAGAGCAATGTTAATTATTGTTATTTAATTGCAGTAAAGGTTGAGGGTTTCCGCACAAATAGGAAATTAAAATTAGTACAAGGAAAGCCATGCTTTTGGTTTCCTACGCCCTGCAATCCTTACGTGGTAGAATTATTTAGTTCACTATTATAAAAGAGTAGAAACATCCCATGCTACAATGCGGAGTGGGGAAAGATGTCTTAGAATTCAAGAAATAACAAGAAGTAAAGTCTTTCTCTAAAACAAGAATTAGCAAGCAAGTGATCACAAATAGGATTTGAAAAAATCTAGAAGATAAGGGCAGGAATGAAGGAAAAGTTTTTCAGCCTCCTAATGGACCTTCTGAGGAATCAGGATTTCTAAAAGCAATTAAGTCTCACAAGGACAATATTCAATCTGATTATTTTCTTAATTATAGTATCCCAGAGGCCTAACGAAAATCACTCTTGCTTCCCAAAGAAAGAGCATCCATTCCACCTGCGATGCTGTTCCTGCTGCCATTTTCAGCAGAGCCTTCTACCAGTGTGGTGATATACATGCCAGTGAGCACGAAGGATTAGTCTCCATTCTCCTTAGCCACTAATTCAAAACCAAGTCATAAATAAGAACGACAATATTTGTGACCAAACACTGAGCAAGAGAGCCCTACTAGTTTGGCTGGGATTTGGCTGCATCTAAAAGGCAGAAGTTTCCAAAGGAGTGCAGAGAAGTGCAGTTCTGGCCTCTGTAACCATGGTATCATACATCCACCATACATCTGGCAGTGGGACTGTGGCTGCTGTGCAGAGCATGCCAATAACATCACTCAGGCTCTATCAGAGAGAGACAATTGTGGAATGGGAAGATGAGGACAACTGAACAGTTTGCTGATGCTCATCACATGGATGCTTGGAAAGATTTGTATCATGAAAGATGTAAGAGGGCTGAATCAACTATGATCTGAATGAATGTCATTCACTCATCATCTAATTGATCCTTATGAATGAACCTAATTAATTACAACTGAGGTTGCTTTTTATTTATGTTTATATTTACAGCTAAGTACATCTGCTTTAACATATTTTTAGAATATTATATTCTGTATTCTGGAGAAAAGATTTGCATCTTTGAGGATGAAAATAGCCAGCTGTTGTCACCGTGGGCTCTAGACTTCCCAGTTGCATAGCTAAAATGATATGCTGTAGTAGTCACAGGATACAACTGGCAGAAAAGAGAGACTAAGCAGCTTCAACAAACCACAGGTATAAAAGCAGGGGTCTCTCTCTCCATCCCCTCAAACCACATCCACCTTTTCCAGAATCTCCTAATACCTCAATTCCAAATCACCTTCCAGGATCAAGAGACCCTTTTTTTTATACAGACCTCTGTCTTCTCTCCCATCCAAGCTGCAGAGAAGAGCCTGGGCATGGGGAAAATGAACAGGCCAGGACTGAGACCTGTCCTAAGGATGGGAGTAGAGAAAGAGTAGAGTCAAGGGAAGAATCAGATTTCAGGGCTTTCTCCAATTGCCTTTGCTACTGCAGAGAAGAGAGTCTCTTGTAATAGCTGACATCCCTTAAATACAAAAACTATATCTGTAAGATTAGATATGAAGCTTGTTCATATCAGATCATCTATTCTATCTCCTGAAGCAGAGGCTACCTCAAGCCAACTCAAACCACTAACAGACTTAAGCCAACTCAAATATAATCATGTTTAAGTAATATTTCACATTTACTTATAAATGTAAATTTAAATGCTGGTTAAGAAATCAGAAGAAATTTAAACCAAAATTAATTACTTGGGTTTTATCTTCAGAAATCAATGTTTTCAGGAAGGACAGAGGAAGGAAAGCATGTCAATTAAATACGTAATGTCAGGAAGTACTGCCTGGAATATGTAACTTCTGCAAAGGAATCAGATTATATTTATTTAAAATGTCTTCCATTAACTTCAGAAATGGAACAAACTAGAAAGTGCACGGGTCAAATCCTTTATTGAACTGAGTATTCGAAATACCAGTGTAACTGCTGGCAGCTTAGTTTAATAGTTTTTATAATTTTTGCAAGAGTAATTTCATCTGCTATGTATTAATTTTAGATGGTAACTTTCTTTTTAACCTACTGACAATGTAAATTTGAAGATTTAGGCTTCAGTCCCACCTTAGCCATGTCTTTTCAAAATACCACTTCATTATCTAAGTAATTTGAATCACTGATCATAAAACAGAGAAAGAACAATTCATAGTTTATCTGGGAAATGTGATAATGAAGCCTCTCACAAATTATTCGAAGTGAATATTGCTAATGCAACTGCTATTTGGTATTTTAATGAATATCTTGACAAATATGTTATAAAATACGGTACTTACTTCAAGAGCAAGAATAAATCCATTCTAACATAAATTCAAAATTCAGTGAAAAGTTTAAGCATGTAATGCCCGGGACACCGGGTGCATCATATTAATGCATTAGTGCCAACAGTTTGCATATAATTAACTTTTTCTTTGATGGATTTTAAACATGAGGAATGGTATTAAGTCTCACTGCCATTACACTGGAGTATAGCTTATTGATGAAACATTCTTAGCAATATTATTACCATTTTGTCTGATAACTGTGTGGTAACAGATGGTAAATACGGACTTTTGAATGCCTTCCACCAGGATTAATGGTTATTACAGCTACAGACTGAAGGCCAAATAGACCCCATGCTGTATGATTAGCTAGTGTAAGCCACATAAAAAACGCTGTAATTCAGCATAACACCAACACCTAGTGAATCAAAAGATCTATTTTTATTCACTTTAGCAGGGTTTTCTTTAATAGCCTTAAACTATCAATAAAACTGTCTTCCAAGGACAGCTTACCTTGGGGACAGTGGAGAACCTCCCCATCAGAACTTGATAAGCCTCAGCATCCTCCTTCCCTCCCACACCTACCTACTGCTTCCCTACCACTGCTGCACAAGCTACCAGCCCACCCAGCATGACAACTCTGCAAGAGCACGTGCACACTAGAACTGGAAGTTTACGGCATTTGCACTGTAGCTTTCATTGCAAGGTTGGGGAAAACACCCACCACATAAAAACCATTAGGCTCATTATTGTCAATTTCCACTTAAAAAGTACTTTCTATTTAAGTTTTTACTATTTTACTATTTTTCTATTTACATTTTTACTTTCTATTAGGCAGAAAAATAATTTTAAATACAGTAGTTTCTTAGTGTAAAAACCTTTCCATATTTCATCTTCAAGGCTAGCAATAATGTGAAGAAAAATGTGAGGCATTTTATTCTATTTTATGACTCAAATACTTTTTTTTAAAAAACTTTTCACAGGCTGCAGTGTTGGTGGCCATGGAAAGCTTTAACAACTTCTGTATAAAAATAATACAGAAATCATTGAAGAAGTTTTTAGAGAATCTTCTTTGGATGCCCCAAGCCTGCCAGTATTTAAGAGGCATTTGGACAATGCATTTAATAACATGCTTTAACTTTTGGTCAGTCCTGAAGTGGTCAGGCAGTTGGACTAGATGATTGCTGTAGGTCCCTTCCAACTGAACTATTCTATTCTATTCGATTCGATTCGATTCCATTCCATTCCATTCTATCCTATTCTATTTTACTTTGACAGAATCATATTTCTCTCCATAACAGCATTCTAAATAACTGGATCTCTTCCCAATCAATGAAACAATATGTAATCATAAATATTTTCTTGCAAAACAAACAAAATTTGTGGAGACTTGTGAAAGATCTTCTGACTTCTACTTGTCAACTGAAGTTGGCACAGAGCTGTGCTCCACTCTTATTAATATACAGGGGAAATAATGCAAGATATAATACCTGCTGTGTTTCATATATTGCCCATTGATATTCCTGATACAGGCCTCAAGAGAAGACCAACACATGAGGTTCAAAACTCTACTAAATCCTGTGTGACCAACCAATATAGTTATCAGAAGGGACTAGGAGAGGGAATAGAATGAGAAATAAAGTTAAGGTGAGTCAGCATAAATACAGAAGGAAGTGCTAGATTTATGGCTCAGGAATTCTCTGTTTTTCTTGTGGAAAAAAAAAAAAAAAAGGAAAAAGAAAAAAGACCAAGTTCCTGAGCTGGGGATCCTGCCCCTTACAATGCAGGAAGCTGTTACAAGGTTTTGTGAATTCCTTGGGGAAACTAAGGGTAGTGAAGCGTGCTTATGAGCTCCTTCCCTAAAGCTCACAGAGGGCCTTCACAACCACTTAAAGTAACTTAGCATTGCCTGTAATTGTTCTGTGTTCAAAGCTGACATATAAGCAACCCTAAAATCAGTCTCACAGCAACTGTCTTAAGAATTTCCTCTCTCATATTCATCCAGTCTGTGCCTGAGGGTTCTTAGTGTGAGCTAATTTCTCATCCAGTCCGGCTGCCTCCATGTCAATCTGTCACTTTATTCTCCTGCACATAATAGTGTTTTTTTAAAGTTTTTGACCAATTTCATCGACATTGACAGGGGGGGTATAAATACCAAATTTAAGTTCCTACAGATCTTTGAAAATGGTTGCTGGATAGAAGTGAGAGATACAAATCAGAACCCCTTAATGAATGCGAAACAGTATCGAGCTAAAATTTACGGCTAATGCACACATGCAGAAGTCCACAGTTGCCACAGCAAACATGGTGTCTTCCCATGTGAAGTTATCATAAAACATGAGAAAAATGTGAGATTATTTCATGAGAGAATGGAAAGGAAGAAACATGGGACACTAAAGGTAGATGTACTGGAAACTGGGTTTTACTAGCACTACTCTTGAGAAAGATCCTGTGGGGTTTTTGTTTCTCTCCACCATGGTATTGGATCTATTTTCTTAATAATGTGTGTTTCATTTTTTAAACATAACTAAAAGATAATTAGATGAACCAATTCTCAAAGAGATTCTCATAATTAAAACTGCCAGAACTGCAAAAAGTCCCACATGAAATGCACTATAAAATTTAAGCTTGTAAAAACTGTACATTATGAATTTATTTATATTTAATTAAGGCAAACTTCTCAGATACAGCAACTGGATTTGTAACTGGGGATTTAAACCAATATGAAACTGTAAAATATGTATCACTATAAATAATGATTTTGCCAGTACTTCACTTACCCCATGTCTGTATTCTAAAAATACTTACACTAGTTCTCAAACAGCTGTAATACAACAGTGTTCCTTTTAATGTAGCTTAAGCAAAATAGCAGTTTCCTAGTATACTTAATAAAGCTCACTACAATTTACCTACCAAAGCTCTACCTAAAATAAAGGCAGGCAAAGCAAGTATAGTGTTACAATACTGCTCCAGTATTAATACTGAGATGTTAAGAATAGAGTAAGAAAGCCAAGACCTATGACTGAAAAGCAGACAAGAAAAGCCAAGGAATGTTTAAGCAATTTAGCATCTGCACAATAGGTAGCAAAAGCACACCAATAAAATATCAAATTAAATTTTGCATGTATATGGAAGCAATATGCATTTCTGGCATGCTGAAAATTTACCTGAATTATATGAGTATAAGCCTCTATCTGGAAAACAAATATTGAAATGAAGTAGTATCAGGGAAAAATACATGAATCAATACATGTAACAGGGATGGTTAGAACCTTAAACTTCATTATAATTGCTGCTGAAGACTGAAGAATTTTATCTTATAGGCCACATTCATTCAAAACAATAAAACTCAAGCAGCTAGGAGAAATTAAACCACAAAAATGCCAGTCACTTCTCGATCAACATTTATACTCAGTAGTCACAGAGGACTAGTAGAGCTATTACAGTCATTTCCAGTATGAAATACAACTGCACATTTACTATAAGCAAGTGTTTAACTTTTTAAGGGCAAAATGGATATTCAATGAGGCATACAATATGAGCTGCTACCCTTAAAGTTACTGCACACTGCTGTTGGCATCTCAGCAGGAAGTTATTAGCAGAACTTCCCTGAGATGTAGCTATGAATCCTACTTTAAATTTAACAGACTCAGAAATGATGTTCCAGTCAACCTTATGTCTCCAGCTAGGTCTTGATTTGTTAAATATGTACGTACATGAATACCTTATCTACATATTATTGTTACCAGTGAATTTAAGAGTCCTGATGTGAGCACAATGATTAAATACTTGCAATATCCAGTTTATTGTTTGCATTCCTTAGGTCTGGCTGTTTTATGTATTTTAGCTTTCCATACAACTATACCATCTTTTCTAAACTTGGCAATATAATAGTATGCAAACATCTGGACAGTTATGGAAAAGTGAATTGTTACTTTGTGTTTGCAGATTTTGTAAACGTGACTTCCAAAAGGTAATATGAAGAAGGCAGGAAGTCAGAATAACATGAATAGTATCTTGCCATTAGCAAGACATTATGAATATTTTCATTCCTTATAGATGAACAGCTCACACACACCATCTTAAATATTAAAGAGTGACAGTCCATGAGTAAATGATGCACCTCAGATGACAAGATATGGCATTGTTAGAGGAAAAATGAAAATTTCAATTTCTTGGCAACTGGTGCTGTTAAGAATTCACTGGATGACTAGCTATCTTCTGGCAAGTCACGCTTTTTCTGATGTCCAAGTACTAACTATTTTAATATGTAGACCATATCACTAAATCATCTACTACTTACAATTTCTAACTATATATTTTCAAATTGGGTTTCTTGATAAACACAATTAATTTTTATGGCCCAGCTCTAGAATTCCATTGGGCTATATAATTTCAAAGTGAATAATTGGGCTTTATTTCAGCATCATTTACAGACTTCTAGATGTGAGCTTTACTGTATGACTTCTCTGATATTTGTGTGAATTTCATAAAAAACTGAATCTGGCTACAAAAATATTAAAAATGGAGTATGGGGAAGTTTTCTAGTTTACTCTAGCAACATCAGAAAGTTACCAAAGGTTCAAGAGTGCCATCAAAAAAAAAAAAATTAAAAAAAAAAAAATTAAAACAAAAATTAACACTATCTAGAAATTATTTATATAATTAAAACCAATTGACTTTTGAGAACAATAATATAAAAATACTGAGATTATAACAGGAGTGAGGACTAAGGAAGCCATGTTTGTTTCTGTACAGTTACAACACATAAAGCAAAAAGTCAGAATAGTATTAAATCCATCTGAAAACTTCATCAGAACCATCACACTGTTATATGATAGTTTATTATGCTTCCACAATTAAAAAAACTTACACACTACCTTTAGCCAGAAAAGGAAGCTACTGTATGGACCTATATATTTTAGAATCTTTTTAAAGGCCACCTGACTTGCTATTTATCAACTGTCTAGCAAAGTTACTTTACCCTATCCACTAGTTATTTCAACAAAGAACACTGCTTTTCTGCCATCATTACATCACAGAAGAGTAGTTTAATAACATGATTCTATCAAATAACAAAATCAACAATATTATAAATAATCAAATTCCCTTAAACTGCTTCAAAAGAGGATTTTAAGTATTTTTGTAGTTTAATTACAATTCAATACAGTTTATTTTAAAATTTTCAAACAGTGTAGAATTAATATCTTAAATAAGTTTCTTGTATTAGGAAAAAGAAAAAGATTTTGATAGTTTAGGGCCTTTACAGACACCCCTGTATCATGTTAAATACCTTTCAATTAAAGTATTTAATAAACCATAGATGTGCGATAAATACAATAAATAAATCATAGGTGTATAATAAATACAACATTGGAATATATATACCCATATTCTGTGAACAAAACATTAATGTATGCAAACAAAGATAACATGCACAAGGCCTGTGCTCCATAAAAGAAAGAGAAAAATTAAGAAAGAAGCATTAAAAAGAAAAATGTTATTCTTATATACTGTATATACATATAATTTTTTTATTTGCTCTCTAGGGTAAAATTCTTATAATACATTCATCATTCATAGTCTGTGCCACTGACCATAAAATGCTCCATATTATAATTTGGAAAAAAGTCACTGATGCATGTTTCCATTAAGTACAACTCACCTACTACTGAACAGCATTATTATAATTCCCTCCAGTAAGATTCAGTGACATTGATTTAAAATTATCATACTGACTTACCATATCCGCAACAAAGTAAAAGGAAATTGCTGAGACAGCAAGATCCTGATTCTGCAGTAAAATAAGACTCCACAGAGTTCCGTTGGAAGGCTGAGGTTTGAAATGCAGGGGCTCAGGTTTCACAGGGTAAAGTTTCAGATACATCGTAATTTATTATTATTACGTTTTAATGATTTTGGTAGTAGCAAGTGATCTCTTAATGTTCTACAATATAGTCTTGAAAATTTGAACATTTCAGTAATGGAAGAGAGGGTTTGAATTAACAGTTATAACTCCTCTTTGATTTGATGGTACAGCCACAGAACTTTTAAAAAAAAAAAAAACTTCAGCACCCAGCAATGACAAGTCCATCTAAAAGTGGTTTTCAAAAATTAGTAAGCAATGGGGTCTTCTGTTTGTGAATTCAGTCTATCAGTTTGTTTTTTCCAGTCAGATGTAATAATTTCTAGCATGTTAAAATCTCAGCATTGCCTCAGAAAATAGTCTGACTCAAGAAAATATACAAAGCTGACAAAAGAAGATGACAAAAAACTTTTCATGTGATTCGAAACACCTTGCGTATGCATTATATAAATTTTTTATTCCCATCTGAATGAATAAATAAAATTCAGAAAAGGAATGTTATATATAGTTTTTTGCACACTATATGCAGATTTTTTTTGTAGAACATAACAATACTGAATTTTTGTAGCCACAGTTTAAATACTCATTACTGTAATTTTTCCCCCTTCAGATTTTTTTTAATATGCCTTAAGAATCATGAAACTCAGTGACTGGAGTCATCAATGACTTTAATTCTAAAAGTAATGAAAGTCAAATTCCCTTTAAAAGAAAGCTACTTCACAGTCTATTTATTTAAAATTATTTTGATCCTGACTTATTTTTCTAGTGTTCAGTTCTTGAAAAAATACAATTTGATCCACCATTTTGGACTTCTATATGTTGATTTCCAAACACTATCATTTCTAAAACCTCTTAGACCTTGTTTGAGCCATTTTAAAACTTCATTTGAAAAGTTTGGCATAATAAGTAAAATAGACCTGCTCATCACTTCACATTTCAAATAAGAAAAAGCTTAAAATATGTTCATTGGATAAAAAACAGTCAGTTTATAAAAATCTGAAATATAATTAGCTTATAGACCTATGAAGTCATAATCCTATATTTTATATTAGTTCCAGTTTCTAAGTAGATTTCGTTCAAAAAATACTAAGGAAAAAGCATGGCAATGATCATCACTAGGAAGGTAACGGATTGTACGGATCAGAGGACTGGGCAAGAGAAGGTGGACAGTTGGCTTAGATCAGTCTGTACCACAAGATAAAGCCCACTCAAAGATATTGAGAGATAAATATACGTAGAAACTAAGCTACTGTCTCTGAAAGCTGGTTCCTAAAAAATGGCATATGGGGCTCTGTGGGAAGCTTGCAGTTTGCTACTGGCTATCTGTAAATACAGGAGTTCAGTCTTCAGGGCTGACAGTCTGCTCTTCGTCAGCAACACTATAACTCAGGGATATTAAAAAGAGAATAGAAGTGGTAAGTGTAAGTGGTTCTTTTTTAAACTGCCTTCAGAGAATAACATTTAAGTATTGTCTTCAAATATTTGTATTTCTAGCTACTTGGCAATCATGAAGATAAGAAAGCTTGGTTGCGTATATATGTATTTATACAACTACCTTGTAATTCAAAATATCTCCCTTGTTATTTCTCACACTAACAGTTTTTGGGGGCATGAAATAAAGTACTTCATATTGTACTCACTAATTCTATGCAGAGAGGCATCACAGAAATGAACAAAAGGTGGGAGGACTGAACTGCTCAGATTTTCCAGCTCCAGAAATTGAAATCAGCCTACTGTGAAACAGCACAGTAAGTGTTCTAAGATGTGCTTTGGAAATGACACACAAACTTGCAAGACATGCCTTGTCTTCATTCTGGAGATGTTTTTCTTATTGTCGTAATGTTCCACTGGATAAAATCTTGTTTCATCATATACAAGAGTTGTTATTAAAGGACACAAAAAGAGCTTCAGACACAAGAAACTAAGACATTGAATTTAACAATATTTTTTTTGAACCCCCTCAAAAAAGTAAAAGAACCAGACTTCTTTGCGTTATCAATATATTATAAATATTTTACTTAGTGAAGGCAAACAGTCATAAGATATGCAGTCTGCCCTTCACCAGTCCACTGGTGATGACGTTTAGATTGGGAAGGGCTTTTTGGAGGTCATCTCGTGCAACACCTGTTTCAGGCTTGGCCAGCTTACAATGAATTGCTTACAGACTTGTCTAATTGAGTTCTGAAGATCTCCAATAGGATATTCCACCACCTCTCTGGACACCAAGAAATACTTTTATTTCCATTTTTAGAGGTGTGACAGAATTAAAAGAAGATTGTATTTTTAATTGGATTCTGCTACGATTGTAGAACTCTGACCAGATGCTAAATTTCCATTTGGATGCCTTTCCAGTCCTCAAAAAGGAAGGATTTTAATTCCAAGAGACCTTGTTCTGTACATGTAAAACTATTTGTTTAAACTGAAAATTATTTATGACACACAAGGATTCAAGAAGTGCACATATTCCCAGGACACTAGAGAAAATCCTTCTTTATGGGATCCCGATCTCAGGACAAATGTAAATAGCATAATCTATTGTAGGAGTGTGTGAATTCTCCAGCAATCACAGTGAATATGTCTGACACTGCTTATTTGGCTGAAGTTTTCAGAACCTCAAGTTGACAAAGTACTGCTCCAGGAACAGTCAGGCTAAATCATCTTCATTGATGAGCAGGATTTCTATACCAAATCTTAGTGTTTCACCAAACCAGAGTTTTAATAAGTCCTTCCCTCTATATTTCCAGACAGGCATATAAGATTATTCAGCTGAGCACAGTATTAGTGTATTAGTATTAGTATTAGTGTTACTGTTAGTGTTAGTATTAGTATTAATATTAAAAAAAACTTACCGACTTTCAAATATTGAGTCAGTATCATTGAACAGATCTTTAGTCAAGTATTACTACAATCTTTTCCAAAATAAAGCAGTTACTGTTTGATCATTCTTCATGGCAGTTATTTACTGCACAGACAGGAATTACTATAAACAAACAGGGGGTTTTTTGCAGGACTGAGTATTTCCTGAAAACCAGAATTTCACTAACTTCACATACAAACAGATACTGAAATGTCCAGCTGGTCTGGTCAAAGTAATTTTACATGGAAAATTTAACTTCCTAAAACGTGTTACAAGATGGCAGAAAAGATAAAAGAAAAATAATTTTAAAACTTTGCTTAAACAACATCATGGTAGTTGAGAAGAATGAAGAGGACTGAATTGAAACAGAACTCCTTACCTGTTAACTATAATTTCTTTCCTCCTTTTGTGGATAAGTATAATCTTACAGCTTGAAGGCTATGCACTGTAACTCTCTTAATGTAACTATCTCAGAATATTATGATATGGAGCATTTTAATGCTTCTCACCATCCAGTGAACAGACACAAAAACTGTCAACTACTTGAAATACTTATATACAAGGGATTATTTAATAGAGAATCCACACAGAACATTTGAAATATCCAAGCTTGTTTGTGTGGCTACACATGCATGTGTTTCTGTGAGTTTTTGTGTAACATATGCACACACGTACTCACATACAATGACTCAAAAAAATGCAAAGAATTCTTGGAAATAGTTTTTGGTTTGTTGGATTTTTCAGGGTTTTTTATATCAGTGTCAACTGATACTTTATACAGTTAATTCAGTGAAGGATAGTTTTAAGTCACTGACAGTACTGAGCGGTTAAGCTAGAGAAACAATGAAGGATCAAGGAAACAGATTTTCAGCCTTTACTGTCTTATTCTTACGTATATATTTTTATTAGCATATTGTATATACTCTATTTTCAAAATATACACTGATAACATAAACCCACTGTGGATCAAGTATACCAAACTCCACAAAACAGAATGTTAAGAGAAATTCCATTTGTGCATGTAGCCACGTAAAATAGAACCAAAACAAGGCAATAGGCCATGGTATTAATTTAGCTATATATGACGTTATATACAGGTCGCTATATTTTTAAAAAGTATGAGCTAAAGAGAAAGGTACAGCACATTCACTTTTGGTTAAAAACGGAAATGATAAACGTAATATAGAAGATAGGACTTCAAAATAAAAACAGCACAATGCAAAAGACCAAGATAACTTGCCTAAGCTAAGGATCCGAACTAGGTAGTCTCATAAGAAAAAAATAGTGCATTGCAGTGTTCAATATTACCATTTGTAGCACGTGAGACTCTCATCAGTAATTATAAATGACCTAATTCATAACAGCTACAAATGAACACACAAATTCTGTCAGCTTCCCATCTACAAGAATATAATATACTTTACACATGAATTCAAATGAACTATATACACTGTGTAAAACTAAGAACCTACTTTGTAACCTCCGTGTGGGACTCTCACCATGGAGTTGTCTGCGTGGCAAATATGGTGAGGGATGGGGAAGTGGCAATGAAGAGACATCATGCGTTTGAAGTTTGTACCAGTGAGGTTCATCATCTAGTAATGCTGTCTCTAACTCAATAAGAATCTAAAAAAGAAAAAAATGGTTAAAAGTTGGAAAGCATTACATAACAGAATATTTTAAAATAGGTATGTTCATAAATTTTATTCTATAATTGTCTTATTGTTAATTACTTTGTGTGAAGTTTTATAAAATCTTGCATTTAATATAAAAGTAGTTCCTGTGCCTTTTACAACACTAAATATACCAAAAATCTTTCACAAAACCTTTATTACCTTATGACAACCTTTACAGCATTCAAATATCTTGCAGCAAGTTAGTCAGCAACATTACATTATTTTGGTAAAATACAACTACGGGTAATAGGGATTTTAATGAACAATTCTAAAAGAAATTGAGAAACCATGTGCATGCTGTTACTAAAACAGAACAAACACAGAAAGAATCTCATATCAGTACTATGTGATAAGTGTGAGATCACTATTCGTTTACTACTAAGTGAAATAAGGACAAATACAACAATTTAAAACAGTTTTGCTTTGCTATATTTAATAATTTTTTCAAAAATGCTGTATCTGGACATGAATATGCAAGCAACCGTATTTCTATAATAACTACCATAATTGTATACCTCTCCTAAAAATTCACTTTCTTCCTCTCGAACTCGTGCTTGGTCCCAAAGAGTAATTTCTAACATTCGTTCTCTAAACTCTCTCCGATGAACTGGAGAATAAATGAATGTCTGATTCCACTTAGGTTCCAATGTCTTCTTTACTGTTTTTGTTCTTCTTTTATTTTTATCACTGCAAAAAAAAATTAAAAATTAAAAATGTTCAAAAGGCCATTATACTGTAACAAGTATATCATGGAAAGTAGGAAATCTTAAACCAGCAGTACATTTTGTAGTATTATGGACACTATAATCTATGTCAGGATTAGTCCTTTATGATAAAATAAAGTTCAGTAATTAATTCATAACTTCATACTAAAAACTAAAGGTAGGTGATTTCCAGTTCACGTGCCAATCCCAATTTTAAGAAGTTCCCTGAAAAACAGCAATTTGTAAAGCAAACCATGAGGCACAGTCTGACAGTAGAACACGTATGCAGACGACATTGGGCACAGCAAAAATCTTCACTTCAGATAAACGAGCCAGCTCTTTCACTCAAGCTTCCAGTCCTACAGCAGCTGACTCTCAAACTGCAGAGCAGGAGGGAGCAGCTGGCCCACATGAAGGAATGCTCATGGAGCTGTGGGCAGTGCGGGGTCTTCTCTGCAGGGTTTTCCTGACTAAGGGCTCCACAGCTGGGAAACTGGAAGCTCCAAGAATGAGTTACATGTCTTTTTCTGGCAACACTGGAAGGAACAGTGTTCTCAAAACAGCTCCTGAAATCCTTTGGGTCACTCCAAGGGTCCACCCAGGTTGAAGGTGGATCTCCACTACAAGGTTGGCCTTATGTTTTGGAGCCCAAGGAGGTCTCTATGCAAGGCTACCATGGAACTCCTGGTTCTGGCTCCAGGGTGTTGTTGAAAGCAATGAGTTTTGCAGAATACTTCTGTGTGAAATAATTATTTTTTTTTCTGATATAAACAAGTTTTGCTGGAAAACAACAGCCACGCTCCTTCTACTGAGAATACTGACAAGAGTTCTCATAATAGTGCTTAGTTTTAAACCTGCTGATTGCTGCATAATGCAGCTGTGATACTAATTTACGTGGATTTTTTAATATGGCAATGCAGATACTGTCTGTTTGCTAATACTTACAACTGTAATATAGTTACTATATTTCTGAAGTGTCACTTAGAAGATGGATAGAAATATTAACTAAGAAATAATATTTTTAGACACTGTTAAAACAAATAATGTAATTATTTCTATTATAATAAAGATTTGTTTACCCTTGAGAACTGAAATAAGTTACATTAGACAAGGTTTTCCAATGAAATTTGTTTAATCAAAGAGAGTTCAGCATCATCACCTAAGTAAACACCTGATTTATTTAGGCACGTTTTAACTCTAGCACATTTCCTTCAACTACACAATAAATATATTGTTGCTTACTTAGCTTTTACTTCTAAAGAAAGGGAAACCAACTTGCATGTCAGAAAAAAGACACAATTCAACGAGACAAATTGCTGATTCTTATATAAGCGATAGAAAACACATATAATAATGAAAGAAAAAGTTCCGAATAGTTCACATAAATGGGAAACAACAGTATAGCATAATAAAATTTTATGTTTTATAAGTTTTTGTATCTGTATACTTGAAAATATTTAATTAAATATTTTTCTTCTATGTATTGTTAGTTACTACAACTTACATTGTGAAGAATTCTGAACACAGATATTTTTGGTAGCTTTATTAATCTTGAAAAAGCAGGTAAGATAATTTAAGCAGACCTGATTCTCAGTTTAGCACAGCTTCAGCATCTCTAAACACACTACTGCAATTTGAATAAACTAAGAATCTAGTCCAACAGTTCAAATATTGACAAGTCCAAGACAATCCACCCAAAACCTTTTTGTCGTCAATGATACAGCAAATTGTGCAGTCATAGAAAATTTTCTTGTCAACATATGGTATACAATGAAAGTGGAAAAGCAGTGTCTTCTAAAACACTGAATAGTTTTAATTCCTGCTGAACTCAAGTGGTACTGAAGATAATTAACATCTTCCCAGTTTAGATATTAGGAAAAGCAAAGGATGTAAAAATACAAACTGTAAAGTTACTTCCTATTCTACAGATTAAGCAATCCACTCATCAATCTTTTATATACTGAGTCAGGTTAAATCTTTGAATTATTTCACTGACACACTACAATATAAAGATAAACATTTTCTCCTACTGACACAATCTGAGGAAATATCAATTAAAAAAATCAGCTGGGAAACCACCTAAGTAGAAATGACAGTAAATCATGGACTAAAAATGAAGGAGCTATTCAGGAATAAGGCTCCCTACCACAGTTTAATTTTCCATAAATGAATATATAATGCCAGTCCAGATTAATATCATTAATATTATGCTTTGGGGGAAGTTTCCAAGGTGCATCTGAGAATTCTCAGCTGAGTCCCCTTCAGCCTTAACTCACTTATACTGTGATATGAAATCTATAGGTTTCAGATGCCAAAACTGCTGGACTGATCAGTCCAGAAACCTGTGAACCTAACTTTGAAGTATTTTCTTTGCTCTAGACAGGAATAACTGTCACAGAAAATAAAGGTATTATAAAACACTAACAACATTCTTTGCAAATCCTCATGCAGTTATGTATGTTTACCTTTCCTTTTCTATTTGGTATTTAATAAAATATCCAGTGAAAGTGAGTTTGTGTTTAGTGTTCCAAGACACATTACCGTTACCTAGTGTGTTCAATAAAGAACCTCCAAACTGTAAGATTTTTCTGTATATGTATGACCAGTAAACTCAGCTGTGCGTGCCATCTGAGTATCAGACTAATTCTTACTCAAATGTTCCTTGTCTTTGTGTTCACCCTACCTTCTGTCTGGAAGAAAGTAAATTTTAACATAAGGATTCCTTGGCCTCCCATCTTCCCTTGAAGGAAGATCCTTTGCTCCCAATATTGTCACTATTAACTGATGACCAACCTTGTCATACCACAGTTTTATCTGTAATGAGAAAATATTAATTAGTGAACTTATTTCTACAACAAAGTAGCACATTAATCCTTAAAATTAATTTTGCTCATAAGCTTCTATTTATATTGGTTACTTAAACAGAAAATATCATGTTCTACTTTGTATACATAACAAAGCATAAAAAAATAATACTATAGTAGTTTCAGTATGTACCAGGAGTTACTCTTTTTTAAAAACCCTGTACAATAAGTACATTATTTCATACTAATTGTTTTTCACGTGGTGCTCTTGTTAGGATTATTCTCTCTTGGCAGTGATACTGTATTACTTGCATTACTGATGTATGGTATTCATATATATACATTTCTAAGGAGTTTATGCACAACGAATGAATTAATTTTTCATGGCCTGTTGTGCTGGAAAGACTATGGGATAAGACCATAAATACTTCAAATCTCTAAATGTTTTTCAAGATGCAGAGACTCATGCTGAAATCATATAAGCCCTCCAGAAATTGTAAGATAGGGAGGCTCAGTAGTCCAACCCTATTCACAGTCCAACTCAGCAACAACTAGGCAAAAACTAAAATTATTCGTCTGTAAAAATTATTATTCATCATTCTTAGACTTGGTCTGCTATCCTTTTTTACTACAGTCATTAGAAGCTGCTATTTAGCTATTTCAGTTTGAATACTATAGCTGCAAATACATTATTCAAAGAGAGGGTACACCTACTTCAGAGCACTTTCTGTGGAAGGGAAAATGGTGCAGTTAGGACAAAACAAAGTTTTACAAACACCCAGGGAGTCATTACATGGCAGTACCACTGCCGTATCATTAACTACAGCTGACAGAGGAGGCTCTCTTCATGGGGAGTTTGCCTGAGACAGAGGACAAACTAGGACATTTAAAGAAACACTGACCCTGCCTGAAACTAAGGGAATCAAAGAGGATAATGCCCAACTCCACACCTAACCAAGCAGTGCACCTTTAGGCATGAATATACTCTAGCATATGTAAACGTAACCAGGAGAAGGTACACTTTCTGTGGACCCCATCTCACATCATTTCAGAGACAGGGTCTCCATCTGCTGTCATAGATCCTCATCTTCAGCATTTCAGTCACTTAAAGAAAGGTCTTGATGAAATTCTCAAGACTTTTGACCCACCACCAAGAGGCTAATTTAGCTTTCTGCCATCCCTAATACTTCAGTAAGTGAGATTACACTAAGACACACCAACTCATTCAATGGTGGCAGTGTACTTTTTCCTTCTCCATTACTTTAGATCTAGCAACTCCTGCAGCCACCAAAGAGCAGTGTTTGAATGGAAATTAAAAAAGGGAGGATACTTGTCCTCTTATTATGATGCTGTTAGCCCTACTACTGACTTTATAGGTTTCTGGTACCAACAGTAGCTCTGTGGCTACTAAAGTGTGAGAGAAATTATCCTTAATACATTACATTCAAGTGAGTTCTAGATGCTGTTCCTACATTCCTGCAAAGCAAGGGGCTTTGTCAGTATTTTTTCAAAACTGAGAATTATCTAGACTATTAGGTAGCTTCATCCAGTTACAGATCACAAGTAGAAAGCTTTCACCAACTGTATGAATCCAAAGCAAAGCTTTAATGACCTCTGAAGTGCAAGTCAACCTAAATGTTCTCTAAGACTAAATGTATCCACCCGCAGGCTTCCTTGGGAGCCCTTGAGCAAAGGACAGACTTGGCTAGTCCCACACTTCAAGGGGAGTAGCACTGAAGACAATCCTCTTCATCTGCTTTTTCAGGAAAAATTATCCTTGCTTAAGCAGAATGCAATATATTTGTGATCCAGACACTATCACAAACTGTGACTGAGTGAAGGTGAGATAATCCAGACATGGGTGCCAAAAATATAACCAGAATTATGTGCTCATATTCAAGCTAAGTATTTCTTCGCTATATTTGTTTCAGACTGGATTTTTGCAGCAAAACATCAGCCAAAATGTTTGGAGAATGACTCTAAGCCGGAAGTTAAATCTCCTGACACCATTTCTTTGAGGTGCTCTAACATCTGTGTTTTAGAACAAGAACTTGAAATTTGCATTGACTTATCCCTTCCAATTTTCTCTTGATGCTCTGAAAAAAATTTGGAAAAACTTGTACATAATGGGCATATTTTCCCCATAATCCCCTGCAATTTGGCTTGTTGCAGGAAAGGTCAGGAGACAGAATTATGGCCAGAAGACTGTCTCTTTCCTGTGTTCACACTACTAGCACTCCATTATACAGCACAGGCACTTGTAAACCAAGGAGTCATTTGACTTAGATGTAAAGAGAAGAAAGGAAGAAACTGGGAGTAAGAGAATGGACAAAGAACCCCATGGAGGGGAGGATAGGATTGCATTCTCATGAGATTAGAAGAAGGAAGAAGGAAAAAAATCAGAAACTGCTTTAGAATTACTGAGAAATAAAGGATACGGGATGCTTCTCGGTGAAACATGGAAGAATGGAGCCACCAATGTCAGGGACCATAGAAGAACAGAGCAGCAAAAACAGACTGAATGAGAGAGATGGAATGAAGTGAAAAAAGAACGAGCCATTCTGTAACTGGCACAAAATATGTTGCACAGAGAGACTGGGATGAAAGAAAATCTGACAAGATGTCAAGGCAGAAAACTGGAAAGGAAAATAAGAAACAAGGAGTTAGACTAGCACACTGAACATGAAAAATGAGTTTGGGAATAGGACTGATCTAACTCTGACTCTCCTGTGCATAAGTATTATGACAATATTCAGATGGTATGGTATTTTCCTACAAGAACCTTGTCTTTCCTATTCACAAGGAGAGAAAGGACAGCCATTTAAGATAGCCAGGTGCAGTCCAAGAGGACTGGATTCCATCCCTTCCTCTTTCCCAGAGCTCTCGTGTATTGAGGGGTAGATCCATTAAAACATTTCAAAAGGTATTTACAAATGGCATGTTCCTCATTGTCTGAGAGTCTGGCATGAGACCCTGGAGCCTGACTTGTAGTGCTAAGTTAAGCACTGGAACTGAAGTCTGAGGTGTGTATTATGCCTGGACAGACCCTGGTTATCTCAGACTCTCATCATAGTTTCTCAATTCTAAATCAATAAATGCAGGACAATCCTACCACACCTGATAGAATATTATATCTATATTATGTTGTGAAATAAACATGGGATAGCACATGCATAAAAGGAAAGCTGATGAGGAAATTATTTTTTTCTTTTATAGCTTTGTTGAGTAGTATGCAGAAAAGATTCATAACACCAAAAAGTGAAGAACATTTAAATATTCGATGCACAGGTGTGATGCTCAGCACTGAAAGACCTAAGCAGCTGACTAACAGAGCAGAATCTACAACCCCCACCATTCAGCAGTTTTTAACACAGGCAGGAATGGCACTTTTAAAAGCTTAGAACATCTAAGAAACTGTGACAATGCAATCCTGATGTAAATGATGGAACGTGAAGGCTAAAATTACAACGCATAAAATACACTGCAAAACCATGCTGGCTGATGCGAATGTGGAGGTTAACACCTGTAAAAAACTTATTGAATAGGACTTCGTTGACCTAGATAATTTAAGATGTAAGCACTTAAAATTCACTTAGAAAGTGATCCAACCTGAAAGCTTTCTAAAGATCTTTCCACTTAGTGTTGAAGTCCTGGAAACTTATTTGTAACACACGCTCATAATGCTTTCCTTCCCTAGGCTCGTTCCCTTGGCAGATATGCACCTAGCTCTTGACTACACTTCCATTGTAACCTATATTCAGGCAAACGGGCATCTAAACTTAATGCGTCCTGAAATTGTGAGATGGTCTGTCATCCATAGGGTGGTACATCTGCTGCACTCCTTGAGACAGGCTTCCAGGTACGAATACCTGCCATGCAGAGGACAAGAAACGAGAACTCTTCTGCAGTCAGGTGAAGAAGGTAGTCTTCAGGGGGAAGCAGAGATGAGGGTCTGGTCTGAGCTTCATAGGATTCTTTCTGTTTTTTAACCAATAGTGGTCTAATACAAGACCAATCTACATTCTGGGTAACAGGTCTGGAATCTGCTACACTAAAAATTAAGCTTTCTTTGCTTTCACCACACACTCATATTCCCAGTCACACAGTATCTCAACTTCAGATGACACTTCATACTCCAGAGAAGAAAAGGATATGCAATAGCTTGATGATAAAGGCACTTTCCTGAGAGACAGGTTCAATCTCTTCAGTGTAAACAGAGCTTAAAGCACAGAAGTCCTGTTTCTGGAAGGAGTCTCCTACTCATAGAACAGTATATAAAAGCTGACTGTTGGTGTTGCATCCTAAGTGAGGATGCAGGTATCTAGTATTCCTGTTTGGTTCTCTGTAACCTCAGAAGAAGATGCCTCCCTATTCAGATTCAACTCACCCTCCGAAGTAGTCTAAGTTTCAAACAGAGTTAATGGGGATAAGTGTCCTTTATTTGGGCTGGATCACTCACTGCAGATATTGAGGTACTTAGTTCTTTCCTTTGACTGTACAAGTCTAAGCTCCTCCCCAAGGCACCTCAGATTTATTTGAAGCTAGCATAAGTTGTTACATACATTAAGCACATAAATTCAGTTTACTAGGTTTCATCCTTTTTCTTTTAGATCTCATCTTACCTAGAAATTCTATTCAGAGCACTGATTGAGGTCAGAGTTCTAGAAAAGAAGTAATCATGTAATTAAGACCCAGACTCTAATACATATTCGTAAGGGAAATCAGTTAAGAAAATTTAGATAATATTATTATTGCCACTTCCTATATTCCTGTCTCATGAACGCTTGACTGTTTGCTTAACTATGTTATTCTAATGTGGTTTTGTGTACAGCACATACAGGCACACCATATCTTAAGTGATAACTTTAGATTTAAAAACAGATAATATTTGAAGCTTTTAATTCTATGCTACACTTTTTTTCTTTATTTGTTATGAAAGGGTTGCTTCACGAATCTCATGGAAAAGAGATAAAACTTGTGCCACTGGGACAGACTACCTGCTCTGCAGCTTGATTTCTACCTCCACAGCCTACTCAGACATCACTGGGTTTAAGAGACAGCTGGCCAGGCATGTTTGTTCTTCTGTTGTTCATTATAATTTTTCATGTAACCTACATGGCTGTTTATTAGCGTAATATTTTGAAACTGAGATACTACTTTTCTTTCTTTCTTGTATTATTCTGAAAAAAAGAAATATACCAGCAGGATCTGTTGTTGCAAAAAAAAAAAAAAATCTCAGTTTATTTTAAAAAATGCTTGCAGCAATCATTTTATTTGGACTTAAGCTTATGCAGATGCAGAAACTGCCCTGAGGTGGTAAAGTCTTCAGCATAGCTGAGGTGAGCTTTGGATATTGTTAAACATACCTCTACCAAATCCTGACTACTGAAGGTTGCTAAACCAAAGTATTATTGCTATCTGCTTAAGTTGCTGTCTGATATGCTGGAAAAAATACAAGAAAAGGCTGTTAAATTGAAGAGCTTCTAGGATATGAAGGCCAGAAAATTATGGAGGTATTTAGGCTGCCCTAATCCAGCACTCTTAAGAATTTCTTTTTTAGTGGCTTCATCTTGATTTCAATAATGCCAGATAGATGCATGCACATATTTTCATACATGATCAAATTTTGCTTTTGATAAAGCAAAAAGGATGTCTGACATTTTTGAAGTTAGAACAAAAACAGTGGTTTCATGGCAACTCTGGCTCAAAAGGAGGCTCCACCAAGTAAACAAGAGATACTGCATGGAAAACACAAATTTAAGAACAGATTGTTCCCTACAAAGGTATCACAAAGCATCACTCTAAGTTAGAAAATTGTTGATACGGTAAACTGAATCTAAAAGTTCAGGAAATAAATATGCACTTTTCCAAGTACTGCAGAATTAGTAAAAGTTCAGGAGAAGGGTGTATTGTAGGGAAAAAAAGGAAATTGAGTGGTTTTCTTCCAATTAAAATAATAATGATAAGTTTTAAATCATCCAGTGGTACAAGAGCTAGAAAATGAGTGGAATGACATGGAGAGAAGTGCAGAAAAGGAACTTGTGCCAGAACTGGGGACATCTATCACCAGGATCAGTTTCAGACTAACAAGTAAAGAAGATGCAAGCAAGAACAAGATGTGCATTTCCTGTTGAGAGCAATGAAACAAATAGGTTTAAACAGAAATGTTTGGAGATCCACATTGTTAAAGAGAATTCTAGAGACACAGCTATACCACAGCCCACAATGTAATGTATACTTCCTGACAACCATAAACAACAGCTCAGAGCTCTGAGTTAGCTAATTTCTCATGCCAAAAAGTAACTAGAGTTCTACACTGCTGCTGGACTGCTTCTGATACCCTTGTTTAAAGACCACTGGAGAATTTCTGTTCTTCTCTGCAGCCTGCCTTGTAAACATATCTTAAATTAATCAATTTTAAACTATCTATCTATCATCCTTACTAAAAGTGGGAAGATGGGGGACTTTTTGTTATAGTCTAGTTGTAAAGATGTTGCCAAGGTCATAAGTTTGAGTTCTTCAGGAACTCTTTTCACAAACATTATGTTTAGCTTTGGCTGTTACTGAGCTCTGCAAAAACCTGTTAAGAGAGGTCCACAATGACTGCACATTGTGCAGAAATGAAATTGGGGCTAAAGACAATTCTTATCTACAATATCAAAAATAATCCAACCCGAGGTGAGAGAGTAAGCCTCACACTTTCACCTCTAGCTGGATATTCTCTATCAAGCATTACAATTGTTTTATTTTCTTAAATTACTACCATAATCATTTGATCAAAGTAATTTTTTTTTCATTAGAGGATATTAGTCTAAGTAGAACTGGCAATTTTTATGTCTATTTCTTTATTTTATATAATGTGGTTAAAATAAGGAACTACTACCTGTTACTTCTACATTGCAGTATTTCATGAAACACGCAGGTTTCAGGCAGATGTTTCCTTTTTAAATTGAACAATCAATTGTCAAATCATTTCTTTATTTATTTTGCACCTATCTAAAAAGATAATAAATATTTAAAGGACTAGTTATGTCATATACAATATTTACTTTTATGAATTACTTAACAACTTGTCATTGAATTTGTACCCCTCTTTGATTTCATTACCATGAGCAGAAGCCAACTTAATCACACTAAAGGAGGTTTTAAATTTTTAGTACAAAGCCAGTTTATGTCAGTAGCACATAATAATGTGTTGACCTAAAACACTACTATCAAGACATTACTTTTCTAATCTTGTATTTTTTTTTAGTTTCTTTATTTTGAATTTACATTTAAGCAGTTGTAAGGACCACTTTTGGGAAATAATACATTGTGAAAAAAACTGTACTTTATCAAATATGAGTCATAACCAAACCATTTCCTACAGTCTTATTTAGAATTCCTTTATAAATATATATATGATGTTTTTTCCATTTCAATATGAAATTTAGTCATCTCATTCTGATCATTTAGAACATTCTTTACATCTTTCCTTGAGCAATTGAACAAGAGAAACATTTATACAGCTCCCACACAAATATTAACATCTCCATACAGATATTTTGTAAGAAAAGCAGATACTATTCTATTTACAAAAAAATGAAAAACATGCAGCAAAGCAAGATAAGCTTTGTAACGTATTAGTAAAACCTACTTTTGCGTTAATCTACAATACCTTAGGAGTTTCCTAATGAAAAAAGGCAAACAACTTGTACCTAAACAGAATACCAAAGCTAAATAAATTCAGTAACACAATGGGAGAATTCATTTTTTATTTACATAGACTTTTGGTTATTTTGATGTACTTTAAAATGAAGGAACCAAGTTTCATACACAAGAAATTTGTTTCTTTAAACAAGGTACAAATTTTTTGCCTGTCTTCCACTCAAGGCACTACTATTACTTGGAAAATGCAAAAACGGATGTGTTAAGTAATGATAATGAATGATTTAAAGAGACATTCATCTTTATATAATGACCTCAAGAACAAAATTATTTATTGCTTAAACAGTACAGATATTTTGTATGTGGGATGCATAGCCATCATCACTATTGAAACCTGTATGGGTTTAATGTTGGGTAAACAGCAAATAAAAACTAGTTGTCTCTTTAAATTTTAATTTAATATTTTAACCCCCATGCAGAATTTTACAAGCTGCTCACAAGATGACATGAAACTTGTTAATATGGTTTAAAGCAACACACTAAAAATATGGGAAAACGGACTATAACATAACGTTTTCCTACTATGCATTTTCCATAACAAACAAAAGAAAAAAACACAACTTTAGTTTCTGTCAGGCAGACGAAGTCTTTACCTGAACCCTAGGAACAAAAGGCGTTGTTCTTCTACTAAGGCTTTGGCTCTGGTAAGCAAAATTAAAGAAAAAGCAATAAAACAAAACCAAAAAGGACAACACGCTGGAAACTAAAAGACCAAAAGTAAAAACAAAGACACACAACTATTACTTTAAACACAGCTTTACACCAACAACATATTTATCTTACACAAAGTATTCTAATGCAATGCATAAATTAAATCTGCAAATCTGTTACCAAATCATATCAAAACCCTGTGATGGAAATTCTGGCCTTAGGGAAGTCAGCAGGAATTTTGCCACCGATTTCCCAGGAACAAGGATTTCACTTTACAGGTCTACAGATAACATTTACAATAGATTTAGAAATCACATTAACAAAAGGAGCAGGTCAGCAAAGTGTGATTTGAAAGTGGGGTAGGAAACATAAGTTCAGCTTGATCATCTCCTTCAGGAAGATTGTAGACGCGTATTCAGAGACAGAAACAAGTACAGTTCACACACTGACAGCTTTGGTTGCTTTCTAGAGTAAAGCAAGTAAAGTGAAAGATTTTCTCTTTTCTGCGACTTTAAAAGGCATTTCTATAAAAAGCCCTCCTAAATACTTAAAAAATGATTAAAAGAAAGTTAGTGCTATCTGATATTAGCATTACATGGGGGAAGGTACAATCAATCTGTTTCAATTCTCTAGCAATCATGACAGAAATGACACATGGTATATACAGAAAACCCTTGCATGAAATGGGATCTAGAGCATTTAGTAAACTCAGTAGTAGCACTGCACACATGGATGCATTTATAACTCTTGTTTCTGTGATGTAACACGTCAGTCCGCATACAGCCTTATGGCTTCCAGTGGCTACATCAAGACTGCATCAGTACAGGCAACACTCCTAAATTCCTGGACTAGCTACAAACTCCAACCGACCACTCTCCATCTTCAGGTTAGGGCAACAGCTAATGGAGCAGCACAAAAAGAGTACCGAGTACTGGGAATGGACAGGAACAGGAGCACATGTTGATACCTCAGAGGGACAGTAAGTGTGGAAACAGAAGCATGGGAGTAGGTCACAACAACCACAGCAATCTGACAAACTTGGATCTCCTTTACCTCCCTGCTCAGCTTTCCTGAGATTATCGATCAATTTCAAAGTCATGGAAAGAAGCTACTACTCAATATTCACTTCCATAAGAAATGTACCCAAAGTATGGAGATAGGCAGTGTGATGATGGTTCTGCCACCCTCCTTGCTTACGCAGCATGCACAGCTGGAGAAATCTGTTCCATAAAATGTGTGAAGTAGTCTGTTTTCACACCAAAGCCAGAGGATATGTAGGAAAATTTGACAGTCTGGATCACAGGTTTTGCCTGATGTGCTCCTGTGCTCTGCGAGGTGCAGCAGCTGGACACTGCCCCCCACTCTGCACAAGCAGTACCGCATAGCCCAATGTATGGGTGACCTACTCATGTACAATAAAAGTAGATCTTCAGCTTGCTTCTGCTCTGTATTACAAGAGAAATACAGATATTCCAGAATATAGCAATCCTAAAAAGGATAGAATATCTCCCACTGTGCACCAAGGACCCTCACCTGCCATATTCTGCCTTGGAAATGGATGGTAATAAGCACATTACATGCACTACCTAGAACTTTTCAGGTTTTGACATAAGAGCAAAGGGGAAAAGGAAAAGGTAAAAGGGGAAAGGGGAGCATGTCTCGTACTTGACCTCATCCCCCCAATATGCCAACAAATTATGTCCTTCACAATGTACAATATCCACTTTCTAATATGCTACAGATATTACAACTATAATTAATATACCTGTACTTTTATTGCTTTGTAAACTGAGTATGTATGGAAAATCTGTTGAAGTGGTTCTGTGGTTCAGCTGTATAAGGAAAAAGGTTAATTTTATAAATGACATCCCTTTTCTGTTAGAATTTCCACAAGTACAAAAATGAAACATTGTAATTTTATACCTGTATCCACTTACATGTTCTTGTAGTCATTATCAGTCTCTAAACCTAACTATTGCAAAAGCATTCCAAGTCATACTTTTCATGCAGTATTGAAAACGTAGCTAGAATGCAGCAATGAAGCGAAGAGCACCAACACACAAAGAATACTGACTTTTTCAAAACTATATTAAAGGAAGAACAGATCAGTGAAAACCCACAGAAACAGGAACGAGACAAAGCAAATAATAATAAAACAATAACTGCAATAACAGTCAGATACTCCCCTGAAAGAACAATGTGGATCAAAAATGCCATAAAATAAACTGCCCAGAATACAGATAAATTATTTCTATACCTTAGTAAATTATAACACACAGTAGTTTACTGTAGGTGCACATAATTTGTTCAATTAAACATGTATTTGGGCAGAATAATTATTAATGGAAAGAAGATTTCCTAGCTATGTGAGATGGTTTGCTTCATGGGAAATCCTATTAGCCAGCTTTGGAGTGTCAGTGTAACCTCAACAGAAGAAAACAGGTACACAGACCAATGCCAATAGAGAGCAAAACATGGAAGGCTGAACAGAGAAAGATATCCCTGAATAACAGAGAGGCATCACTGCAGCTAAGCTGGCTAAAACCATACTGAACGTAAAGAAATACATTCCAAAACACTATTAACATAAAAAACCTTGAAGGATTTGTAGCACTGTCTGAATAAGGAAGCATATATCCAAGTATTTCTTGAAATTCTGCAAATCTCCACCCAAACTGTACATATCTCCACTCCTGCCCACAACTCTTGTATTTCACAACCTATTACACACAGCTGCCCTAATAACGGCCCATCAGGACTACATGGTATTGTCCAAAAGTACAGAAAATACAGAAACCACTTCCAAATTCTTGCCTATCATCCGTTCCCTCAGATTCATCACACCTGTCTAAATTCAGCCACCATCACCCAGAACGTCAGCTGACCCACCACTTCCACAAAGAACGGCATCCTGTCCCCATTGACTGCCAGGGCTCTGCAGTTATACTCCAGCCTAGGCACTCACCATAAAGAGCACATTCCCAATTACATTCAGAATCTAGTATTTCCTTCCATTTCCATCTTACTCAGCTATTTGGAATGAATGAGTGTTCCATCAACTGTTCTGTCAGAAAAGACCTGACTAAAAACATGGAAAACTAAAATCCTGAAGCTTGTCCATTTTGTAGTGTTTAAACTAAAATATTTTTTTGGAACTTGAGGAGATTTTAAAAACTCATTTTTTCCCTATTACTTCACCTCTGCTAAATGTCCAAAATTAGAAAATCTCAGTTCATTCTAATTTTTCAAAACATCTCCGACTCCAAGAAGAGTTGTTTTTTTCACTAACTCTTCCCAAGTTTCAAAACTTCTTAAAGTTATAAAATGAGAAAATTTTAAAAAGTGAAGGAAAAACTATTTATTGCACTACCTTCAAGACATGGAAATCTGCAAATCTGAAAAGTCAAAAAACTTGTGATTTTTCAAAACTAACTTAAAATATCCAATCAAAAAGAAACTACAGATATTTAGTGTTTTGAAAAAACTGTTCCTGTAGAATACTTCAATTCTCTTAAAGTCATCTTTTTAAAAATATATTTTAGTCTACACATTTCAATGTTCCCAGTTAGTTGCCATGTTGCTATCTATCCACACCATCTTCATACATTGTGACAGCCGCCCTTCCTCGCAAAGCAAAAGGTTTAGTACTAGCCTCCCAAAGCCTTGAGCCAACAGCATCAGGAGCTGGGTTGTGCCATTAACATGATTAACAGGAAATACAGCTATTTCCAACTTTTCTTTAGCTGGTGAGGTAAGATAACTGTCCGAATTTTCAAACTCTACTGATGTTAGGTGTCTACATTGAGACAGTGGGACTTAAACTTAGAGAGTTAGCTAGCATTTCTGACTTCGGTGTCAGTCAACTGGAGCTGTGTGTTCTCAGATACCAGCTGCTCTCCAAGGGAAACAAGGATATTGTGTCGTAGGGAGCATTGTATATAATTGCATACAGTATATAAGGGAGTACAAAGAGGACAAACGTAGGAAAGATCTTTAAATATCTCAATATTATTTGGTTTCCTTAGATGGAAAGAAATGCTATAAACTTATTAATAAAGGCATTCATATCTTGAAACGAACAAAAAATAATTAAAAATAGGAATGATGCCTTCTTGAGTTGAACACTGAATTTATATGCCATTCTGAGCCATAGAACCTTGTGAATTCTGTTATTCTCAGTAAATTAGAATATACCTCCAAATCTCCTGGTACTATTCTTATGCACCTCAGACTGCTATATCCTATCAAACCACAAAATCAACAGATTTACTGACTTTACTAATAAAAAAGAAAGTGAGGAAGTCAGTTCTGTGTGGTTCCTATTTGGATCATCATTCCGCAGTGCCTGTGCATTGGATGTCTGAGCAGCTAACTCTGGCTCTTGAATTTCATGCTGGGAGCCAGGAACCAAAACTATTTGACAGCCTAATCTTTTATGAGATTTATCCAAAAGACATTTCTTCCCCCCCTGTTTTCACTATCAACAATTTTTGCTGTCTTGTAAAACTCATTTGGTTTTTAGAAACCTCAGTCTGTGTCTTTTGACAGTTCATGTTCATGTCATTGTATTTTGTGCAAAGCATTCTGCACTCTACAGTCAAGATTTCTAGTTTTCCATTTAGCCAAAGGATTGAGTCTTTCAAAGCAGTTAAGTACAACAGTTACAGAAAATTAAAAATTACATAGTGTAGATGGCTGGTCTGACGAGCAAAACAAAAAATGTCTCATGCATTGCAAAATGGAGCCAACATGGCTGCTGAACAGATGGAAAAATATTTCTTCCTCTCCTCTATCAATACCATAAACCATTTCTGTGAGACCTACAAACAATCTGCTTAGATTTCATGCATATTTTATGGTGCACTCATTATCTTAACATAAACAACTTGGAAGAAATATGAATGTGACATTTTCAAACTTGTTTAACACCAGTTTTGCACTGCTTCCATTCCATTTTCCTCTCCTTTTCAACATGTACCAGGCCACAACTGAGCACTTTTGAAAAATCACACTTTGGAGTTGTAAATGACACAGAAAGGTGTACAAAACCCACGTTCTTCAGTTTAGTACAAAAAATTACTCTTTTAAAGAAAACATTCAGGTAATGAACTTTGTTCTCAGTGAGAGTGAAGAACAAAAGTGAATAACACTGGTACAAAGAATACAACATTAGTCAACAATGAAAGGGATATCTGGGGAAAGGTATATATAAAAGCTGGTATATAAGAAATAGGCAATATTATTTTCCAAGCATACGAGTAATAAAATCTACCAACTGTACATCTAAGTGTTACAGTTGAGAAACTGTATACGCTCAACAGCACAAACATAACTGGAGGCCAAGATTAGGCCTTTCTGAAAATTTTACTCTACCAATCTAGCTTACTAGATAAATATACATATATATATATCTCTCTCAAATTCAACATACAGAAAATTTCCAAAAGCTAATAAAATGGAATGTCCTTATGATGTGGCCCTGTCTACACTGAGATATATAGCATTAACCATAAAATTTAGCTAGTTTAACAAGAAATTTATGTTAGAGAAAGCTTGCACTCTGCAGTGAGAGTTGTATATGCTGCAAAAAGCACAACACTAATATAATGAAATGTTTACATACTGAAAGTTGTCCAGACAAGAACTGTGGAACATCCCTTAACATGCCAGGACTCATAGGAGAAGTCACTGAAATAGAAGGTCGGTCCATTTTTTGAGATTCAAATGAACTAGAACCTGTAATTATACATAAATATATTTTATAAATAGTAGCACTTATGCATTTTTCACAAATGTTCTTTAAAGAAAAAAATGTACAAATACAACCAAACATACAATAAAGTTGTGATAAATTTCACTATTTTATCTATTTAAAATTACCAAATAATGATACTCAATCTTTTGTTGCTCAGATACAATCAAATGCTTTCCAAGTTTATTATAGCTATAAAAAGTCATCTGAAGCATATAGAATGAAAAATAGTTTGTTCAGATATTTCTGACTGTAATTATGTCAGTAAGTTGAAGACCAAAGTTCCTAAATAGTAATGTAAATACTTTACTATGGTGAATGGAATTCGGTCTTCTGAAGGGCACTTATTATCTTGTATAACCAGACTAATTTTTAATTAGAATTTTACAAGAACATCAAGATGCATGTAATGTTTTTGTGCATTTTGTTTCAAATCTACAAGGTCTGCTAACTATTCAAGGACAAGTTTTAACATATAAAACATTGAGTAAAAGTAAAGTATTTTTATAAATACAAAAGACATTCCACATCTCACAAAACATAAAATGGATTTTATTTTAAGACTTGGCTATCAGTGAGAAGTTATTGAAGGAGTTTTTCATATTATTGTAATCAAGTTTATGCCACTGCATTTATTTGTGGCTTCTATTAGAGTTCTAAAATAATGATAAAAAATAACTCAAAGCTGAAATCCATCTTATCAGATCTAAGCCAAAGAATGTTATTTTTCCCCACATGAAATACTGGTTTAGCGGATTTAGAGAGTGCTAAAAAGTTCTAATAAAGTAGAAGTATTCTGATTTCAAACCAGCTGCCTCTCAGGTTGTAAATAAAGCACATTTCATCCACATTTTTTGTTTATAAGGTTCAATTGAAATGCAAACCAACAAAACAGGAAATTAAAAATTACTATTAATGTTCTTGTATATTAGTTAGAATTATGCTTTTCTTTTCAATCAAAAAGAGCCTAAGCTTATAATCAACTGTCAAGCCTAAATCAAAATATCCCAAATTTCGATAATTCATTATTAAACAAAGATAGATAGATTATATGGTAAGATGACATACTGAGACAAATACAGACAAAGAGATGAGATCTATACTGACTGTAGATGACATTTTTCAATTTATTTGTGCTTACATAAAAGAGAGAGAAGATTTTCCTACCCCACAATTGAAACTTACTGGACTCCAGCTGTGCATGTGTGCTGTCAGGTATTCTGGGAATGTCCCTGAAATCAGGAAAAGTAAGACAGGCTGATCCTTTATCTAACAAGCATATTCAAATTTCAGTTACACTATAACACTTCTCAAGCCACTACGGAATGCCTCAGGAAAGGTATGTGATCTACTGGCTGTCTTCAGCACGGGGAAAATTTATCTTTTATCCAGTATAAATAATTTCAGTGGCAAATTAAAGCCTACAGAACAAGTGGTTGGTGAATACAGGAGAGAGGCTGCACAGTCACAAATAAAAAATTCAGTAAATTAAAAAAGAATCTCAGAGTTAATGGTAGACTAAAACTGAGTAGCAGACTTCATTATGACATTATACATTAATTAAATTTATTGGACCATCACTCAAACATACTGAACTGCCAATAATGGCTATCCCAATATGTCCTTTACTGTCCTTGAACCCCAAATTTGGACAACCTCACCTTTTACATGACTAAATAAGATGATTAATTTCATTTGGCAAAATTGTATACTTGCATATACATGAGATGTTGCATCACCTGAATTAAATTCTGTGTACAGCTATGTAATTTTAAAGCGCTCAGATGCAATGACTAAGTACCTTATTACAGCCACCCACCCCCCAAAGGAACATATTCTTCCTCTGAGGGGTAAACATTACTGTATGCTAATAAAAACTATCAATATGCTAATAAATAATTTTGGAGGTATTTGAGCAAAACCAAGCAAGGTGAAAAGCCTCAGCTCCGTCACAGCAAGAACAACGTTTAAAATCATGATGTGTGTTCCAGTGGAGTTGGTTTCTTCAAGGCTGCATTGGGTGTTGGTGCCCAGGTGCTGGCAGGGGCTGCAGGGTGGCCTCTGTGAGGAGAGGCCGGGGCTGCCCCGTGCTGGACACAGCCGGTTCCAGCCAGCTCCAGCGGACCCACCAAAGGGCACAGCTGAGCCCAGCAGCCAAGGTGGTGACACCTTTGTGATAACACATTTAAGAAAGGGTAAAAAAAAGCTGTGCGGCAGCTCTGAGAGAGGAGTGGGGAGAAAAAAACATGAGCGCGACATCCCTGAAGACACCAAGGTCAGAGGAGGGGGAGGAGGAGTGACCGCAACCCCCGCTCCCCATCCCCTGAACTGCTCCACAGGAGGGAGGCAGGAAAGTCAGGAACAAAGGAGTGAAGCTGAGCCTGGGAAGAAGAGAGGTGAGGGGAAGATGGGTTTAGTGTTTTTTATTTCTCACTATCCTATGCTGTTATTTACTCCTAATAAATTAAATTAATCTTTCCCCAAGTCAAGTCTGGTTTGCTCATGATGGTAATTGCTGAGTGATCTCCCCATCCTTCTCTTGACCCCTGAGCTTTTCCATCTTATTTTCTCCCCTGTCCTGCTGACGAGGGAGAGGGAGAGGGAAAGAGTGGCTGGGTGAGCGTTTGGTGGCCAGCCAAGATCAACCCACCAGAAAGGTGTATGAAAAGGAAAGGGAAAGTTAAAAATGTTTTCAGTGTTATCTACTCATACAATGAAAAAAGAGTCTGTACTATATATAAATAAAACTTGTCTAGTTCCCTTTTGTTATACAGTTTCCAAACATTTTTCAAGACTCACTAGAAAGACAGCTTTACTAAGCAGTTTGAGGAATCTTTCCAAGTAAATTGATGCACAGTACCCAATATTCAAATTAATCAGAAGACATGCAACTGCTGTAACTGCCCACTGTGGACAAGAAAAACATCACTGTCTCTGTTGTTAGTAAGCAAAACTTGCCAGAAACTTAGAAGGGCTATTGAAGAAGTAAATATTTCAGTTTGCATATTTGATATCTGTAGAATTTATAAATTTATAAAAGGACCCAATACTCGCCTATTACTTTACTCAGAAATACACTCCTGAACCTAACCTGTAATTTTAAAAAAGTATTTCTATCATATGAGTTTGAGAAGAAAACCTTGAAAACATGTATCACTGAACAGATTGAATATGAGTTTTCTATAGATAGCTAAAACAATAAACTTGAAAGCTTCGAACACTATCTTTTATATTCCTAAAGCATACAGATCCCAGTATTTCACAGTAGTGTGAGCTGTATTTCTTACAAGGAACTCTCACTGAGATAAACAGATGTAGGAGAAGCAGAAGTACTTTTAGGTATCTATCTCTCTACACTTTAAGATATGTTCCATTGCAAGAACATTGTATAGTATAATTAATAAAACACAATGCATCATTCCTTCCAAACTCTAACTAGTAGTAACTATGAAAATAACATGCATTTTAAAATAACTACTTCTGAGAATCAGAAAGCAGAAAATAGATAAGAAATGAGTATGTATGAGAGACAGCCGGCTCACATACAATAGCGTCTTGGCCATCAATTTTTATTTTAAGATAGCAAAAGGGATAAATTGCATGCCAAAATGGTATGATCATTTATTTTTTTTTAAAGGAGCTTCCCATTTTATCTTCCTTTGTCAGTTTAGCTTGCTATCTTCAGTTTTCATAGCAGTCAGTTCACAATAAAATGAAGAACTAAAAATAATATTTACTGGAATTTGATTTTGTATTCAGAATATCAGGATATGACAATAGGTTCTCTTTCTCAGCTAAGTTAATTGCTAGTAACTGAAGATTTCTGGCATGAGTTAGTGCATTGCCGTGAGACCATCAAGGGACTCTTTATAAGTAACAGGATATACCTCAATGCAGAATTGAAATCCTTCAAGTGGACACCATTTATTCTAATCTAAATAATAATCACTTCATACATCTGGTAAACCTGAACTTTTAATGATTTTAAATACATTGGAACTTTTTTCCCTGGGGCAGAACACAGACCTATGGTGTTATGTTTCCTTGGGCAAGAATAAGATATTAATTTCTGTAGTCCATTTGACTATGACCAGAAATCTCCTAAACTGAGAAGATAACACAGTATTTCCAGTTCATCAGCTCAGATCTCATGAAAAACATTTCTGAAGTTATATTGTTAATATCAAAATCCAAAAAGTTACATACATCTAAACAGAATCTAAAACCTTACCAAGTTGCAGAAAGTATTCATCACTGAGACTTTAGTTATAAACTCATTCAGATTAGTAACTGGAGTTTTGGAGATGAAAACCCTCTTTTACATCTACTGCAAAAAGATACTGGGAATCAAGTACACAGAACAACTTTTTTAGCCCTTATCTGGCTCAGCTCTTCAGACAATGTAGCAAGCACTTAATGCTGAAGAAGGCACCTTGAGAGCCCACATCACTTTCTTTAAGGAATTATCAATGAGCCGTTCTCGTGACAGCAAGAGGAGCACATGGTAACATAACAGAAGACATGATGATAAGGACAGTAAAAAACAGACAGTAAATATGTAATCACAGGAAAGAATACGGGAGGTTTTGCACAATCAAGAGAATGCAGAAAGAGAAAAAAAATGGAATATTTTCAAGATGTGAGCAGTTCCTTGAAACTTTTGCTATAAACTTTTGTTTGAGAGAAACTATGAAAGATCTTACACCTGTATGAAATGAATTTGAAACCCCCTTTTCTGAGACAATATTTTTCTAGCAATGTAGCCTGTGCCTTAGCATTACTAGTATACCTACAACTCCCAAGTTATGCAAAGGTTTTTAAGGATAAGACAGACGATACAGCCTTTCCCCTAAAGGGGTTGCAATTTAATAAGTATGTAGGAGATAGCCTCTCATCTCACTGACAAGATAAGGCAGGTTTTGTTATTATCTATCAAGTTCGTTTAAAATTGTCAAACCGAATTAAATTCCTACACATTAAGTTCCTGATGTGTTAAACACATTTAGTTCCTGTTGTAGCTGAACCCATAACAAATTATCCTCACTGAAATTCCATCCTCAGATTATCACAGAATCACAGAATCACAGAATGTTAGGGATTGGAAGGGACCTCGAAAGATCATCTAGTCCAATCCCCCTGCCAGAGCAGGATTGCCTAGACCATATCACACAGGAACGCATCCAGGCGGGTTTTGAATGTCTCCAGAGAAGGAGACTCCACAACCTCTCTGGGCAGCCTGTTCCAGTGTTCGGTCACCCTCACCGTAAAGTTTTTCCTCAAATTTAAGTGGAACCTCCTGTGTTCCACCTTGCACCCGTTGCCCCTCGTCCTGTCAAGGGATGTCACTGAGAAGAGCCTGGCTCCATCCTCATGACACTTGCCCTTTACATATTTATAAACATTAATGAGGTCACCCCTCAGTCTCCTCTTCTCTAAGCTAAAGAGACCCAGCTCCCTCAGCCTCTCCTCATAAGGGAGATGTTCCACTCCCTTAATCATCTTCGTGGCTCTACGCTGGACTCTCTCTAGCAGTTCCCTGTCCTTCTTGAACTGAGGGGCCCAGAACTGGACACAATACTCCAGATGCGGCCTCACCAGGGCAGAGTAGAGGGGGAGGAGAACCTCTCTTGACCTACTAACCACACCCCTCTAATACACCCCAGGATGCCATTGGCCGCCTTGGCCACAAGGGCACACTGCTGGCTCATGGTCATCCTGTTGTCCACTAGGACCCCCAGGTCCCTTTCCCCTACGCTGCTCTCCAACAGGTCTGCCCCCAACTTGTACTGGTACATGGGGTTGTTCTTGCCCAGATGCAGGACTCTACACTTGCCCTTGTTATATTTCATTAAATTTCTCCCCGCCCAACTCTCCAGCCTGTCCAGGTCTCTCTGAATGGCTGCGCAGCCTTCCGTTGCGTCAGCCACTCCTCCCAGTTTTGTGTCATCAGCGAACTTGCTAATTATATGGTTCTAGATTTTTTTTTAGTACTTAATTTTTAGTTGTTATGTTACCTATACTTTCTCATATGAAGGTAAGATAATTGTGTGCATCTTATACAAAATAAAGGGATAAATATATTTATTAATATATAATTATAGAATCATAGAATCGTAGAACAGCCCAGTTTGGAAGGGATTTTGAAAGACCATCTGGTCCATCTTCACATGGAAAAGGGATCCTAGATGAGATTACCTAGCACCCTGTCCAGTTGCGTCATATACATCGTAATAAATTCTGTCGGTGAAAAGAGAAAATTCTTAACAACTGTAAGCATCTTCAAATTCAGTGGTAAACAACCCTGGTGTGATCAGCTATGGTACTTCCAATGGAAAAGTAAAATAGGGATGGATGTGACTGTAGGCTGTAGGAACTTGGAAGAAAAAGAACAGATGAAGAAGGGGAAGTATTTACAGTCTAATATAACAAAGCAACTAGAAATGTCCTATTACTGTGCAAGAAAAATTTAAGTTTAGACATTGAGAGATAGGTCTGAAAGTTAAGAAAACTGGGCAATGTAAAGCACCAAAGAAAAAGTGCAACACAGTTTAGACAAGCACTAGTGTTAGCTATTCATTCTGATATGTTCTGTATTAGATAACAAGCAATAATGTAATAGATTTTATAGATGAAGTTTATGAGAATGTGGATTTGAGACTTTCCAAAGCATATTGATCATGTCATTAGCATACTGTATTTTGGGCAAAATTCTACATTGCAGACTCTCAGTAAATAGTTCATGATCAGTTCATAGACCAAACACAAATATATAATTTTATATATATTATATAAAAATGGTAATGGAGAAATAAGAATCAAGGCTCAAGTTACTAATCAGGAATAGCAACAATAAAGAGTATAACCACAGCTTCAGAGCCAACTAGACAACCACAGAAGGGAACCTATTTTTGACCATATTAGCAGATAGTGCCTGGGATTGTCTCAGAGAATACAGGATTTCACACCAGCTCTTTCTACTTACTGGCATGATCTATAATTCTAGCTATGCTTTTCGTTTACAGAATGTTGCATACAGTTTTACTGTTTACAGTGTTTATGAATCTGATATGCTCTGGCCTAAAAGTGAAATTTTGCAACTTTTTCATCATATTTAATAACAAAAATTATGCAATTACTTACCCTATTGGTCTTGAAACAACAAGCTCCACTTGTGGCTCAGGTTTGGATTCTAAAATGATGTTATACACCTCCTCAAAGGTGGCTCCTTGTAGTAGCCTTCCATTCCATTCTAATACTTCATCACCTGTAATTTCAGTAATAACACTGCTTAGGATGTCTGCTGTGAACTTAAGCCATTCTACTGTCAGCTTACTGAACTGTGAAACCTGTGTTGTAGAACAAGTTTGCAGTCCTCCATAAAGGAGAATCCTGAGTATTAAAGGTTTTATGCAGCTCAGCTTCAAATATGTAAAGTTCAGTGAAACAATATCATCAGTAGGACCCCTACTGAATTAGATATAGCTCTTACTCTCTTTGGCAGCTGTGGCTTAAAAGGAACCCCAACATGTTCTTTAGAAAATGCAGAACTTTAAAACAGCATATCTCATCAGCTTACTATTTTGAAGATCCATTTACCTCTACAAGTTTAGTATTTAAGGTTCAAATAGTTCTTATGTTAGCAGTTTATATTTCTTGCACATTCTCCAATCTAACAATCCATGGTTTGCATGTTGGGACAGAAGCAGTTCCTTAGCCGAGCTAGTTCTGTTGCCACATTTGTAATAGTTTGGTTTGCTCTAAGTAAAATATATACCACAAAACAACTGGGCAGGACAGCAGTGGAATATTATTTTGAGTATGAAAATGTGAATAAAAATGTTAAAATATGATTTTAAACAACATGAGAATTTGTATATTTCACAAATGCAGTAATGTCAATAATCTAGTAACTGAAGGTCAGGTTGAATTCAGCAGTAGTTCATCACATCAATTTAACATAATTTCACGTCTAATTAAGCTCATTCTCTTTTTATCACCTTTAGAAAAGTGACTCAGCAGTACAGATCTATAGCAGATACATACCTGGTCTAAGATGCCCCACTGTGTCAGCTAAGCTTCCTCTTTTAACTTTGGTGATAAATGCACAGAGTCGACCTGATTCAGTCATCTTTCCTCCTACCACCTGTTTCAAAGAGGAAGTATTTTCACAGAATGAAAATTACTTTAAATGACCTAAATGTTTTGTCAACAGAAAGAAGAATTCAATTATTTCCTTACTTTTCAGGTAGTCCAGGTAAGACAGATACACTTGAAAAAAACAGCACAGAATTTTAGCTATGACAAGTTATGGTTGTATCTATTCTGGCTATTTGTGTAATTTAAAGACAGTGCAAATATAGAATGCTAAAGCTTTTAAACTTTAGCAAATATATGTATAGTATTTCACTGTATTATAAATTACCACCCAAAAAAAGTAAGGCATTGGTCATTATACTGCTTACTTCAATACTTTTTAACTGAAAACAGATATATTAATGTAACAGAACTCACGATGTTCACACTAAGCATGAAGCATCTCTATCAATTTATCAAATCCACTTTGGCTGGGAAAGTCAGATGAAAATACTTGTCATACCGAAGATTTCTCCACAGGAAACTTCAACAGGTTTGACTTTACTATTTATCTTAGAATCAGGAGATTCAAATATCAGAATCAATTATAACTGCATAATCTTCAAATTCTTAAGGTTTCTTAACATTTTTCATATTGGAATTTAAAATTTGTAATACTAAATCCAGTTTAGGTTACTTTCAGTAATGTAAATATTTGAAAATTCAGGTTAGGAATAATCACTGAAAATCACTCTTTTCAGATGTCTATTGAGATTAAAACGTAGTTACTCTTGAATCTAAACTATTCATGAATCCCAGTGAAGAGTTCATCTTTGTAATAGAAGATTTTAGAATTTTAAACGTAGAAGTGTAAACAAAAACTGCTTCCTCATGGCACTGTTAGTCTCTTCTCTTGCATTTTCTGATACTAAGATGCACATACCTAAAGTGATGCTCAACTGCCTTCTGCACCAACTTAAAAATGCAATTATTTGTCAATTAAATAAAAAATTCAAAGATTTTCAAAGCATGTTAGTATATCTTAAAAGTAACTACACTGATCTAATCCCTATTTATAGTGTATGACTATAGCCTAATCTGTGTACTCAAAGTGAAGTCAGTGTCATGCTAAATAGAGAATGGAGAATTAATCAAACTTCTCAATGATTTCTCACAACAAGGATGTGGATTAAAAATAAATACATGCTTGTTTATTTTACTGTGTATAATTCATTCTCATTCTTGTACTAGTATTGCTGGAACTGCAAGTAATATCACACAAAAATGAGATCAAGAGATGAGCTAGCAATAGCTTCATAATTTGTTCAAAGAGTACTGCATCACGAAAAAGATGCAAGCACATTATTTTGTGATAATATACAATAAGTACTAAATAATTTTCTGTCTTGTGTATTTAAAATTTAGCAAATCAAACAATCAGAGAGGAAAAAAATCCAGAAACAGGCTCTTCCCTTGGCAGACTCTACTCCAGATTGAAATGTCATTAACTTCCAGATGTCCCCCAGATCTTCAAGAGCGATAATTTATTTTTCACATTTTTCCCCTCATTTGGGCAATAGAAGTTATATCATGGTGCAATGCTCAATACTGAAGAAAGTGGACAGGGCTTGGCTTGCCCAGCAAGGATGCAATTAGTGCCTTGCAGAGCAGATATTCTCAGCAAACTTGTGAAAACATGTATAACTTTTCTGAAAAATACTTTTTTTTCAGTCTGTCAGGGACCCTGCAAAATTAGTCTTGATAATTGAATATAAAATGTTTCTATATTGTAATTTTGAGAATGATAAGACATTATAGATATCGGTATACATACACTATATAATAAGAGAATACTTTCATTATAAAGGTAACCGGTTTAACTGAGAGAGTTGTTAGTTCCAAAATTATTCATTACCAACCTTCAATCCAAGCATTGCTCCTGAGTCTCTAGGCACACTTCCATCTTTTAGTCGTTTATTTAACAAAATCCGACCAATGAGACGGTCTCCATCTTTGGATGGTTGCCAAGTTACTGGATGCTATCATATGGTGTTAATGGAAAATACAGTGAAGAGGATTTTAAAGAAAAATATTTCAGTAATATTTTTCATTTCCTGATATATTTTTAAAGTGCCATGAAAGTATTATGATTACACTAATACTTAATGTAATAGAATGACAGAAAACTGTGCTGGAAAATATTTATTTGGATATATAGTCCATCACAATGTGTGTCTAATATTTAATAACATTATCTATTTTACTAAATCCAATTTGTAAATAACTAGAATGATCTTTGCATCTTGATAATTAGGCAGATATAGACAACTATACATAGTTATCTACACACAGTGACAATCACACCTGAGCACTGACAAAAACAAATGTAGAGTTCTAGTAAAAGTAATACTGAAAAGAAATTTGACTCAAACCAGAAATTTGATGTGAGAAGGCATTTCTTCTTTTTCCACTATTCCAAACGTGTCATTTTTTTCTGACTGACAAATTTTTCCAGTGTTTTATTTTCTCTCAGTAGTAGTACATTAAAAATTATAGAATACATTAAAAGGTATAGTCATTACTCTATTTAAATATATTTTTTGTTTCTTGGAATAATTACTTCACATATGAAACATAGTTACAGTGAACATTATTATTCCATTACTATATATGGGCACAGTTATACTTGTATATTAACATTTGATTTTGTGTAATCATAGCACTTTTTCACAGAAAAATACTATTTCATGCTCTATTTCATGCAAAATTAGCAGGCACAGACAAATCTGCTCCCATTACATCTAATAACTCTAAAAGATTTATCATAATCTCCACCAAACAGAAAGCAAAAATAAAAAATACCAAAGCAGATGGCAAACCCTTTAATTCTCCACGATACTGCACAAAAATGGCATGTCAACAAAACAAAAGAACAACCATGACAGTGAAAGGGAAAAAAGAAAAACAACTTTTCTGTGCAGAGAGACACAATTTTCTCCCTTTTCCACCTGGGGTTTAAACTATTAATTTAATTTCAGCCCCAGGATTTTGAACATAATAAATCAAATAAGCCAATCAGTAGAATCCTTATTGTTAATTACTTTATATTTGAAGGTAATACCATGATATGCTATTATGCAACCGTAAGAACAACATTCCTTTATGCCTTTCATTTTTTTTCTTAGGCTGACAAACAATAAAAGCTGCAAGCATGCAGAGACTTTTCATTTGTTTTTCTTTTCTGCACCTTAAGAAATGCTACATTGTCTCTAGAAACACCCTATCTTTTATTTTATGCACTATTTTTATGAGTGACAGAGAGCAAACAAAGACCAAATGAGCAGGTTAAAAGGTCAGTACCTTCTCGCTATGGCTATGTTCCTCGTTTAGAGTTGTGCTACTACACGTATCTACCCCAGAGTCTTTTATCTGAGGCTCAGACCATTCCAAGTCCTCTTCCAAAGAGTGGCCACCAAAGCACACCATTTTCTTTTGCCTCTCGGATAAGGTGTTAGAATCCGACAAAACTGCCTGCTCACTAGTTTTTCTTTTTCCCCTTTGACTGTCCCCTATAGGTGTGGGATAAAAAAAAGGATACAAAAAAGAAAACATGCAAAGGTGTAAATAAAACAAAGGAGATGTGAAATGACAAAGGAAGCTAAATGGTAAGGCTCCACATGTCTCACCAAAGACATTGGGGATGCCTCACTGCTATGCCAAGACGTATGGTCCAACCAGCTGTAATCCATGTCTCCTGCGAGAATCAGACAGACAAGATAGTGCAGTAAAGGAAGGGTGAAAAAAAGTACAGGCAAAGATACAGTAAAATTGTAAAGATTTCTGTTTATCCTATCTGGTTCATAATCTCTGCTAGCAGGATTTGCAAAGTGCTTCCAAGAAAAAGTTGAGGTTCCAACAACAGAGCACATGGAATATGAACTACAGCGAGGAAGGCGGCATGTTTGTGTGTGCCTATGCATGCATAGAACTATGTACCGAATAAAGCATTATTTCTTCAGAGCTTTTACCTGTTCCTATAAAATTAATTACAGTAAATTAAATGAAAAGGCAAACTGTATTGTATTCCTAACAGAATTTTCAGAAAGGAAAGCATTTGAATACAGAATGAGTTTTCACCATAATCTAAAGAAACAGTTTTGTCTTAAGGAATGTATTTCTCTGCTTTTCTAATACAAACTAGTATTTATTCTAATCACTTCAATAAAATACTTAATTCTATATTCAGCTGTACAGTAGATGATGTTTTAAGGAAGGTTAAATGATCTGTTAAATATGATAGACTGATAAGAAAAACAAATATAGAAAACATTTTTAGAACAAAAAGCATATTAACTTTGCTTGAAATTCCCAGAGAAATGTCTACTGGTTAAATATCAGGAAGAATACTAGTAAGTACAGGTACATCATAACTGGGAATAAATGTGTAGGGTTTTGACGAAGTACATATATATATTATAGAATCAGAATTTAACCTGTATGGCAGATGCATGGTAGGAACATTTAAAAACAGCTTTAATGAAAAGGTCAAAATTACTGCTGCTGTTCATAGAACTGAAGAATGACTCATGTATTTTAATAAAACATTCTTTTATGTAGGTACTTCAAATTCTAAATTATGCCCACACATTTTGCATTACTACATTTCTCTTTTTTTTATATTTTTTTTTCACCATTGTTACTACATGTTACATGAAAAATATTTTGTTACTACATGCTACATAATATTTTGATACTATTGTAAGCAGGAAAAAAATGTTAACTTTTCTATAGAATTTCATGACCAAAAGAACACTAAACCAAGTAGTTCTGCTCTTTTTAGTACAGATGAAAAATGATATTTTTCTATTTCCATGACTTCAGATCCGGCTTTGACATTGCTCAACCCATTCCTCTGAAACTACATCAATAAGTTGGTGAAATATGACTAATAGGTCTAACCACAGTCTTAAGACTTGTCTAAAAAAATTTACAGAGAGGATGTGAAGATACAGCCCCATATAACAGCTACAAACAGCTAATACATGTTTTAGAAAATTAAAATATAGTCTCCTCAGAGGGATATTATGTACAATGACAAATATGATCTTTTTTCATTTCTTTTCTCGTGACATATAGACTTTCACGTGCTACATGGAAACAAAATCTAGCCTCATTTTCATTTAAAAGAAGGAAATGTATGGAATACAAAGGTTTCATTTTCAAAAAAATGCTTTGAACTCAGTCCCTTACATTTTGCAGAAACATTGTAGCCCTGAGGAGAAGGACTTGGGGGTGATGGTTGATGAGAAGCTCAACATAGAATCATAGAATCATAGAATGGTTTCGATTGGAAGGGACCTTAAAGATCATCTAGTTCCAAATGCCCTGCTACAGGCAGGGACACCTTTCCTCTAGACCAGGTTGCTCAAAGCCTCATCCAACCTGGCCTTAAACACTGCCAGGGAGGGTGCAGCCACAAGTTCTCTGGGCAACCTGTTCCAGTGTCTCACCACCCTCACAGGAAAGAGCACTGCCGGCTCATGTTGAGCTTCTCGTCAACCATCACCCCCAAGTCCTTCTCCTCAGGGCTGCTCTCAATCCATTCTCCACCCAGCCCGTATTTGTGCTTGGGACTGCCCTGACCCACATGCAGGACCTTGCACTTGGCCTTGTTGAACTTCATGCGGTTTGCACAGGCCCAGATTGCAAGCCATGATCTGGTAATGTATGCTTGCAGCCCAGAAGACCAACCGTATCCTGGGCTGCATCAAAAGAAGCATGGCCAGCAGGTCGAGGGAGGTGATTCTGCCCCTTTACTCCACTCTCATGAGACCCCACCTGGAGTACCGCATTCAGCTCTGGGGCCCCCAGTACAAGAAGGACATGGAGCTGTTGGAGCGAGTCCAGAGGAGGGCCACAAAGATGATCAGAGGGATGGAGCACTTCTCCTATGAAGACAGGCTGAGAGAGTTGGGGCTCTTCAGCCTGGAGAAGAGAAGGCTCCGGCGAGACCTTCTAGCATCCTTCTAGTACCTGAAGGGGGCCTACAGGAAAGCTGGAGAGGGACTTTTTACAAGGGCATGGAGTGATAGGATGAGGGGGAATGGTTTTAAACTGAAAGAGGGTAGATTTAGATTAGATATTAGGAAGAAATTCTTTCCCGTGAGGGCAGTGAGACACTGGACCAGGCTGCCCAGAGAAGTTGTGGCTGCCCCCTCCCTGGCAGTGTTTAAGGCCAGGCTGGATGAGGCATTGAGCAACCTGGACTAGTGGAAAGGTGTCTATGCCCATGGCAGGGGTTTTGGAACTGGATGATCTTTAAGGTCCCTTCCAACCCAAACCATTCTATGATTCTATATTATGAAATCCTTTTATTTCTTAAACGCATTAGTAAGGGATCTCATGAAAGTATTCTGAAGCTTTAATTCATTCTTATTTTCTAAGTAATAAATGGGTGTGCTGTTAATGTTTTAACAGTGTTTCTTGATTCTTGAAAGGAAGATAACATTTTAAAATGGTAAATTCTCACCAAAACTGCTTTCTAATGACAGTTGACATCTTAACTACATTACAGATAAGAGTGTAGCTATCCTGCTAAAGGGAAAAGAAATATTCTTCTGAAAGAATAACTTTTGCAAAAGGTACTTCTGGCATGGAAATTCCAGTGCTGTCTTCACAGAATCACTGAATCACAGAATGTTAGGGATTGGAAGGGACCTCGAAAGATCATCTAGTCCAATCCCCCTGCCGGGGCAGGACTACCTAGATCATATCACACAGGAACGTGTCCAGGCGGGTTTTGAATGTCTCCAGAGAAGGAGACTCCACAACCTCTCTGGGCAGCCTGTTCCAGTGTTCGGTCACCCTCACCGTAAAGAAGTTTTTCCTCATATTTAAGTGGAACCTCCAGTGTTCCAGCTTGCACCCATTGCCCCTTGTCCTATCAGTGGATGTCACTGAGAAGAGCCTGGCTCCATCCTCATGACACTTGCCCTTTACATATTTATAAACATTAATGAGGTCACCCCTCAGTCTCCTCTTCTCCAAGCTAAAGAGACCCAGCTCCCTCAGCCTCTCCTCATAAGGGAGATGTTCCACTCCCTTAATCATCTTCGTGGCTCTGCGTTGGACTCTCTCTAGCAGTTCCCTGTCCTTCTTGAACTGAGGGGCCCAGAACTGGACACAATATTCCAGATGCGGCCTCACCAGGGCAGAGTAGAGGGGGAGGAGAACCTCTCTTGACCTACTAACCTTCTCATACACCCCAGGATGCCATTGGCCTTTTGGCCACAAGGGCACATTGCTGGCTCATGGTCATCCTGTTGTCCACTAGGACCCCCAGGTCCCTTTCCCCTGCACTGGTCTCCAACAGGTCTGTCACCAACTTGTACTGGTACATGGGGTTGTTTTTGCCCAGATGCAGGACTCTACACTTGCCCTTGTTATATTTCATTAAATTTCTCCCCGCCCAACTCTCCAGCCTGTGTGGGTCTCTCTGAATGGCAGCACAGCCTTCTGGTGTGTCAGCCACTCCTCCCAGTTTGGTGTCATCAGCGAACTCGCTGATAGTGCACTCTATTCCCTCATCCAAGTCATTAATGACTATATTGAATAGTCGGTCCCATTACCGACCCTTGAGGGACTCCACTAGATACAGGCCTCCAAATGGACTCTGTCCCATTGACCACCACTCTCTGGCTTCTTTCCTTCAGCCAGTTCACAATCCACCTCACTACCCAATCATCCAGACCATACTTCCTCAGTTTAGCTGCGAGGATGCTGTGGGAGACTGTGTCAAACGCTTTACTGAAATCGAGATAGACCACATCCACAGCTTTACCATCATCTATCCACTGGGTTACGTCCTCATAAAAGGCTATCAAGTTGGTTAAGCATGACTTCCCCTTGGTGAAGCCATGTTGACTGCCCCTAATGATCCTCTTATCCTTGATGTGCCTAGAGATAGCACCAAGGACAAGTTGTTCCATCACCTTTCTGGGGATGGAGGTGAGGCTGACCGATTTATAGTTACCCAGGTCCTCCTTCTTGCCTTTCTTGAAGACTGGAGTGACATTTGCTTTCCTCCAGTCCTCAGGCACCTCTCCCGTTCCCCATGACTTAACAAAGATGATGGAGAGTGGCCTAGCAATGACTTCAATGTCTCCAAAGTCATTGCTTTGGGGAACTGAGTAAAATTATCAGTGAGGTCATGAAGATCTAGCCTTTACTGCATAAATATGCATTTACAGATATCCATAAGATCGTAAGAGCTCCAGTCTGCATATTGCCTGTTTTACAAATCCTGCTTTTAAAATATATTTTTAATTGGATCTTAAGTGAGGATAACTCATCTCATTACAGTAACGACGACTTCTCAGCTTTAAGTGTATGAACTAGAAGCACTTGCGGCCATACAGTTTTTTTCCCAGCATTTATTTTCTGTGTCATCAATACAACTGCTGTACCACAAACCAGTCTGACTAAAAAAGTTGTAATTTAGCTCCCTATAATTTGGTACCTAATTCTGTGAGCGAAGCACTGAAATAAAATGGGCTTTATAAGCAGAACAGTTAAAACCAATCACTCTTACTGATTCTAATTCCTGACTGTTTCTGAGAAACTATGTATTTTCATTGACATGAGTAAATTTAAATGTAGATATCTACCATCAGGCATTAAAAATCTACCACTGCAAATTACTGGGCACTTTTTAAAGTTTTAAAATTCTCAGCAATAATCTCGACTATCACTTATAATCCAAAAGAAGCCATTAGAAAGGAATCCAGGAGTACAGTTATTATGTCCCTGCTGTTATACAGTGAACATAGCACTTTACCTATACATTATGAAACTCATCATGGCTTTGCCAGCTCTCCTATTCATGTCTTTTCCCATATCAGTTATACAGTTTTGTATGAGCTTGTCAAGAGCAAGTATTCCTATCGAACTGAACTTTCACTTGTACGTCTACATAGAAAATAACTCCTTAAAAATAGGAAAATAAGTTATTGAAAAGTTAGGCCCCTGAGATGTACTGACCATATAAACATTCCCACTGCAAGTCACCAAAAACTGGTCCAATCTTCACTTGTTACTTGCATGTCCACAGTATGTGCATATAGACATACACTCAAAGACAAATTATATTAGCTTTACAGTAACTGTACTTTACAGTACAGATGTGCTGTACATATATAAGTTCATCCTATAGGTGTTTATATGAGCAAATGTTAAGCAGTGTTGGGCTCTAACAGTCTGACATATGCACACTCACATTCGAAACATATATACTGACTTTCAGATAGAGAAAGAAATTCTGGATCCTTTTTTTTTTTTAATAGAGCTATCCAAAATAGTAATCTACATACATTAAGAGTACAATAATGTGATAATATTGATATCACATATTATTTAAGTTATTGAGAGTGATAAATTATTGAGAGTGATATCTTAAAATCTTTAAAATTTCCCATTATACAGGAAAAATAAAATACATTGGTTATCTTCCTACTATAGAACTTCCAATTTCTCTCTACTTTCAGGGGAAAAAAAAATCTCTTAAGGTAAGTGCTTTTACATCCTGCTAGAGAAATTTTACAGACAGTTCACATAATTGAATCTAGAGACCTCTAATTCTTCTACCCAAACTTTGGATATTTATTGTACAAATATCACAGAATCACAGAATCAACCAGGTTGGAAGAGACCTCAGGGATCATTGAGTCCAACCATTGCCCTGACACTACCACATCAACTAGACCATGGCACTAAGTGCCATGTCCAGTCTTTTTTTAAACACATCCAGAGATGGTGACTCCACCACCTCCCTGGGCAGCCCATTCCAATGTCTAATAACCCTTTCTGAGAAGAAATTCTTCCTAATGTCCAACCTGAACCTCCCCTGGTGAAGCTTGAGGCTGTGTCCTCTTGTCCTATCGCTAGTTGCCTGGGGGAAGAGGCCGACTCCCACTTCACTACAACCTCCGTTCAGGTAGTTGTAGACTGCAATAAGGTCACCTCGGAGCCTCCTCTTCTCCAGGCTAAACAAACCCAGCTCCCTCAGCCATTCCTCGTAGGACAGACCCTCCAGACCCTTCACCAGCTTGGTCGCCCTCCTCTGGACTCGCTCCAACACCTCAACGTCTTTCTTGAAGTGTGGGGCCCAGAACTGGACACAGTACTCAAGATGCGGCCTCACCAGTGCCGAGTACAGAGGGACGATCACTTCCCTAGACCGGCTGGCTACACTATTCTTAATAGAGGCCAGGATGCCATTGGCCTTCTTGGCCACCTGGGCACACTGCTGGCTCATGTTTAGCTGGCTGTCAATCAGCAGATATGTACATCTGAATTAATCAGCCTATGTTCCTTTTACAACCAGCAAAGGGAAACAGATCTTTTTAAGGTGTGGTTCGTTTGACCTGTTTTAGAAGTGTACGTCCAGGTGAGAAAAATCCTACCTTCGTCACACCCAAAATGTTTTATTTCTCCTCCACTGCTTATAAAGGAGGTCTCAGTGACTCATTCAGATGGTCATTATCTTTTCATCAGTACAATCCTACTACCCTAAATTACTATTTTAACACAGCCTCAACTATTTGTTTACATATCCAAGAAGATACCAAAACTACCACACAAAGGACTCAGGACTCTTCAAGGTCTCATGGAAGGCAAGTCTACTGGACTGATTTTATGCCATTAGACATACCAAATATTACTTTTAATATGCCATTCGAACAGGGTATCATATACTCTGTTTTTCTCTCTTTAGCTTAGCAATGGTAATGGAGACTAAAAGGATCTCTGGGCCAGTCTCTGTGTTCAAGTCTTTAAACTTAGGTCTCAGGCTCATCTGCTGATGTAACTGACTTCTTACTGAAAAGGGTTCCAAGAGTCCTCTCACCCATGTATTACTATATGGTGCATCTACATACTGTATGTGTCCAAGATTAGACACGTTTAGCTCAGCATAGGCATTAGCGCACAGAAATTACTTACATTTTAAAAGCTCCAGTTATTATGCAGCAACAGTTACTCTTTATCAAATGGTAAGCCCTGAAACTAAACCTGCATGGAGGAACACATGCAAAGTTGAGCCTGTTGCCAGATTAAAGCATTCCCGTGTCTTGCTCTACTATTTTCCCCTTTCCTTTTCAGTCAAGATGTAGAAAGCTGACTTTCTTTTTAATTTAGTTGTGTCTCACAGTAAATATCAATTATTCTAAAATTAAAATGATAAGAAAATAAGCAACAACTCCATCCAAAGACTGTTTTGCTCATACCTCTATTCTTTTTTCCATTAAAATATGTAGCTATATGTTTCAAAAAAATTGTCATAGAAATTAGAAATGATAAAGCCCTTGTAGGTAATCTAGATTTTGCCCTTAACACTGCATTAAATCATCTGGATGACACGTCTAAATACTATAAATGTTAATTAAATGCAATCAAACTATTATTAATAAAATATTTAATTTTATAGAAATATAGCCAGGATGACTGTCTGGAAGCCCTGTAGTGTACTACATTTCTATGAGAGGCATGTATTGCTTAGTAACCCACTCTTTTTTGAGGTACAATGAATGACTTGATAAAAACACTGGACATAAATTTTTCAGTGCAAGTTCTATAAATATTAAAAACTTGACTGGGTAAATTATTTGTGAAATTTTGTAAAATTAAAAGTAATACATGTAAGACACATAGTTATTTGTTTCCCTACAAGAAAAACTGTGAAACCATAATCTTTCCATAACAAAGACACAGTAGTTTTAATTCTGACTACCAGAGAATGCACTTGCTGGTCTCTTAGATACTTCTCTTCCACAATAGCAGATGCTTTATTGTTGAGAGTATATGTGTTTAGGGTGTGCAGCAGAAATTACTCCGGAAAAAAATGTCACCTCGTTGATAAATTATATAGGCTATAATATCAAAGACACCTTTCATGGAAAAAGGAACTAATATATTCCTAAGCAAGATACAATCTTAGCTAATGTCATTATAACAGCATTCAGATGCCTCATGATTTCAGGAGTACAGCTGGATACAAGAAAAGACATATGTGAAGTCTGCTCTTATTAATGTCAGTGAGCTCTATGTGTATATGGAAATTTTGCATGGACAAATCAGGCTGGGAGAAAAATCACATTAGTGACCTAGCCTTTCTGTATAAATGGTGTTAAGTTAAAACCTTTGTAAGCTCATGGATATTTAATATGTTTTGCTCATTTTCTTTAGCCAAAACCAAACAGGCAGAGGAAAAGCTTTTCTTCTCCAAACAGGAACACGCAGCGATGGGAACTTCCCATCCTATCTAAACTGGAAAGTTCTTCCCTTGGTAAATTAAAAACACCATCTTGCTTTGAACCAAGTAGAACAAAAACATGTTTCCTCAAATCCAAATCTCACTGCCTAAAAGGACAGGTCATATAATCGAATTCTGCAAGCTGTGGAGTCTACATGACTATATACCGCATGCTGAATACATACTACATACTGACTACATGAGCCAATGATTGTGCATATGTGTCGTTACTCAAACCTAAAAATGATTTAGCCTTGCAGTTGAGTGAGTATATTCCCCCTCCAAGCTGATTTTTCAGCATAAGGCTATAATGAGCAGACACATTCCATGTCACTTGATCCTCCTCTTAACTGCAAGGCTACAGTGAAGCCCTACACCAGAAGGGCTGTGGAGAGAAGTGGAAAGTGGACTACAGCTATTGAGGAACTCTCATTTAAGCAGGTTACTTTCTGTGTTTGCAACACTATCCATCTAGACTGCCACACAGTGGGTGACTCCAAAGAGGAGCTACACAGCAAGAATTATCTGGAAATGATTATATGAGTGCTTAAACAATTGCTTTGTCAGCTCTGGACACTTCAGTGACATGTTAGCATTTGGTACAGGAACAAATACAAAGTTGCCTGGCACACGTAAAGCACAGCAATATTTTTCAGTGCAGTCACTAATGCAGTTTGAACACTGATCACAAAAGGATGCTGCTTCTTGCAGGTCTTATAGCAGGCTTTGAAACTTCCTACCATACATTTCAATATTTCTTGTTTTAAAATAATTATTCCTCTGGGTTTGTCAGCTTTTGACTTGTAATAGCCTAGGAAAAAGTCTGAACGATCTGGCCCTACAAAAACAAAAACAGAAGCACTAAGGAGAAAATCACTATGTACAATTCAGCAGAGACTTCTGATTTGGAGCTTAGAATACTAGCAGATGTTGTAACAAGTAGGAAAGTGTCCCTCACCTGAAAAGTAGAGACACCCAGAATTCATCTCAGGAAGTTTTAGCTTTCTATATCTAAACTAGTTACTCTTGGCTCCATTCATCTGACTTATTTTATACATCCACTTTAAGGCTGACATAAATCGTACTCAAGAACTGTCTGTTTTTCTTCAATGACTCTAAAAGAAGTCAGGATGGTTAGCTTGGGTGTAAGGGTGATTTATGTGACCCTGCATAACTGTCCTTGTTAATGGTGAACATTCATTAACACCTGAAGTTCTTACAGTCAACAAAGAAAAACATAAAAGAGAAGCTACGCAGTTGGAAGAAGATCCTGAACAACAGAGTGCTCCAGCCCACAAGGCAGGTGAGAGAATAAATTGGGGGAGGAGGGAGCACATAACAATGCGTACCCATGGGGCAAGAATGATGACATGGAGAGCATGAGGGCATTGGGATATTGATTATACTGCCACCAAAGAAACTTCTTTGGTCTACATAGGTCAGTCATTAAAAATTTTAAAATTTTTTGATTTCCTTTCTTTTCATTTTTTTTAAGTGACACTGTCTAGGGAAAGATGTTATTAAAAATGAAGACCCCCTGGTTTACCTTCAAACAGTAGGTAGCCTTGTTTTCAACTACTGCTAATACTGCTCAACAGAAAAGATATTACTCTTAATGGAAAAGATTATTTAATGGAAGGAGTGAAAGGGTTTCAGCATGACCGTTTTGTTCTGGTTCTCTTTCTGAAGCTGAGACTTAGCATCACTGTTGATAGAAGCATATTTACTGGAAGCATTTTCTTAAGTATTTTTTGCCAGAAGGATTTAAATTACGGGAAAGACTCTTCAAAATTACATTTTCAAAAACAAAGTTAGGCTTAGTCTATTAATCAAGTATATTTTGATAAAGGTCTTTTCTTGGAATAAATTGAAAGAAAGCACATCAATATGGCAAACATATTTGTATGACAAATTGTCTACTTCCTGTAGAAAACTACTGCACATTAAAACCAGTGGGCTGGAGCTAAAAAAATAAAAAGAGACAAAGAAATACCAGAATTTCTTAATGGAAGTCCATACTCACTAGACTCCCACTGGAAGAGATGCTTCCAGTCACAGCACAGTGGCTCATACTAGGTGACCCCATACACTTACAGCCATACGTGTCATATGACACTGTGGTGGGTTGACCCTGGCTGGATGCCAGGTGCCCACCAAAGCTGTTCTATCACTCCCCTCCTCAGCTGGACAGGGGAGAGAAAATATAATGAAAGGATCATGGGTTGAGATAAGGGTAGGAAGAGATCAATTACCATCACGGGCAAAACAGACTCAACTTGGGGAAATTAATTTATTGCCAATTAGAAGTCAGAGTAGGGTAATGAGAAATAAAAACAAAATCTTAAAACACCTTCCCCCCATCCCTCCCTTCTTCCTGGGCTCAACTTCACTCCCAAATTCTCTACCTTCTCCCTCCTTGGCAGCACAGGGGGATGGGGGATGGGGGCTGCAGTCACTTCATCACACGTTGTTTCTGCTGCTCCTTCTTCCTCAGGGGGAGGGCTCCTCACACTCTTCCCCTGCTCCAGTGTGAGATCCCTCCCATGGGAGACAGTCCTCCATGAACTTCTCCAACATGAGTCTTTCCCATGGGCTGCCGTTCTTCATGAACTGCTCCAGCGTGCGTCCCTTCCACAGGGCGCAGTCCTTCAGGAACAGACTGCTCCAACGTGGGTCCCCCAGGGGGTCACAAGTCCTGCCAGAAAACCTGCTCCAGCGTGGGCTCCTCTCTTCATGGGGCCACAGGTCCTGCCAGGAGCCTGCTCCAGCATGGGCTTCCCGTGGGGTCACAGCCTCCTCTGGACCCATCCCCTTGCTCCGGCATGGGGTCCTCCATGGGCTGCAGGTGGACATCTGCTCCACTGTTAACCTCCATGGGCTGCAGGGGGACAGCCTGCCTCACCATGGACTTCACTACGAGCTACAGGGGAATCTCTGTTCCAGTGCCTGGAGCACCTCTTCCCCCTCCTTCTTCACTGATCTTGGTGTCTGCAGAGTTGTTGCTTTCACATATTCTCTCCTCTCTCCAGCTGCAATTGCTGTTGCAGAGCAACTTTTTCCTCTTCTTAAATATGCTATCACAGAGGTGCTGCCACCACCACTGATGGGCTCGGCCTCGGCCAGTGGAGGGTCTGTCTTGGACCTGGCTGGCATTGGCTCCATCAAACATGGGGGCTTCTCACAGAAGCCACCCCTGTAGCCCTGCAGCTACCAAACGCTACCAAAGCCACGCAAACCCAATATAGACACCTGAAGTGTGACCCTATATGTCACACCACAGTCTGTATCATGTGATCCAGTACACAAACTCACACTCTGGGCCACCAAGAAAATGTCATGGGAAACAGTCGGACATTTTATACTAGCGACCCAGTTCCTCCCTGCCAGTTGATTAATATTAATATTCAAGTTTCTCAGATTTGCACACCTTTGTCGTATGTTCCCTGTTACTCTATTTCTAATAAGATCAGGGAAAACTGGAACTAATGAAGCATGATATCCTGTTGATTTTTCTCTTGTGTGATTGTCTTTAAGACTTTGTCTTAGGAAGATATTTACTCCAAATTACAATTTGACCCTACTTCTGGCCTTTTCGCTTTTCTACTTCTTCCTTCTCTTCTGTTCTCTCTGTAGGGAGTTTTGAACCTACGCCTGGAAAAGGAAATTCCTTCAGCAGAATACAAAGGAAAACATGCTTTGAAAAGCTTAGAAAAGGCAATATTTCTGGATCATGCCCAGTAGTAAGTAATCAGAAGCTATTTATTACTTTTTTATTATTATTCTAAATAGTCCAAATTTTCAATCCCTTCTCACAGGATATGCCTTTCCTTTTTCTTCCCTATTCACATCCACAGAGACCATACACATGTTCATGGGCTGACCTCAGAAATCTTCCTTGCTTATCTGGCATTACCATGCATCCCTGCACCTTAGGGTTCTAACTGACTGCTTCATTGCAAGTTCTTCACCATCTCAGGCTTGGAACCAATATCAGCAATACCAGCTTGCCTATACCTGAATGAGGGACCCGTTTAAAGAGAAAACAAGCACTGTTAGTAATGCAGGGGAAAATAAAACCTATTAATACCATTAAAGAATCCCATACCTGGCCCTTGTTTCAGCAGCTCAGTCCTCTGTAACACTGTGAAGATATTCCCATCAACTAAAAGCAGACAGCCTAGTTTGGTGTCCTGAATGAGCCTACCTCTCTTCACAGACTAGTCTACTGAAAGTTAACAAGCTTTTGGATATAATGCACATAGAAATTAACTAGTGTCTGGAAGGTGAGAAAAAACCCTGTGTTTCCCATCTCGCTGGCTCAGAAAAATAAGTCACCTTGGGAAACAACTGCTAAGGAAGCACAGTTCTGTCATACAAGCACAGAAGGTCCAATGGTTCTATGATGTGTTGGAGCTGCTGCACAACTGGGAACTGATCTGCACAGGCACAACAAATTCCTTCCTCAGACTTTGAAAATAGTCCAGTCAAATTCAAGCGTCTTGCTGCCAATAGCAAGGCAACAGTAAAACTTGCCAAGCCAGTTGGAAACGAGCCTTATAGCAACCTGGAAAAGAACGCTGTTCGTAATTGGAGCGCTATGAAAATTTGTGAGAAACAGCTGCAATGTTTAAGAAACAGGTTTCACAGAATCACAGAATCAACCAGGTTGGAAGAGACCTCAGGGATCATCGAGTCCAACCATCACCCTGACACCACCCTGTCAACTAGACCATGGCACTAAGTGCCATGTCCAGTCTTTTCTTAAACACATCCAGAGATGGTGACTCCACCACCTCCCTGGGCAGCCCATTCCAATGTCTAATAACCCTTTCTGTAGGGTTTAGTTGATGGGAATATCTTTTCTTTTGGGTCTTGTGTGCTCATTATACCTATTTCTGTTAGATTTTTCTTTTCACTACCATTTTATTTACACTCACTGAAGGAGGCCTGATTAAACCAAAGAAATAAGTAGCTTCAGGAAAACTCTATTTAGCATTAGTAGACATATTTACTCATGCAGTTCACTTTGTGCCAGCTTACCATATATTCAGCTTTCCACAGATATACACTCTTTTTACATCCTGAAGTTGTGACTTTGGCAAAATGACTGTCAGAGGCAGTTCCAACAAGGCTGCCCGGCTTCTGGAAGTCTCGGGGGCATAGGATTTACTGCACATGCACTGAATACTAAAACCTATTTTTATTTGGATATTTTGTACAGATATATGAGCTCTCTGCCTTTGAGAGGCAGTATTTAACCAGGTGCATTTTAACTTCTTTTAGAAATGGGCATCCACTGAAAGAGTGTCTATATCAATGCTTTCTTCAAATAATATATTTAAGGCTACTAGAACAGCTAAAGCCAATGCAAATAATAATAAAAAAAATATTTTCTCAATATGTATACCTGTGCACAGATCCCTCTAATACTTATTAGCGATACAAAAAAATACAGAAAAACTAACCCCTTATATTGTGTACTTATTTACTTTCAAGCTTTAGTGCTTTGATGTCAACACTAATTATTACAGAAAATAACCCTAAGCTACTTTGAATCAGTATATCTTAATTACTAAATAAGCTTCAAATTTACAAAGTGAAGACAACAGGAGACCATGAAAGACACGAGGGAATGGATTCTTTATGAGACGTGATGTCAAATTCACAAACAAGAACATAAACTTAGCATGTCAGTTGTACTCATGACAGAGCTGTATTGATTTCATCAAGAGAACAATCAACCATAAGTAAAGCTGAAATAGTGAGCGTCAGGAAGGAAAGGAAAACCTTCTTAGCTTAATTTTAAAGAAATGCAAATATATTAATTCATAATAGCTTTCTATATTTTTATCCCCAAAGTCATATAGAGATAATCCTAATGAAAGGAGACACTACTAACATAGAGATGCCTCCTGTCATAGGTACATCGTTATCTAGAATCAACTTCCAACATCAGCCCAACAGCTACCCATATATTATGACTGAGGATCAGCCAGTTGTTTCATTGATCACATCTTTTTCCTTTCTCTCCACTACTTCCAGTCAGGATCACTGACATCTTGCTACCAAAAAGCGATATGAGGAAATACTCATCTTGTGATTTTCACTATGAGATAACCAATGAACAAATAATGAATCTGTGTATCTAACAGAATACAATAAAAATAAAAATAATAATATCATTTAAAAATAGAAATATTTAAAATTTTGAAGTGAAACAATCTTATAAAATAATCAAACCAATATCTGAGTTCCAGTTCACTATTGCCTTTTTCTGTTCAGTTACTAGGTTTTGTTTAGGAGGAAAAAATATCCTTCACTTTTACCCTTGGACACAGCTGTTGTCCTCAAGGACAGTTGGAGGAAGGGGGTAAGACAAAAAAGGTCCAGTCCATATTTGAGCATGGTATTCCCAGTAATGTATTACAAGCTCTCAGTGGCCACAGAAAAGGACTCTCAAATCACTCTAGATGTCCTCATCACTGATGAGGAAAAAAATTTTAGAATAGAAATAAGAATAACTACCTTAAGAATAACTAAGAATAGTAAAATCTGCCCGGACTTGTGCAAAGCATTTGACAGTCTCGCACGACATCCTTGTCTCCAAATTGGAGAGATATGGACTTGACAGATGGACCACTCCATAGTGGATGGGTCGATAAGGAATTGGCTGGATGGTCACACTCAAAGAGATGTGGTCAACAGCTCGATGCCCAAGTGGACACCAGTGACAAGTGACGTTCCTCAGGGTTCGGTATTGGGAATGGTCCTGTTTAAAATCTTTGTCGGTGACACGGACAGTGGGATTGAGTGTGCCGTCAGCAAGTTTGCCAACGACACCAAGCTGTGTGGTGTGGTCAACACGCTGGAGGGAAGGGATGCCATCCAGAGGGACCTTGACAGGCTTGAGAGCTGGGCCCGTGCAAACCGCATGAAGTTCAACAAGGCCAAGTGCAAGGTCCTGCAAGTGGGTCATGGCAATCCCGAGCACAAATACAGGCTGGGTGGAGAATGGATTGAGAGCAGCCCTGAGGAGAAGGACTTGGGGGTGATGGTTGATGAGAAGCTCAACAAGAGCTGGCAATGTGCGCTTGCAGCCCAGAAGGCCAACCATATCCTGGGCTGCATCAAAGGCAGCGTGGCCAGCAGGTCAAGGGAGGTGATTCGATCCCTCTACTCCACTCTCATGAGACCCTACCTAGAGTACTGCGACCAACTCTGGGGCCCCCAACAGGACAGGACCAGCTCTGGGGCCCCCAAGAAGGACATGGAGCTGTTGAAGCGAGTCCAGAGGAGGGCCATGAAGATGATCAGAGGGATGAAGCACTTCTCCTATGAAGACAGGCTGAGAGAGTTGGGCTTGTTCAGCCTGGAGAAGAGAAGGCTCTGAGGAGACCTTCTAGCAGCCTTCCAGTACCTGAAGAGGCCTACAAGAAAGCGGGAAAGGGGCTTTTTACAAGGGCATGTAGTGATAGGATGAGGGGGAATGGTTTTAAACTGAAAGAGGGTAGATTTAGATTAGATATTAGGAAGCTCCCTGGCAGTGTTCAAGGCCAGTTTGGATGGGGCCTTGAGCAACCTGGTCTAGTGGAAAGGTGTCCCTGTCCATGGCAGGGGGGTTGGAACTAGATGATCTTTAAGGTCCCTTCCAACCCAAACCATTCTATGATTCTGTAATAACCTTAAAAACAAAATCTTTTGTATTACGTATTTGAACAACAAGTCATTTTGAATAGCAAACCACCACTCAGGATTTAGGATTACTTATTTTCTTGTCTGTAATTCTCAGATTGCTTTATGCAGAAAGCTATAGGCAAATTTTAAAATTCTACCTAATGATCAAGAGGCAAATACAGCTACTGTGGTATACGTCACCAGTTTAAGATGAAACTATTTGTAATAAGGCAACAGAACTTTTCAATACAAATCATAAGGTTTTTTTTTCTTAAAACTGATCTAATATTTTACATGTGGAATACTAATAACAGCCTTTCTGATTGTCTAAACAAGTGGAATTCTGAACTAATTCAACCTGCTAGCTTCTCAAAACTGATTTCTAAACTGCAGCAGACACAACACAGACTCACTTCACTGTTAAAATGATTTAAGAAACAAGAGCTTAATCACAGCAGTAAATCCAAAGTACCATCCATTCCTCGCAGCACACATGCCGTAAACCATCTAGAAATATTCAATGCATCTGCTGATTCAGTAAGCTGGAGTGGCAGCAAAAAAATCAGCGCAAGAGGGTTTTTCATCACCTTAACACTGCAATAAAAGCCTCTGTAAACTAGTAATTGGATCATTAATTATTGATCTCCTCTTTAATAATCATGATGAAGAAAATAATTTGGTATAATGTAAAAAACACCTATTGTTTTAAGTTTGGTTATATGTTATTTTTGTCAAATTACCTTCTTGAAGGAAATTAATTACCTCCTTTAAAGAGGAACAGAAAATCTGAAAATGAAACTCCAGTGGATTCCAGAAGTAACAATCATAATGAGCTGTCTAATTTAGTTTCATACCTTCTATGCACAGGCTTCACAGCGTGATACTATATAATCAAATTAGTTTAGAGCAATGATCTGTTATACCTACAGTTTAAAGAACAGATGTGCAAAAATAAAATACCAATGATCGTGGTTGTTTTTTAAGACACCTTAGCATGATCAACCTTACCTTGTGCCTATATATATTTATACGTACATATGTGAATGCAGGAAAATTCACATACTTGTTACATTAAGAGGAAGATTAGGCTGCAAAATGAAATATTCAAAAGGTAAGAATGATATGAGACTTAGTTTACCATGGAACATTAATTTAGTCCCTATACAAATGTGTTAATGTATAATCTTTCATAATATGATGGCAAAATCCTCCCATCCCCCAGGACCACAATCATCTTCTGTGCACAGAACAAAGGGTGTAGATTAACTAAGTAACTCGTCAATATCTTTGTTTCTTCAGTTAATGACCCCTTTCATTAGTTACTGAACGTAATCCAAATGCAGATCCAAATACAAAATCATTTGTCTCCTGAGAGTATTTCTCTGGTGCTCTCAGAGTATGTTAGTTCTGTAGGAGTTGGGGTTAAATTCAATGAATTTTTCTTTGTAGCCTTTCTGCATAATGAAATGAAGTTGATGCTACAATTACCCTCTTTTAAAATGAGCTGCTGGCATACAGACAGAGAAGTGAAAACTGTGAAATGTTCCAAAGAATTTTCAGTGCCAAACTTAAGAAATATAGGACTTAATTTTTCTTCAATAATTTCTAGGGTTGTAGTTCTGCCTTTTCCTAGCTCTGTTATACTCATATTTAGTAAATGACAAGAATTTATAAAAATCTACTTACCAAACAAGCATTAGATTTTATTATATGATTAAAAGAATAAAATTATTCTTCCCAACATCCATCCAGGACTGCTCATGTCTATGTATACAAACTGGATAGAAACCTCCTTTGAATAGAAACTGTCTAAGGATGTTCTTCAAAGAGAACCAATACGGTTAGTAAAACGTTGCAGAGATACAAGGCTAAGGTTGTTAAAGTCAGAGAGAGAGAGAGAGAGAGAGATACATTCACATTCCAAAATTAATTTTGAATCCTAAGGACAAAAAGTAGATTTCTTAATTGTAATTTTCAGCATATTCATGATTTCAAAAGAATACAGAACAATGGAAGAAGGCTCCATGAAAGAATAGTTGGTTGATGTTAGCTCTGTAATTATTTCATTTAGCTGAATACATAAATAAGCATGTTTCTCAGGGACCTTTCCATAGTCAACAAGAACTACTCCCATAATTATAGCCTTCATGGTAGCTGAAGCTGTAATAAAAGTTACGTAAGGGATTTAATCTCGGTTTCCTGTTTTTACATGATCACAATTATCCAAAGATATATCTCCTGAGGCTAAATGTTTCCAGAATGAGTTTAAGCAAAAGGTCAATATTTTTCACTACGTTTTAAGGAAAATTCCCTCATATCCCCTGCTTTAAATTTCTGGAAAGTTGAGGTGAGTGGAGAAAAAAAGTCATAATACTTAATGCCTGCAAAAACAGCAGGGAATTTCACCTCATAAATTGGACCAGGTCCTACATTATGGAGACTCACATTGCACAAAGCAGTCCTTCAGCCAGTGTAACTTGTGTAGCTCATAGCAGAAGAGTTTTTCAGGAGCAAACAAATAGTGTAGATGAGCCTGGACCACTATTCTCTTCTCCAGGTAGAACTATATTTGCAGAATAGAAGTTGCACATTTCTGATGTAAACAGTGAAATTACACTGCTCCAAATAAGGTTAATAACTCATTCTTGTTACAAATATATCAAGGATAACAAAGCAAAATGCTTCAAAAGCCACCAAGTGACTTCAAGTAGAATTGTGTAAGACACTTGTGGTGCAGCCATTTTCAAAACATCCTCTCCTCCCTCATTTTTTGTTGCCTTTTATGGTAAAGGAGAGGTAAGTAGGGCAAAGGCTGCCTCTTTTCCTCATCATGCATTCTTGATATCTCTGTACAGGACTCAGATGTGAAAAAAATAGTTGTGGGATCCACCCGGCACAGGTGTCATCACAATGACCTTAACAGATATGGCCAGCTGACTTGTAAACAACAGGAGGAACATTCTCCTGATTTAAATCTGGCAGTGAACACTTGGAAATGCACCCATTAGTCCCTTGAAAGACTGCTCAGCAAATTTTTCTTAGAACTCCCCGAAACACTCTTCTTTTCTGCCTGTCTCTGCTCAACACAGACAAAATACCATAAAGCACATTTGCTATGCTATAAAAACTGCTGTCCTTGCCCAAGTCAAGGTTTTATAAAAAAGCAAAGCCTTGAATAAGCTATAATAAATTTATTATGAATATTTTTTTCATAATCTGTCATTTTTAAGAAGTCTGTGATATTTTATTTATTTTACTGTGATTAGAAATAATGTTAACCTCAGTATTCTTCTGTTGCTCCTTACTATTATGCAAGTAAATTTGGACTAACTCTATCTATCAAAAGAAAATAAAATTAGCTTAAAATGAAATCTTGATTAGTAATACTGCAAATACAAATAATGACACTATTAACATTTATTACTATACATTTCATAATGGACTGTGATTTGTAACTCCCATTTCTAGCACTGATTTCTTGAAATAAAGAGACACCACAGGGTTTTGCAAACATAGGATTGACTATGCTTATAGGTATACACTGTAAACAACACAAGCAGTTAATGACTTTTTAGGGTGACATTGCTGTTCCTGCCTATTTTTTTTTAGATCATCCTCTGTCAAATCCGATAAAGAACTGGCAAGTATGATATGCTTTGGGAATAATAACATTGGCAAACTACATGTCTCAACAAAAATAATTATAGAATTTAACTGTTTCTCTGCCACAATTCAGCATGTATTCTTTTTCCTTGTTTTCAAATGAGATCTTATGCAAAAAGATGGCTTCCACATTTCATATATGACTGTGTTCTTAAGATCAGCCTCTTATAATTTTTTTTTTTGTTTTTACAACATCCTTTTTTTTTTAATAAAGTATAATAAGCAATTTGTTATTTCTTTTAGTAAAGTCAGAAGAAACAAAGGTTGATAATACAAAAATCCCCTTCTCCCTGGTCTTCATATATTTCCAAGTGTAAGAGTGTCCCAGTGGGGGAAAGGTAAAAAACTTACTGCACTTTTTCTTTAATTCCAGTTACTGCACACACCAAGAACTTAGTAGAAGTTTGTCTGTTCCTAGAGAGAATAGGAGTTCAATAGGGCCCTTCAGAGTCTTTTACTAAAGTATCCTTTACAACCATAAGATCTTTTCCTCATCTTATCTCCAAAAACTCTGTCATATGCAATTAACATCATGTAATCAGACATGGGAGCTAAATAAATAGGTGAATGCAATGCTAGTGAAAAGACTAAGCTACAACAGTTGTCCCAACCTTTCTCAAACCATGAGAAAAGTTCCTGAGCCAGTATTACACTGCAGGCAATGCCATAGCCCTCTCACTGGCAGCTGCAGCTTTCATACTTGGTCCTGTGTGGCCCTGAAGAAGACAGGGAAGCATTGCAGGCAACACCTTACTGTAAGCCACAGGTTATGAGTTACCAATCCACAGTGTAGCAGAAGACTAAAGTGACCATTGACCTCATCTTGACAGCTTGGGTACATTGAGGAATGGGAGCTATCTCATCTATGACAGGCATAATAAAATAGTTGACTCTGCAAGATACATGCACTTTTTTGCTTCTGTGGAAGCTGACTGTTCTGGCAATAAACACTTTCAGAATTGTTGTGTAACCAGCAAATTGTGTATGGTGGATGCCAAGACTCTGCAGTTCTTTCCTGGGCTTAAAGGCACCCATCAGGAGAGCTAGCGGGCAGAGACAGTACAAGCAAGTACTGGTGTGGATTATTCTTTCTCAAACACTGTATAATAAAGATATTCAGCACTGGAGACTTCAGCCCCTGTTCCCAGCTCTGGCCTTGTACAATGCCTTGATTAATCTGCTAGAAGAGATAAATCATAAAAAGAGTGGATTTAGGAGAGCTTTGAACACAGCAAGAGGGGTATGAAGTCAATGTATACGAATGAACAAATGCTAGTAGTGCTAATAGAAGAGAGTCAAATGGGTATCACAGTTTGAGAATTTAGAAGATTTTGACTTTTGCAAAATCTTACAAGACCCAGAGCAGACCAAAGGAAGAAGACCAGCACACAGAAAGTCAAAGAAAGACTGGGAGTTAGAAGGAAGTGAACTGAATGCAGGAAAAAATTAGATCTACTGCTTTGTTTAAATGCTCTGTGCCTGAACAGAATGTCACTTCAACCACAATTTTGGCAAGTGACCCCCAACTGAAATCTAACAATTATAACAAAGGTTAACTGAAATGTGAATCTTCAGTTCTTCCCATAACAGTAACAAGCAACGAGTGCAAAATACAAGGGATATGAATGCTAGGCTTTGTTCTGACAGTGATCCATTGATTTCCAGTCCATAAAATCAAGATAATAAAGCTTTCTTCCACCTACAGAGATAAAGGAATGAACGTGAGCTACTCAAATACTACTGTGATGAGGGTTCTGCAAAGGATCATGAAAAAAATGAACAGCTACAATAATACAGGCTCTTTCAATGAGAATTAAAAGAAGAAATATGTCTCATTTCTCCAGATACCATCCATTCCCTACAATGAAATAGGTAGCTGCCTGCTGAAAAAGGACCATAGGGTAGTTAAATTAAAGATATTAGTACAAAGCAAATATTTAAGGAAGCAAAGTACAGCTGGCCATGCAGTTTAGTTACTGAAATTTTTTGGCTTAGGGAAATGCTTGGCTTTGTTTTATATAAATATAGCTCTTTTAAATGAATACATTTTAAGTGTTGATGGGGATTTTTTTGTTTTGTTTTCTAACATCACAGAAATTAGGATCATACAAACAGAAGTATCCGCATTAATTAAATTACGTTAAATAAAGTAAACATATTCATGGACGCACTTTTTTGTAGAATAGAGAGGAAAAATATGTTTCTTCATATACAAAATTCTCATTTTGGAATTTATAAAATAGTATAAAAATTAGAATACCTCTCTTTCATCTGTCAAGAGTAATTATTTTTGTAGTTTGAAAAAATTCTCCTTGGGTGACTAAAGTCACATGGGTTATACTAAGCTGAAATGTGTAAAGTAGCATTGTTACAAAAGCCTTATGTCAATATTCACAAACCTTTTGATCTTTCTGTAAGCACATAATGCTGTATTTAATGGAATTGTTCCAGAACTCCATCATTACTGCTTACAGTAAAACAATATACATTTTTCAGATATTGAATACAGCTTTGTTACTCAGTTTAACATCAAATATATTTTTATTATTTAACTTTTCCACACACGACGCACACACAATAAGTCCCCAGCCTGGGCCTCGCTAGATCTTTCTGAAAAGCCTACACTATATTGTGCAGCCTATGGGGAACATAATGCAACTGATAAATAAAAATTATAGTATTATCAGTCTGTTTCATCATTACTGCCAACAGTCGGCATTTAAAGGTATTACCACACTGTTTCAATACTTATTCCTGGAAACACGTCTCATATGTTTCATATTACCGTATTATTTCATACTGTTAGCTACTGGGAGAATATGGAGTAAGTTATAGGTATAAACCAGTTCATTAAATTCCTAGATTTGAATATAACTTAACATTATACTTCGAATCATAGAATCATAGAACGGTTTCAGTTGGAAGGAACCTTAAAGATCATCCAGTTCCAAAACCCCTGCCATGGGCATGGACACCTTTCCACTAGTCCAGGTTGCTCAATGCCTCATCCAGCCTGGCCTTAAACACTGCCAGGGAGGGGGCAGCCACTACTTCTCTGGGCAACCTGGTCCAGTGTCTCACCGCCTTCACAGTAAATAATTTCTTCCTAATATCTAATCTAAATCTACCCTCTTTCAGTTTAAAACCATTCCCCCTCATCCTATCACTCCATGCCCTTGTAAAAAGTCCCTCTCCAGCTTTCCTGTAGGCCTCCTTCAGATACTGGAAGTCTGCTACAAGGTCTCTCTGGAGCTGCCTTTTCTCCAGGCTGAAGAGCCCCAACTCTCTCAGCCTGTCTTCATAGGAGAGGAGCTCCAGCCCTCTGATCATCTTCGTGGCCCTCCTCTGGACTCGCTCCAACAGCTCCATGTCCTTCTTATGTTGTGGGACCCAGAACTGCACACAGTACTCCAGGTGGGGTCTCATGAGAGCGGACTAGAGGGGTAGAATCACCTCCCTTGACCTGCTGGCCACGCTGCCTTTGATGCAGCCCAGGATATGGTTGGCCTTCTGGGCTGCAGGTGCACATTGCCAGCTCTTGTTGAGCTTCTCATCAACCATCAGCCCCAAGTCCTTCTCCTCAGGGCTGCTCTCAATCCATTCTCCGCCCAGCCTGTATTTGTGCTTGGGATTGCCATGACCCACTTGCAGGACCTTGCACTTGGCCTTGTTGAACTTCATGCGGTTTGCACGGGCCCAGCTCTCAAGCCTGTCAAGGCATCCCTTCCCTCCAGCGTGTTGACTGCGCCACACAGCTTGGTGTCGTTAGCAAACTTGCTGAGGGCGCACTCAATCCCACTGTCCACGTCACCGACAGAGATGATAAACAGGATCGTTCCTGAGGAACGCCACTCATCACTGGTGTCCACTTGGACATCAAGCCGTTGACCCTAACTTTTTGAGTATGACCATAAGTAGAAACTTACTTACTGAAAAAGATAACCATAATCTATATAAATGCCTCGAAAGGAAACAGAGAAATTTTCAGCTAACTTCTGAATTCATGACTTGCATATTCTGCCCTTTGCTCTGCCATGTTCATTATTCATGACTCAGGATAAAGGATACCAGTACACATTAACATTTCAAATTGAAAATTGAATTTAATTTTTGTACTTTTTCCTACCAGTGGAAATATTTTTCAACTACAGGCAAAAAGTATTTTTGTGCATATGCTAAAATACTTCTCTAAAGCAAGTTCCATATTTTAATAGAGCGCCCCATAAGACAACATTAGATACCACATACACTTCCCACACTGGATTTCCACTCAATTGCTAGTATTTTTCAGTCATTTTCTTTGCGGTGTTGTAAACGCCTGAATAGAATGCTGGATAAAAGAAATCAAGCATCTAATTCTAGGAATTGGCATAAGTAGAAACTCTTAGACAGCTCTTACTTTCAAAATGAGAACTTCAGCAACCAAAACACTAGAAAAAGGCAAAGGTGAGTGTCCCAGACAAAAAGCAAATATTGTCAACAAACATGACCACTAGAACTGAGATTTCCAGTCATTGCTCAGCTGAAAGGCACTATAAAAATGTAGAGCTCCACATTGAACTCTCAGTGAGTTCTGGATGAAATCTGCCCACATTACAACTTTAAATGGCCGTTCTTGCCACTGATTTCACAGGAAAATAAACCCGCTCCTTAAAAACCTCTTCAGGATTGTGCATTTACAATCGTAAATTGCTATGCAAGTAGAACTTTGCTGATATTTGGCATTGAGAAGCAAACCAGCTCTTTCTCTCAGCTCTCTGGGGTGCTTACAAGAAGCACAGCAAAAAAAAAAAAAGAAAACAGGTTAGCAGAATGAACAGATTCGACAGTAGTAGAAGGTCTTTTCACTAAGATGCCAATTTTACAGTCATCTTTTAGAGGAAATAAAGCCCTTTCAGCTGTACCCAAAGAAGATATAACACATCATTGTTATAAATCATGAAGAACACAAAACAAAGTATTAAGAAATGGGAAATGTTTTGTTGGTGTCAAGTTTTCTGTTTTGTCTCTACTTTCCTTTCTGTTTCTTCAGCTGTGAGTTCTGTGTCATGTAACACTACAGAGATAGCTGGTATAAGCAAAAACATATACGTAAACTGTATAGCAAGCTTAGATTATTGCATAGTACATATTCTACATCTTTTCTAATGACTTGTTTGCTTAGGAAATGGGAAAAGTAGCTTTATCATATTTTAAAAAACCTTGGGTTTTTCTAGTTGTTCTTGAATTTAATAATGTTTCTACTTTTCTCCTTTTGATATAACAATAAACTTAGTTGTATTGCAATTTCAAATTTTGCAATGAAGGCCTTAACAGACAAATTTATTTGGTATAATGGACTCATTTCATATTAAAAAAAATCTGTTTTATAAAGTATTGGTAGTATTTAGCATATATTTACAGATTCGTCAGGACTGCTGATATATACCTGCCTGTTTTCTTCATCTAACACCAATATGGCAAATTTCACCCTTAGATCTCAGAACACTTTAAATAGAAAAACATATCATTCACAATATATGTCAGATTTGAAAGAATAGGTAAGGAAGAACATAAAAGTGGGATTTTTTTTTATATTTATTTCAGAGTATAGCATCTAACAACCTTGAGGGGAAATAAACTTCAAATTTTGGTTCATAAATTCTCTCAAAACTTTATCATTCAAATGTTAAAAAGGAGAAGGAAAGAAGTGAGGTATGCGTTTACTTTGTATGTTAAGCTGCTTGCTTGTATCTCTGTTTTAGTCATAGATCTGGAGGTGGGATTAGTTTGCTCTAACACACACAAGTGAAAGGATAAATGTTCAGAGTAGAAAATCTGCCCCACCCTGCAACAATCAATTTTCTCTTCAAAAACATATATCATCCCACTGTATTTGTTGACCAAATCATCACTGAACTTCAGGAAAACAGAACAGCATACAAGAAGCTGAAATTGCAATAGAAGATTCAAAGTTCCAAACCAGACCATTTTAATTTTTTCTTTTACAGTGACCATGCAGTGAGCAGCCACGAGAGAACTTGGAGGATTTGTATTAGCAATGCTTTTAGCCATTTTAACAGTCCCACTCACGTTGATGACAGGCATTAACTTCACGAACGTTCTGTTTGCTGCATTGCAATTCTGTAGTCTTACGTGCGAATCTAGGGTGTTGGCCCGGATTTAGTGCCCTCCTGTCCTACTACGCAGACCTAGATCAGCCCTGTGCCCCAATTCGCTTTGTTGCAAATGCCTCTTGCCAGATCCACACAGTTCCCATTTCTCTTTCTTTTCCTTGCTACTGCTACTTATTTTTTTTCCCTCTGTGCTCTCCATTCCAGCTGCTTTATCCACTTTTCTTTACTAGGGTGCCAGAAAAAGCAAAGACTAATTCTACGGTATGACTCTGCTTCCTCAAGTTGGCAGACACTTTCTGACTATCTCATTATCCAGTCTTTTTCATAGCTTTCGACCATGCCGGCATCACTTAGGAAATAACTTGCCAAATGTTTTACCACCAAAATACCATGGGAATGAATCCGCTGTGAAAATTGTGAGCAAACCAACATAGGTTTTTGCCCATGATATAAAGGTACCAAGTTTTTAAACTCCTGAATGCAATCCTAATTTAATCTCTTTTGTGAATATGAATACTTTGCTTGATCAAATCTTACCCTGTGCAGAACGATTTTCTGAAATTTAGTTAGGTCACAAGCAGCCTTTTTTTCCCCCCTCTCCAAAAGCTCCAGTTTCTGTGTTTGCTAATAAATATTAGGTAAGGGGGCTCAAGATAGTTGGTTAGCATTCAAGGACTGCTTCTTCAGAGCTCAAGATCAGAGCATCCCAGCAGGTAGGAAGTCAAGGAAGGGTAGCAGGAGACCTGCATGGTTAAACAGGGAACTGCTGGGCAAACTCAAGTGCTAGAGAGAGTCCAGCGCAGAGCCACGAAGATGATTAAGGGAGTGGAACATCTCCCTTATGAGGAGAGGCTGAGGGAGCTGGGTCTCTTTAGCTTGGAGAAGAGGAGACTGAGGGGTGACCTCATTAATGTTTATAAATATGTAAAGGGCAAGTGTCATGAGGATGGAGCCAGGCTCTTCTCACTGTCATCCCTTGACAGGACAAGGGGCAATGGGTGCAAGCTGGAACACAGGAGGTTCCACTTAAATTTGAGGAAAAACTTCTTTACGGTGAGGGTGACTGAACACTGGAACAGGCTGCCCAGAGAGGTTGTGGAGTCTCCTTCTCTGGAGACATTCAAAACCCGCCTGGACGCGTTCCTGTGTGATATGGTCTAGGTAATCCTGCTCCGGCAGGGGGATTGGACTAGATGATCTTTCGAGGTCCCTTCCAATCCCTAACATTCTGTGATTCTGTAATATAAATATTTGTAGAATAAAAAATAAAATCTTCTTAATAGTGTTATATACATCTTACAACACAGCTATTACATTAAAAGTCTGTTTTCATAAGAGTAATGTTGAAACCAAGACTAGGAGGGAAAAAAAAAATCACATAGAAAAAATTAGACTAGATACAGAAATACGTTCAGATAAAAGGTGGTTAATCTCAAAGACTTGAGTTATAGAGGATTATGGGGCTCCTGTAGGGCAGATGTTTGTTTATTGATATCACAGAACATAAAAAGCAAACAGAGGAGGAAAATGCATAATTTTTCACTGACTATAGGTTTTCCACATCCTAGATATGCCTAGTAATAAAAGCAGTGTTTAAAACCACTCAACAAACTCTAGTTTGTTTATAGACTTTGTAAAGGTACTAAGGGATTTTGTTTTCTCAGTTTTCAGTTATATCCCTCAACTCTTTTCCATAGTTTATAACTATTACACTGTAAATGTCTGTGGCAAATCTTTATGATTTGCATTCATAAAGAAAATCATTAACTTTCAGACAAATTATAGGATAGAAAGAAGGTCACAGCTAACAAGTCTGCCCTTTTAAGTTCACCTCAGTGCACGAGCACCACATTACAATGATTGTATCCTCTTGCCCTTTCCATTCTTAACAAAGAATGTGTTTTGCTGTTCTCACTGCCTTAGGAGAGCATCCCATCCCAAATGAACTCTTTCTGTGAATGTGAGTAATGTCAAACAAAGAAAAAAATGTGTAGGTTGTTTATTAATAAGTTGAATCAAGAAACCAGTTATGAAAAATGAAGGTCCCTGTAGATAGAAATGTCTACAACTGCAAAATAAATTCTGGGACAGAAAACTGGGAGATCAATTTAGATTAAACACTTAAAATATTTCATTGCCACTTTGACTGAACATAGTATTAAAAATACAAAGTCTACAATCACATTATCTCAGCTTTATCATACTTAAGAATTTGTTGTGCAAAACACGGTTTTAATATCTTTTAGTCAAAGTGTCTGGCTAAAAGCAAAACATTACCTACCTTTTTTTCTTCTATAATTTATTCAGACCGTAAGTATTTTGTTCCTTGAGGAATGCACATCAAGGAAGCAGAACACATGTCGTATGCACACTTTTCCACTGTATTACAATTCTACATCGTATCATGCCATAAAATCAAGCGTTATGACACAACCTACTTTAGGAAAAAGAATGTAGATGACATGCTTTTTACTGCTTAGTCATATGTGTGATGCTAGGAAAAAGATGTAATCCTTACAACCTTCTTATCAAAGAGATATTTTAACCCTGAACTTCAAAAATGCATCTGTTATCCACCATTAGTTTGAATTTCCCTGGCTTGAATATTACTCTTCCACCAATATACTTCTCTCTTGCACTGCTGAAACTACATTTGTGATTATATTTTTTCTAAATATTCTCATAAAAAGAAACTGTCAAAAAATTGTTACAATAACTCACCAGGGCCCTCATATGGGAATATTTGTATAAATGTAATTCAAACACTTTCTCTTACAAATAATGTCGATGTACTCGAAGACTAAAAATTTCAATCAAAGATGAGGCATAGCTTTACAAAAACATTGCAGTCTGGGCACAGATGCAATTAATAATTATGTGCAGATGATTTTCACAGCAGAGGTACAAATGCTTTACTTAGCCACATCTGCACAGGCGTTTGAGAACAGACTTAATCTGGTATGTCAATTCACTATCGTAACTCTTAACAAAGTTTTATAATACTATTAATTAATCTTTTTTTTTCCTTTTAAAGGAAATAATTAGAATTTTCTTAAAGGCAACAAATATTTCATTCAAAATTGTGGTTCCCTGAAAAAATTGTTTTGATTGTCAAGATTTTTTCAAAATAAAGTTTAGGAAAAAATAAACGCTGTCATTGAAAATGTGCAAGCAAGCAGAATACTTTCTTCTTTATTTCTCAATCAAATTTTTGTAGGATATAAAAATATCAAGCACAATAAACTCCAGGTATTATACAGATCCTCCACAGAAATGTCCATTTGACAGTCAGGTATTTAAATATTTTTCTATTGCTTAACTACCTTTTTTCACTCATGCTTGTGCTCAATATCATAATTTTCTGCCACCTTCAATTTTATGTTGTTTTACTTAAGAAGATTTCTTAAGAAATCTGAGTCAAATGACCCCTCAACACTTTCACAAACTGTATTATTGTCATGGTCAGCTTCTATTGGCTTCCACCAGAAAAATCTAGGCTGTGAGCCCTAATCACTGCAAGAAAGTGGCTGAGCATTTGCATTTGTTAAAACAGGTTAACTTGAAGGTGCTTAGATTAATTGGATTCATTTTTGTAATTAAAATATAAAACCTCATTCCAACTGTTGCACATGAGAGATTTCCCTACTAAATTCAAGGGAGCCTAAAATATTCTGAGCAGACGAATTCAACAGGAAACAAAGTCAATGTCTAAATCTTCGCAAAAACTCTTCAAATTATGGTATAAATTTATTTTAAAATAAAACAAACGAAACATACTTTCTTACACTAGAATTGGACACTTTGGTGGCTTTATAATCAGTGATAATGCCTCTCTCAACATTTAGACTGAAACCTGGCTACTCTTAAGACCATAGGAAAACTCCCACTGACCGCAGTGGAGCCTAGATTTCACTATTGCAGAGCAACTCAGAGATGCTGTTGACCATCAGGGATCTGCAGCTCTCCTCTTACCATCCTGGAAACAAAACCTTTGCTTTTAGGCTGCTTTACTCACCATTACTTGGGCCACAGCTGTTCTTGCTGATTAGCTACATAGGCCAGACCAGAAACCTGTAAGGTGGTGGACTGGGTGAATCTGAAACAGCCTTCAGCAATATGGTTGCAATCACTATTACATTTTCTCCCTTCACCACTTTCAGTTTTCTCTTCTGTCATTTTCTTGACTTCTACATAACCAGTTCCAAAGCTGTCCAGCTTTTGAACTGACTTCATGCTATCACCACCATCATAACCAGTATGAGAAGCTCAGATACAGTAAGCAATGTTGTCCAAACTGATAATAAGAGGAAAGGAGAAGAAAAGGCAAGGCAATTAGCATAGCCCCAAACTAAAGTCTAGGGACTAAAGCCTACCTATTCTCAAACAATGTTTACATAGTCCTGTACCTCTTGCGCTGAACAAAGCCATCACCAATAAGAAAAGGCTTTCCCTATTTATCAGCTCTCCTCCTTTTTTTCATCAGTACCATGATCTTAAAGTGAAGAAATAACATTAGCAAATGTAAATGAGCCAAATCACCTCATTTCATTGCCTCTCCTTCTCCACAGGAATAACAATTAGCACCTGTGAGAGTCCCTTTAACAGGTGGGGATTTTTACCTTCTGAGGATATTACAGAATATAAAAAGGAGTTGTTCACTATTTAGCTTTCATATTCCAGTTATTTCTTTTCTGTTTGTAGGTGTTATAGATGTCAATAGCAATAACTGAAAGAATTATTTTTCTGGGAAAGAAAACCCTTTATCAAAGCCCCATGAACCATAATGAACTGTTCTGTTGCTGCAATAGTAAAAGTAAAGAGTACCTTACACATATTATTCCCATCCTAATAATAGGTATCAACTAGAGAGACAAAGGGAGCAAGGTCGGTGTGCTGGTTTAGATTATGATCTGATAAACTTCATTAGAAAGACATTTACTCACACTTTAATCCACTCTATCCTGCAGGAGGCTAGCACTATTAGCAGACATGCACAGAGCCAAAGTTTCTCAACTTTGTAGAGATAAATTAATTTTTCTGCACTGAGGGCTGGTGATGTCCCATAGTAATGGTCAGGGTGGCAGAACAGATGGAGCTGAAGATGAGGGTGAGAGTACATTCAGAGCCAGGTTTGTTGTTCTTGCTGCCTCCAGGCCATGGCTGTCACTGCAGCTTGAAGAGATAGCTTAGCTCATCCCCTCCCTCTCTCCAGCAGCAACCGCTGCACCAAACACTAACCTCTCTTGCAACAGCAACAGCAAGCTCAGCATGCAAAATAATCAACTGGGCAATTTCACCAACCCTGATTACCCTAGGCTGCTGCCTACTTAGATTAGTCCTGAAACCCATCCAAGACATTATCTACGCTGTCAGCTGCAAAGTCCTACTGCTTACTTCTTCTACCACCTCTGCCAAATGCACAAACAAGCCCTCAACTGGAAAGAGTATAATTGTATTTATGCAAATTGTGATCATGCTAGTAAGACCAGCCACTCTACTGAGCTTATTATCAGTCACATACTAACGTGGAAATGGCTGTAGAACTGGGGTTGGCAAATGGCCCTCTAGTTCAGAGCACAGAAGGGGCTAGCACTTAGCTGTGTGGATATGTTCACGTGCTAATTTTAACCATTTGCATCTTGTTAATAATTCAAGCAAATCCAGGCAACAGAATACATCAGTCTTAGAGCCACAGAAAATTCTGTCCTTTTTAGCACACCTGAAATACTTACTGCCACATTTATTTTAATAGTCTCAATATGTTACTTCTATATGAAAAGGCCTTGCAGAGTATATGACGCCAAGTTTATTGAGTATCCATAGTTTACCTAAACTCTAAGTTTTGCTTTGGTTCATTCCAAATACTTTAGGATAGAGAATACCTTTATAAAGCATTTCAACCTCTGCTCCTTCAGGCTGATGTTACTTGATGCATCGCAAAAATGACTACAGCTGCTCGCACTTTCAGGAAGGTGTGTCAATTCAGCACAAACCTTCCCTGGCATCAGCCTGCAACAGGATCCCCTCTGCCACCAAAAGCTTAGCATTCACCCCGCAAGAGCGGGCAAGAGACTTTTTTTCTGTTTCTCACATTGCCCCCTTAGCAGTAGGCTTGGGGTGCACAAGAAATTGGGAGGGGACACAGCTAGGACAGCTGACCCCAGCTGACCAAAGTGATACCCTGTACGACAAAATGCCATGCTCAGCAATAAAAGCTGTGGAGGAAGAAAAAAAATCTGAAAGAACACAAATCCTTCTGCAGTCCAGAGAAAAAAATACCTAATGTCTATTCTCACTCTTTGACAAATATATTCATCGAGAAATGGATGATGAAATTCAGCTCTTTTATTTTCTTAGATACTTGTCTTTCATTAATCATAAACTTCATTCTTTTTTCCCTTTTAATATTATTTGAACATGTTAACTCAAATTATTACAACTTTTAGATTTGCAGGTAGTAAAATATGATACTGAACTTCAACCAGTTACAAATTAAATAATTCTAAGTAAATTTCTAATTTTCAAGTATATAATGAATCTTTAATGAATAATTTATTGAGTCTAATTTTAGAATCTGTATTTTCTCCTCATATAATTTTAGCAATGCCTCCCCTCACTGATTTTAAATTCACTAAGCATATTTTTCTAATAAAAAGAATAGTTAAATCATAGCATCATATAACATATTCTCTTATCACTGGAACGATAATGATAGACATAACTGTTATCCTCTGATTTCTTGGATCCTCATTTTAAATGGCAGGAAAGTACTTAATCTAAATGCAATCGGTTTTGAAATTTTCTTCCAATAAAACTTATCATTCTGTTTTCTGTAGATCTTTTCCTATATTAATTTTTATTTAATTTTAATATTTTTCTTTAAATAATATTAATCCATTTACAGGATTGCTAGCTCACAACATGTAAATGACTATACTGAAAACCTAAAGCAAGTTCATACATAGCACACAACAAAGCATATTCTCAAACAGAAATGTCATTCTTTAATTAAAACACAATATTATTTTCTCTGCTCATGTCCTCACTTCTTTTAAATTCAAAACTCCTCATATTAAAAGGTGGAAAAGACATGTAGCTAAATTCCAGAGCAGAGCAGTTAGAAGATCTGTTTAGGGATTGAACTAAGAATAATTTATCTTTTAATTAGGTTGAATCCTCATAATTAATAATGAAGATGCACCCAAACTTAGTAAGATGAAGTTTTGCCATTTCCAGCAACTTCAGGAGGCCAGATTACATGTAAGTATCAATGTTGCTTCCTGCTTCTGTTCCCACAAAGTCTTAGGCAAATGCAGAAACTTATACTTTATGATTAATACCACTGACGTTACCAGGATTATTTAGAATGCATAAAATTAAGTCTCTATATCTTTCAAGATGAAGGTTTAAAACACATGCAAGGATAGATTAATGTCTGAAATCTAAATCCTCACCTTAAATGACAACAGAAATCATCTGTTGAAATGAACTATTAATCACAGAATCACAGAATGGTTTTGGTTGGAAGGGACCTTAAAGATTATCTAGTTCCAACCCCATGCCACAGGCAGGGACACCTTTCCACTAGACCAGGTTGCTCAAAGCCTCATTCAACCTGGCCTTAAACACGGCCAGGGAGGGGGCATCCACAGCTTCTCTGGGCAACCTGTTCCAGTGTCTCACCACCCTCACAGCAAAGAATTTCTTCCTAATATCTAATCTAAATCTACCCTCTTTCAGTTTAAAACCATTCCCCCTCATCCTGTCACTACATGCCCTTGTAAAAAGTCCGTCTCCAGCTTTCTTGTAGGCCCCCTTCAGGTACTGGAAGGCTGCTACGAGGTCTCCCCAGAGCCTTCTCTTCTCCAGGCTGAACAGCCCCAACTCTCTCAGCCTGTCTTCACAGGAGAGGTGCTCCAGCCCTCTGATCATCTTCATGGCCCTCCTCTGGACTCGCTCCAACAGCTCCATGTCCTTCTTATGTTGGAAGCCCCAGAGCTGGACGCAGTCCTCCAGGTGGAGTCTCACAAGAGTGGAGTAGAGGGGTAGAATCACCTCCCTCGACCTGCTGGCCATGCTTCTTTTGATGCGGCCCAGGATACGGTTGGCCTTCTGGGCTGCAAGTGCACATTACCAGCTCGTGTTGAGCTTCTAATCAACCATCACTCCCAAGTCCTTCTCCTCAGGGCTGCTCTCAATCCATTCTCCACCCAGCCTGTATTTGTGCTTGGGATTGTCCCAACCCACATGCAGGACCTTGCACTTGGCCTTGTTGAAGACATCATTAAGAGACATCATAGATTCTCATCTCTCCTTCACACAAACGTTGGATGCCTTTCAAGAAATGCCCTTTGATCAAACACAGGACGTTCTTCAGTCATACAAGTTGTTGAGCTCAGTAAAGAATTAATAGCATTACACTGAACGTACTCTGATCAATAGCAGGTCATATTAGATGTTGTAATAGTAACTATTCATTTTAAATTCTGTGAAGCTATAAAAATGGTTTAGAAAAAACAGCAGAAATACTACACAAGTACTAAAGCAGAGCTTTCCTGCTCAATAAAGCATTGTCAGTTGACCAAGTTAGACTCTAGACAGCAGTATATTAGTTCTATTGCAATAGTACCTAAAAGCAGCAGTCAAGGATTAGGGCCCTCTTGAGGGCCTCAGCCTGTAATATGGAAATGCAGCTACAATTTTATGCTTATGTTTTTATCATAAATAGTTCACAAGTACACGATCTGATGGAGCTGTCTAGTTCAGCAAAATCTGCTTTATTTTTACAGAGAATATAATAGCCAAAGCATTTGGTGGATTATGCTACATAATACCAAATTTAAACCTCTAATAGGCAGGCCAGATCCCTGGCCTTGAAAAAGACCTACTGTGCACTTCTAAGCCATCAAAGCGGGCTTACCTAGCCATCTGACGAATTGGCCAGTGTGAGAAAGTTTTGGGGTAGCATAGAAATGAAAATGCCAGGTACTTGGCATATACCTGTGGAACCGAAATATTTTTGCACCACAGTAAGCCTTACCTATTACAGGATAAATTGGGGAGACAAAAGTATGTTTACCTTTCCAATGAACACTAGGACATCACAAGCTGATTTGATACTGTATAATCACAGCTGTGCAACTGTTAGACTGCAGCTGTATCCACCATGAGCCACACTGAGATCCTATCCGGCCTGTCCCCTAAAAACAGTAGAGCTTTAGGGAGGCCTTGTGTATATAACTTCAGTTACATATTAAATAAACAAACACAATGAGTAAAGATTTACAAATGAATACAGATCCAAAGCCTGAAGTGGAGAGGAAAATGCAAATCCATCGATTTATCTTCTACAATTGAGTTGAAGTCCCTTGCGTCATTCAACTATTAGACAATCCATTTCAAAATTATTTACAACCCCTCTTGATAAATATGATTAGAAAAGATTTTCCAACTGTACTAGCTGTTCTCATACAAGGATAAATTTCTAATAACTTCCACGCTTGCAGCAGCAGAGTTTTCAAAAGGAAGCTGGAGAAAAAACATCCAGCTAGAAGGTTATAAAGAACAGCAAATACTGAGAAAAACATATACACCAGCAAAAAGAATGATGAAATATATTAAGAAACTAAAAAGATATTGAGATTTGTTTCACAGAATACAGTATCTGAAGTTCTGTTTTGTGAGCTTGCTGATCCCATTGCTATAAACTGATAAGGACCATGTCAAAGGGGCAAAGTCCAACTGGCAGCCGGTCACTAGTGGTGTTCCCCAGGGCTCAGTTCTGGGGCCGGTGCTGTTCAATATCTTTATAGATGATCTAGACGTAGGGATTGAATGCACCCTCAGTAAGTTTGCAGATGACACAAAGCTGGGTGGGAGTGTCGATCTGCTGGAGGGTTGGAAGGCCCTACAGAGGGATCTGGACAGGTTAGATAGATGGGCCGAGACCAACGGCATGAGGTTCAACAACAACAAGTGCCGGGTCTTACACTTTGGCCACAACAACCCCATGCAGCGCTACAGGCTGGGGGAAGAGTGGTTAGAAAGCGGCCCAGTGGAAAGAGACCTGGGGGTGCTGATCGACAGCTGGCTAAACATGAGCCAGCAGTGTGCCCAGGTGGCCAAGAAGGCCAATGGCATCCTGGCCTCTATTAAGAATAGTGTAGCCAGCTGGTCTAGGGAGGTGATCGTCCCTCTGTACTCGGCACTGGTGAGGCCGCAGCTTGAATACTGTGTCCACTTCTGGACCCCACACTTCAAGAAAGATGTTGAGGTGTTGGAGCGAGTCCAGAAGAGGAGGACCAAGATGGTGAAGGGTCTGGAGGGTATGACCTACAAGGAAGGGCTGAGGGAGCTGAGGTTGTTTAGTCTGGAGAAGAGGAGGCTCAGAGGTGACCTTATTGCAGTCTACAACTACCTGAAGGGAGGTTGTAGTGAAGTGGGAATCGGCCTCTTCTCCCAGGCAACTAGGACAACAGGACATAGCCTCAAGCTTCGCCAAGGGAAGTTCAGGTTAGACATTAGGAATCATTTCTCCTCAGAAAGGGTCATTAGACATTGGAACGGGCTGCCCAGGGAGGTGGTGGAGTCACCATCTCTGGATGTGTTTAAGAAAAGACTGGCCATGGCACTTAGTGCCATGGTCTGGTTGACAGGGTGGTGTCAGGGCGATGGTTGTACTCGATGATCCCTGAGGTCTCTTCCAACCTGATTGATTCTGTGATTCTGTGATTCTATGTCATAGTGAACAGGAGAGATGATCTGTACGGCTTGTTATTGTCAGAGAAATCACTTAATAATGCTGTTTAGTGTATGTGTATCAGAGGCCTTGACTGTAGGAATTTACTCAAGGAACAATATTTTTACAAGTCAAAACAAATTATGATAATGAGCTTAAGTAAATTGCAGAAAGTACTATTTGAACAATATTTAATATTATAATTCTCCCCAACCAATATAAGGAGTAGCTCAGCTCAAGCATGATTCCATGATGATCTGTTCCATAAGGAACAAAATATTAACACATAGTTTTGGCTGAAAAAGGTGCTGTTTGAAAGGGTATTACACTATTTTCTTTTAATACAACAAGAATTTCGTATAGAGCTCTCACTCAAATCTCTTTAATTATTTGGTATAACTGTTAAAAACTTCTTGTTCGGAGCATATTTCAACTTGTCAGAAAGGATCTACCATCAACTGCGCAGACAGAGGGAAAAGTGTTTAACTTCTCTTTAAGTATTATGGGCGAATGAATCGCATTTTTCTCTGCACATTTCTTCCTTCCTCAGCCTTGGCTTCCCCTTGAGCAAGAGGCATTTTGAATATTATAACAATTCCTGATATGAAGAAAACACATAGGAAGGGCTGGAATCAGGGAAAAGAAACACTTGTTCAAGACTGCTAAGGAAAGGCAGCCTTGCACCAGTGTATTTATTGTAGAAACTCTGGCCCAGCTGTTCCGTTCAGATCTGCATAACTATAGTGACACTAATGGAGTTACATATCTAGGTAAACAAAACATTTATTTTGCTCTTAAGAACAGAACAGTTAGGAGAAACAGAAAGGCACTAGGCTAAAGGTCTATTCTAGTTTAAAAAACAAAGTATTTGAGAAAAGAAGAGCAAGTAGGATAAAAGAAAGAACTAAGTAAAAAATGGATTTATGTGCTTGAAGAGTATCACAATAAGCTAATTTTAACAAAAACTGTGTCACCTCTGTTCAGCTATATTCTCTAGATGTCGAATCTTTTTGGTGTTACTATTCAAATAATAATAATAAAAACCTACGCAGAGAAAAGAACAAGAAATGCAGATACAGTTGTAAGATTAAGTGCTCAAAAAACTGGGAAATTGCACAGTTAATACTACCTATCCCAGTCTCATTACCAGCTCCAGATTCCCACTGGCTTGCAGTAGTCCTCCCCTTTTCCTCCTCTCTCACCTCCCCAGTCTGCCCTCGCCAGTCAGCAGCCCCTTCTCACTCCCACAGCCTTCTGTCTCACCCATCTACTCCCAGAGACAGTTTCTTCATCTCCTGTCTCTGCCACCTAATTCTTGTCCCAGTTTAGTGGTTTTCCTCCTGAAAATACCTTTAGTCCACTTTGTAAGTCATCTGTTTTTTCCTTCCCAGGGTCAGCATGTCAAGAATACAAAATACACAGGCTTTCATTTTTACTCCTGTACTGCCTTGGTCCAGAGCAGTTACAGGAAAATCCTCTTGTGTCTATGAGTACCCAGGAGAAAATGAATTCTTCAATAGTTCTTTAGGAAAGGTCCCTATATATTGTGGTTATACACAGGATCTTCGACAAGTTCACCAGAGCCATAGATACTAGCAACTGAATACTAACAACTCTCTCTTAAGTCTATGGGAACTGTGATTTTTGTTCAGAGGCTTATAATGCAGTCAACTCTGCACCAGTTTTCAGTGACATTAAATGCACGCCTGTAGAACGAAGGTGATGCACCACTTCAAATTAGTGTCTTAAGTGTTTTAACACGGACAAAACAAGACATTTTTCTCTGGCCTCACCTTGCAAAATGGTTGAATGACTTTTTCTGAGTTGTTACAGTTTTTTAAAAAAATCAGCCTGCAGCACAAATCTAGCAAGGAAAACTGCAGCACAAACAGCCAAGTCTCACTGAGAAAGAAACTACAGATAAAACAATCTTCAAGTAAGAAATCTGAGGAAGTCTTAACGTAAGGCAGTGCTATGACCTGTTTTTTACAACCAGTGCACTTGATCTGCAACTGTTATCTATAATTAGAAACTAAATTACATAATTAAAATGTACTTTCATAGTACTTCTTACAGCACATTTTATGGTTGTCAATAAAAAGAAACAGCCAACTTCATCTTCACACAGCTCTGTAAAATGCTCAGTGATGTGTATCTGTGCAGAGCCACTGAAGGTCACTGCCTTCACAGGGTGATGGGATTTCACAATCACACTACACAAAGGTAAATGGCTCAAAGAGGTAGGGCACTGTGTACAAGTCTCTTTCCAGACATTTAAAAACAACAAAGCTGTTGACTAAGCACTCTGTGCTCTCATTGAATTTCATAGTCTCACTGAGACTTTTAACACTTCAGAAAAATAAAGCTTTTGTCTTCCCCTGCTATGCATCTTGTCTAGTCATCTGATCTACTCTAAAGTGAATACAAGGAAGGTGTTAATGCTAGCAAATCAGAATGGTAATGTTTTACACCCACTTTTCAGTCACTTTGTACAGATAAAAAGGGAGTGCAGCAACAAAAAATCAGGCTCAGAGAATGCTGAATAGGAAGCATGTCAAGATGCCTTCTTGTACACGTATTTTTACTGCATTTTTCCTTTCTTACAGAAAACTATTAGTGAAAAAGACAACAGCATTGATCATATGATACATTTTTCTGGTACAAAGTTTGTCATAACCTTACATCTTTGTGAACTTAACCTATAGCAGTAACACAAAGTATTGCCATTTTCATAGATGCTTTTTCTCCTCTTACGAAGGTGCCAAAACAGATTCTTATTTGCTCAAGCTTACTGCTTAGAGAATTCATGTTCTTCCAGAGGCCAGGACTGAAAAGCTGCTTATCTCACAGGGTATCTGTACACCAGTAGTCAGCCTTTGCAGTAACGAGGACATAGGCATAGCAGCTCAGCACAGACTCATCACGTGAATATTTACCCAGGGTCTCAGCAGTTAGCATTCTCTGCAGCTCCAGTGCTATCAGTACTTTAACTACCGCCCTCAAAACCAGCTCTCATCTATCAAGATGAGCTGCAGTCATACTTCGGACTGCAGTGCAGCCCTATCTTTAGATAAGATATGTGGTTTCAATTTTAGGAAAATAGGAATTCTAAGAGGCTCTCACCTACTCTATCACCTCTCAAGCTGTTACACGCATCACCTTTTAAAATTTGCATTTTTGTTTATGATGTTGCCAGTGTTGCTTGAAAGTCATGCTATTATTTACAGCTCATTGTCACTGGATGTGTTTGTCTCATTCCTCTTCTCCATGCTGCTCCCAGCACTGCGACTGTGCTCTTTTGTGACAGGTCTGGTAACGGTGCAAAACACCACAGTAATTCTTCAGCCTACTAAGGTGAAAGAAAAGTGTTCATTTGTTTTAACAGTTTAGTTTTGTACCAGTGTAGTGACCTAAACTGGCTCACTAAAAGTCAGGTAAATATTGGATTTGGTCCAGATCCATGAGCATGAGAGAGGATAAGGAATGGAGCTTTCATTCAAGATGGCAATGAGCTGCTGGGTCACCACAACTCACCGTACTGAACCACACTTCAAGACGAAACCTTGTGCTGTCTTGTCTGCTCAATGCTTAAAGTGAGACACTAGCATTTGGTGTCTTCTTGGCTTTTAATGAGGACTTTAAATTGGTTCAGCCACTCTATTGGCCTTAGTTTCTGCTATAATTTTATACTTTTACAATGAAATCCCTGGTTTTGATTGTATTTATCTTTTCTTGCAACACTGCATACACAAAACAAATAGCAGAAAACTTGCTGCAGCTAGCCTTAGTTATACTGAATTACATCTATGAAAATTTCAACTGCTGACCATCCTTGGCTTTTGTAAAGAATCATAGTGATTGAGATGAGGCAATGGATTACATATGTCTGAAAACAAGGAACTTTTTGAAAGTTTGGGAAACTGCCCTCAGGGACAAGGGAGCAGAACAGAGCTGGCAGATCTTTAAGGACACTTTCCATAGAGCACAAGAGGTCTCGATCCCCAGGTGTAAGAAATCAGGCAAGGAAGGCAAGAGACCAGCATGGTTGAGTCAAGACTTGCTGGTCAAACTAGAGGGCAAGAAGGAAATGCACAGGCAGTGGAAGCAGAGACAGGTATCCTGGGAAGAGCATAGGGACACCGCCTGGTTGTGCAGGGATGGGGTCAGGAAGGCCAAAGCTTGTCTGGAGCTGAACTCAGCAAGGGATGCAAAGAACAATAAGAAGGGCTTCTACAGCTATGCCAGCCAGAAAAGGAAGGTCAAAGAAAATCTGCTTCCCCTGATGAGCAAGACTGGCAAACTGGTAATAACGGATGAGGAGAAGGCTGAGGTACTCAACAACTTTTTTGCCTCAGTCTTCACTGGCAACCTCTCTTCCTACACCTCTCAAGTGGATGGACCACAAGGCAGGGACTGGGGGAGCAAAGCCCCTCCCACTATAAGAGAAGATCAGGTTCGTGACCACCTGAGGAACCTGAGTATATCTAAGTCTATGGGACCTGATGAGATACATCCCAGAGTCCTGAGGGAATTGGCTGATGTAGTTGCCAAGCCACTCTCCATGATATTTGAAAAGTCACGGCAGTCAGTGAAGCCCCTGGTGACTGGAAAAAGGGAAACATTGCACCTATTTTTGAAAATGGTAGAAAGGAGGACCCTGGGAACTATCGACCTGTCAGCCTCACCTCAATGCCTGCGAAGATCATGGAACAGATACTCCTAGAAGCTATGCTAAGGCACATGGAGGACAGGGAGGTGATTTCAGACAGACAGCATGGCTTCACCAAGGGCAAGTCCTGCCTGACCAGCTTAGTGGCCTTCTGTGATGGAGTGACTACATCAATGGACAAGGGAAGAGCTACAGATGTTGTCTTTCTGGACTTCTGTAAGGCCTTTGACATGACACTACAGCAGGGCATGTACTGATTGGACAAGGAGGAATAGTTTTAAACTAAAAGAGGGTAGATTCAGACTAGATATAAGGAAGAAATTTTTTACAATGAGGTTGGTGAAACACTGGAACAGGTTTCCCAGAAAGGTGGTAAATGCCCCATCCCTGGAAACGTTCAAGGTCAGGCTGGATGGGGCTTTGAGTAACCTGATCTAATTGACGATTTCTCTGCTCACTGCAGGGGCGTCGCACTAGATGACCTTTAAACATCCCTTCCAACCCAAACTATTCTATGATTCTACGAACTTTCACCCTGACAAATATATTTTCTACACTGAAGAGACAATAGTAGCCTTTTAAATTGTTTCAGATGATTAGTCTGAAGTTCAAACCTAATTCTGGTGGCCTTCATCAGTCAGAACCCTTCAAGAATAAATTCATTTCCTTCAATTCATCAGTATGTTGTAATTGTTGTAATTCTTTTTCTTAAAGGGTATTAAAATTTCAGGACAAAAACAGAACAGGAAGATTTTCAGAGGAACTCAGCTTTTAGAAACTCCCCGTATGAACAGATTTTCAGAACTAAGCTTAGAAAAATTTTTAAATCAAAACTATAATATGCAGAAGAAATATTAAACTTCTAAAAAATTATGAAATCCAATGAAAAATACTGCATGCTGTCACTTCTTAGATAAGGTATCATGTAGTATATAGACCCCCCACGTAATGCATCACAATACAAGCCTTTCCTTGTTATTGTAGCTGTATATAAAAATGGCCTATAAATATGCATAACAGTAAATAGTCATGGAGATTTGTGATGAAAACTTTTATTTGATTCTTATTTGGATTATGTAACTAATGTCCCTATATTTCCATTTTCCAAATAAACAGATTATATAACTATCGCCCTAAAAGATATTCATAATCTAAATGTTCAGAAAGGCTGAAAGTATAAACACTGGAACTATTTTTTAAAGAATGTTTCTCCAGAATACCATTGATCTGGGTACATTTCTATAGGAACTGGTATCTTCAATCCGGTCTTCAATCGGAGAGCTTTAAACTAGATTCGAAGGGGGATGGGGTAGTAGCTGGGCTTGCACCACTGGGGCAACGCTTTAGTGTTGAGGTAGACCAGGAGGCCTCCCATCCCCCTGGGGTGAAATCAGTGTGCTCAGCTCGCACCCTGAAATGCCTGTACACCAATGCACGCAGCATGGGGAATAAACAGGAGGAATTGGAAATCCGTGTTCGGTCGGGGGGCTATGATTTAGTGGCAATCACAGAGACTTGGTGGGATGCCTCGCATGACTGGAATGTGGTCATGGATGGCTATGTCCTGTTCAGGAAAGACAGGCCACTAAGGAGAGGTGGTGGAGTTGCTCTTTATGTGAGCGAGCAGCTAGAATGTACTGAGTTCTGTCCAGGGGCGGATCAGGAGCGAGTTGAGAGTTTGTGGGTGTGAATTAAGGGGCAGGCTGGCATGGGTGATACTGTTGTGGGTGTCTATTACAGGCCACCGGATCAGATGAGGAGGGTGATGAGGCTTTCTACAGGCAGCTGAGAGCAGTCTCGCAATTACAGGGTCTGGTTGTCGTGGGGGATTTCAACTACCCTGATATTTGCTGGGAGGCCTACTCAGTCAGCCAGCCTCAGTCCAGGAGGTTCCTCCAGTGCATTGATGATAACTTTCTGATGCAAATGGTGGATGAGCCAACTAGGAGAGGAGCGCTGCTGGACCTTATCCTTACTAACAAGGAGGGTCTGGTTGAAGAGGTGAAGGTTGAGGGCAGCCTTGGTTGTAGTGACCATGAGATGGTAGAGTTCAGGATCTCATGTGGCAGGAACAGAATAGCTAGCAGAATCACAACCCTGGACTTCAGGAGGGCCAACTTTGGCCTTTTCAAGCAATTGCTAGGGGAAATCCCATGGGACAGGGTACTAGAAGGTAAGGGGGCCCAAGATAGTTGGTTAGCATTCAAGGACTGCTTCTTCAGAGCTCAAGATCAGAGCATCCCAGCAGGTAGGAAGTCAAGGAAGGGTACCAGGAGACCTGCATGGTTAAACAGAAAACTGCTGGGCAAACTCAAGTGGAAGAAGAGGGTGTACAGATCGTGGAAGGAGGGGCTGGCCACTTGGGAGGAATAGAAGTCTGTTGTCAGAGGATGTAGGGAGGCAACTAGGAAAGCTAAGGCCTCCTTGGAATTAAACCTTGCAAGAGAGGTCAAGGACAACAGAAAGGGCTTCTTCAAATACATTGCAGGTAAAAACAACACTAGAGGCAATGTAGGCCCACTGATGAATGAGGTGGGGGCCCTGGAGACAGAGGATAAAAAGAAGGCGGAGTTACTGAATGCCTTCTTTGCCTCTGTCTATACTGCTGGAGGCTGTCCTGAGGAGCCCCGGACCCCTGCGGCCCCAGAAGAAGTCAGGATAGAGGAGGAATCTGTCTTGGTAGATGAGGGCTGGGTCAGGGACCAATTAAGCAATCTGGATATCCATAAATCCATGGGCCCTGATGGGATGCACCTGCGGGTGCTGAGGGAGCTGGCGGAAGTCATTGCTAGGCCACTCTCCATCATCTTTGCTAAGTCGTGGGGAACGGAAGAGGTGCCTGAGGACTGGAGGAAAGCAAATGTCACTCCAGTCTTCAAAAAGGGCAAGAAGGAGGACCCGGGTAACTATAGACCGGTCAGCCTCACCTCCATCCCTGGAAAGGTGATGGAACAACTTGTCCTTGGTGCTGTCTCTAGGCACATCAAGGATAGGGGGATCATCAGGGGCAGTCAACACGGCTTCACCAAGGGGAAGTCATGCTTAACCAACTTGATAGCCTTTTATGAGGACGTAACCCGGTGGATAGATGGTGGTAAAGCTGTGGATGTGGTCTATCTCGATTTCAGTAAAGCGTTTGACACGGTCTCCCACAGCATCCTCGCAGCTAAACTGAGCAAGTGTGGTCTGGATGATCGGGTAGTGAGGTGGATTGTGAACTGGCTGAAGGAAAGAAGCCAGAGAGTGGTGATCAATGGGACTGAGTCCAGTTGGAGGCCTGTGTCTAGTGGAGTCCCTCAAGGGTCGGTACTGGGACCAGTACTATTCAATATAGTCATTAATGACTTGGATGAGGGAATAGAGTGCACTATCAGCAAGTTCCCTGATGACACAAAACTGGGAGGAGTGGCTGACACAATGGAAGGCTGCACAGCCATTCAGAGAGACCTAGACAGGCTGGAGAGTTGGGCAGGGAGAAATTTAATGAAATATAACAAGGGCAAGTGTAGAGTCCTGCATCTGGGCAAGAACAACCCCATGTACCAGTACAAGTTGGGGGCAGACCTGTTGGAGACCAGCGTAGGGGAAAGGGACCTGGGGGTCCTAGTGGACAGCAGGATGACCATGAGCCAGCAGTGTGCCCTTGTGGCCAAGGCGGCCAATGGCATCCTGGGGTGTATTAGAAGGGGTGTGGTCAGCAGGTCGAGAGAGGTTCTCCTCCCCCTCTACTCTGCCCTGGTGAGGCCGCATCTGGAATATTGTGTCCAGTTCTGGGCCCCTCAGTTCAAGAAGGACAGGGAACTGCTAGAGAGAGTGCAGCGCAGAGCCACGAAGATGATTAAGGGAGTGGAACATCTCCCTTATGAGGAGAGGCTGAGGGAGCTGGGTCTCTTTAGCTTGGAGAAGAGAAGACTGAGGGGTGACCTCACTAATGTTTATAAATATGTAAAGGGCAAGTGTCATGAGGATGGAGCCAGGCTCTTCTCAGTGACATCCCTTGACAGGACAAGGGGCAATGGGTGCAAGCTGGAACACAGGAGGTTCCACATAAATATGAGGAAAAACTTCTTTACGGTGAGGGTGACCGAACACTGGAACAGGCTGCCCAGAGAGGTTGTGGAGTCTCCTTCTCTGGAGACATTCAAAACCCGCCTGGACGCGTTCCTGTGTGATATGGTCTAGGCAATCCTGCCCCAGCAGGGCGATTGGACTAGATGATCTTTCGAGGTCCCTTCCAATCCCTAACATTCTGTGATTCTTGTGATTCTGTAAACTTCAGTGTGTGACACAGGTATTTTTTATGTATGTATTCATTCAGTTCATTTGTCTTTATACGTCTCAAAGGAATATCTTAATATAGAGAATACTGCTGCATGAATACAGGCTACTAAATTGACTTTTCTATCGAAATGGATGAGAAATAAATCAGAACCTGCATTACCGCATACCCTTCTCTCACAATCTACATCTCCACGCTCATAAATGCTACTCAAATTTTCCTTTACAAGTTACCTAATCAATGAGGTAAAATGAAGAAATCGGATATGTGTGACTTCCCACAGTATATGTGAAAATTTAGCAAGTTCATTTTCAGTTAAATATTAACTGAAAGAAACTGTTTCAAAAGGCTCTTCAAGTCTAAAAGCCTGTAAGTGCTGCAGCATGATCAATCAAGTCATTGCCTAAACTACATGGGTTCAGAAAAGAGGGGAGAAAAAAAAAACAATGTAAAAGAAAACCTACAAATTCAGTAAAGGGAAAGAGCACCACTGAATAATGACAAGATTTTGATGAATTATACAAAGTGGGAGCAGGCTGCTGTGTAAGTAACAGCAATCTTGCCACGAGGAGCTCAGTCAAATTTTTATGTGATCTCTCTCCATTTTTCCCTCTCTCTTTTATCCTGCAGTGGTTCATTTAACATGTAACAATCCCAACCATAATCACCTCGTAGTTAGGACTGAAAGACTGCAGACTTGCTTTCTCCTCAATACATCTGGATGTTCTAAGATGTAAATATTTTAACAGTAGAACATGATATATTTTAAAGGAAATATTTTCAGAAATAAATTATGAATTATATTTTTCAAATGCTTTCACATTTCAAAGACACGTAGAGAATTTTATAACTAACAAAGTGATGATTTATAGCCAAGAAAAAACAATGCTGGGTTAAACATTATTCTTTTGTTTTCTCTGCACAATAGTCTTTAACCTTTCCATGACTGTAGTGGGGTTTTTGGAGGAGAATGGTCATGTAATGAGCCAGAAGTATGAGAGCATGGAGTGAGGGCCTAGCTGTGTGACAAGATTCATGTAGCTAGTGTCAACAAGCCGACCTTGGAGAGATAAGGAAAAACAGTAGCTGAGCAAACAAGAATTGTGGGAGTAGCCGGTGGGAGCCGAACACGGAGGAGAAGAAACAAGAACTGATGGAGCCAATTAAGAAAAGACCAGTGGCAGAGCAGTGACCAATCAACACATCAAAGAAGAGTATATTTAGTAATATTAACCAGTAGCAATGCACATGCTTATAGCCAGGGAAAGTACAAAATGTATAAAAGGGACAGCTTATGCTTAATAAAGCGTCTTCACTTTGATTCACATTGGATTGTGTGGAGGCGTGTTCCTTCTCTTCACATGACAAATAGGATTATTTCAGTAGAAAAGGTGAAAATGTTAGCATATATGTTAGTATAAAGCTTAATTCTTAGGAGAGATGCAGTTACTTTGTATCCCAAGGCAAAATAAATTTCTCAATGGAACTTTACAACAGAACCACTGAGCACCAAATTGACAGACTGCAATGACCCAATTCTCTTCAACTGGTTTTACTTAATATTTTTTCAATCAGCAGAAAAGTCATTATCATTACATCAAATTTTTTCTATCTTGCCCCTAAATTTAGGATTTTAATATCAAAACAGTGAACCATCATGGAAGAAACAAATTAGTGAAAGACACTAAAAACTTCAAAACACGTTTATGGGATTTTAAATATATTTTCAAGAAAATATTACTGTTGGAAAAAATTAGCTAGAATTTTCACAAATAGGGTGAAAATTGGTTCCTAAATTAATAATCAGATTCTTAGCCAGGTGGCCTGATTTTCAAAGGCACTTGTCATTCGGCAGGTTGATTTTCACTGGTGGGGCAGTGGGGAGATGCAGTTTCATCCTTTTGAAAAAACTTGGCCACCTTCTCAGGGCTCTCATTGAGAAGTGGGGACAGATTTGAGCAGGACTGTAGCTGTAAGGGTTCCTGCCCTAAGGTGCCTGGCTCACCCCTCACACTTGAGCTATTGCGTCATCACAAGATCAGCTCCAATGTTATATAGCAGCCCCTGAAGAGCTGTAGTTGAAATTACAGCCAGACCCATTAAAGGACATAGAAACTAGTGCCACTTTACCTAGACTATTCACCTCAAATATTTCTGGTGTCTAGATTGTGAATTGCAGTGGACGAGGCTTTGATGGAGAAAGAACTGGGAAAAGATGGAAAGGGTATGCTTTCCTCTGGCAAACATATGCTTCGAACTCTTGCTTTGACAATACTCAATCTAATCTCAAGCAGCTTCTGTGACTAATCCTGGGTCTTGGATGGCACATTTAGGGAAGCTTGGGGCAACAAGGCTAAAGGACAGAACATCCTAGGAACCCAGTTTTCAGGTGAATGACATATATACAGCCCACTCTGCTTATTCCCCCTCTACTTCTGTTTCTCTACTTCTTTCCTTCTGATTATCCTATCCTTAATGAAATACACATTAAAATAACAGTAGAACAAGAATAATGCTACATTTTTAAAGAAAATGTAAAAAAAAAGCATACCATATTACTAGTAGAACACTCTCAGCTAACTAATTATTTTTTTTAATTAAGTAAAATTATTTGACAATGGTCCTTTTAGTTTCTGATAGTCAGTTGGGGAAGTAGCAAAATTACCTGCAAGAATCAGTTTAAATACGTCATAGGAAAGCACTAACATAATTTAAAATTATATGAGTCTAATCCAGTCATTATATCTGTGACAGATAGATTTGAGTGTTTTGTTTTACTAGAACAATAATGATTTCATCAAAGTACGAAGAAAATCGTAATTTGAAAAATATATGCTCTGTGTGTTCTGGAGACAATACATGTCATTTTTATTGCTGTTATTATTTCTGTTTGCTGGGAGTCCTCTATGAAAAGACTACAAACATCATAGTATTCAGCTAAATATTCTGAAAACTTGAGAGAAAAATTCCATGATGGCTTTTTTATTCTGCCACGGCATGGTAAAGAACTGAAATGTTTTACACAGAATCCAGCAGGTCTTCATTTTGGCTCATCTTTGCCAAATCTTTATGAATTAATAGCACTTATTTCTGATGCAAGACTCGGACCACAAGTCCCAAGTTTCCAACTTAGTTAAACTGAAATTTTTATTAGAAGTGGGCCAGGTTGGATAAGATAAGAACTACCTCCAGAGGAAGCACTGCATTTCTTAGGATCATCCCCTTTCCAGGCATGTTTGGACAGTAATTTTTCATTTCTATTTACAGTAAAAGGTCAAAGAATATTTACTGAGTTTTTTCAGCAAATATTCCCGCTGCCAAGATGTGAAAGGGTAATGGGAAATTATTTTTCAACTATAACACGAGTGTCTTTCATTTTCTATTTAAATTTGAAAAAGATAAAAAAGTGCTCAGAGAAAGCTGTAATGCTTTTTAATGATACTTTTAAGAATGGTCAACGAGACAATTCAACGGCTTACAGTTTCAAGTGAAAAAAAAACAACCCTCTTTATCTTCAGAATAGAAATGTTTGATAATTTCCAGGGCAAAATACTTCTTGTAGTTAGTGTTAAAAATATAAAGTTAAACTGAAGACAAGTTTCAATGACAAAAATTTCCCCCTAAGTTAAAAATATTAAAAATCATGTTGTCCTATTAATAATCAACTTAATCTTATCTGGTACCATAAATAACTACAGCTAATGCACTAAAACACTTTAATAATAACTCATAGTTCTTCCATGACATCATATCAGGAGAGAATTAATCTGGTGACCGCACAACACTTCTGCTATAGCTGTAGTTTCAGCAAAGTCCCAGAGTAAAAGAAAACATGATTAAAGAATTGCAGTCTTACTGGTTTGTGTATATTTGCATATAGAAGGTTTAGGTTGTAATTTATTCAAGATTTTAAACAATAAAATTGAGCATTAGATTTTTTGTTGGAATCGAAGTGCTATGAAATTATTCATGGTCACTTATGAGAAAATATTCTTTCTTCTCTATTATGTGAAAATATTTCTTCTTCCTTACTTCAGCAAATCCCTCTCTATCCTCAGATTCTGATAAGGCATAATCAGTTACACATTATCTTTTCAGCATGCACTATAATATCTAAGACATTCAATATCATTTTACCAAGAAGCTTCAAATATTAATATTTACCATCTTTTTGCCTAATTAGTGTTATCCCACAAAGTTTGCTGGCTTGATGCAGTGTGTACCTGCCTGAATGCTTCTGTCAGCAGAGCAAAAGGAGTGATATAAGGATGTGACTATGCAGCCAAGAACTGGGACAAGGCATGACTCTTTCTGTGAGTGATATTATTGGCTTATGCTAGGTTTAAGTGACTTTAAAAGCATTATTTTTTTATTGCTCAAACACATATAACGAGAAAAGTGTAATATTTCTTATCTCTTAATATTTCTTTGCACTTAAAATAGAGGCAGTTCATAGGAGAAAGCTGAAAAAAAAATCAGAATTCTCCATTTCCAGTCAAATTCTTTACACATTTAAACCACATTTCCCTTACATAAGATGTAGAGACCGTTATGGAAAAGCAGAATTTCTTTACGAATGCAAAACACATTCTCTTACCCTGCAATATTAAGTGAAGAAGAAGAAATGAATAAGAAGAAGAAATTTTGTCACTCCCTCAAACCTGGCTTTTAATAAAACATGTCAAACATTTCAGTGTTCTAAATAATCAACTATTCTCCTTATGACCATTCAAAATCTAATGCTTTGAATTCTAAGATATCTCCATACTGAAAGTATGTGGAATTTCAGAGACTCTTGTGTTCAAGACAAGTGCTGCAGCTCAGTCCTGAAATTTTTCTTTCTAGTATAATTTGTTCCAGTGAAGTTAGACTTTCAGGAACTCTCTAACCTGAATGAAGCAAATTTTAGAAACAACGACCTCATTCTGATCTAATTTAGCTCAGTGTAACTTTGAAGTCAAAGTTGTTTGAGATGTATGAAACTGGCACAAGTAGGATTGAAATCAGGTCCCTTATCTCTTAGAATTTAAAAGTGAGAGCACTGTGATGGTATCCCAATTGCTTGGCAAACACTGCTCATGCAAGACATGCACTGTTCTTGCAGTAGCACTCAGAAAGTGTGCTTTCTGCTCCTCACACCATAAGCTACCATACATTTTTAACTTGTGACAAGCATATTGTTTCCAAATAGACTTTATTTCTGTCAAAAACTAAACTGTATCTCTGCTAGATTGGTTTCAATATTGCAATAAACAAGTAGGTCCTGCAAGCTGTTCCAGACGTGAGGACCTTTTTAAAATCTATAATGAAAAAGTACAGTTGTTCATATTTATGTTAATGACCATAACACAGCCAAGGCAAGGTTACATATCCATGTTTTCAATGCACTTAGTGACAAAGAGCAGCATATTAACCCCTTGTCCTGCATACATACATTTCTGCTCGAACAGCCTGTGCTCTGCAGCTTTCAATCAACATCACAGGGACACTGAAATACAATATCACTGGAGCCTATCTATCCACATGTTATGTTGGAGGTGTTGGTTGACAGCTGGCTGAATATGAGCCAGCAGTGTGCCCAGGTGGCCAAGAAGGCCAACAGCATCCTGGCTTGTATCAGAAATAGCGTGGCCAGCAGGACTAGGGAAGTGATCGTCCCCCTGTACTCAGCTCTGGTGAGGCCGCAACTTGAATACTGTGTTCAGTTTTGGGCCCCTCACTACAAGAAAGACATTGAGGTGCTGGAGCAAGTCCAAAGAAGGGCAATGAAGCTGGTGAAGGGTCTAGAGAACAAGTCTTATGAGGAGCAGCTGAGGGAACGGGGGTTGTTTAGTCTAAAGAAAAGGAGGCTCAGGGGAGACCTATCGCTCTCTACAACTACCTGAAAGGAGGTTGTAGCGAGGTGGGTGTCCGTCTCTTCTCCCAAGTAACAAGCAATTGGACGAGAGGAAACAGCCTCAAGTTGTGCGAGGGGAGGTTTAGATTGGATATTAGGAAAAATTTCTTCACTGAAAGGGTTCTCAAGCTTTGGAACAGGCTGCCCAGGGAAGTGGTGGAGTCACCATCCCTGCACGTATTTAGAAGACGTGTAGATGTGGTGCTTAGGGACGTGGTTTAGTGGTGGCCTTGGCACTGTTAAGTTTACAGTTGGACTCAATGATCTTAAAGGTCTTTTCCAACCTAAATGAATCTATGATTTTATGAATATGAGTTTCTATTATAATAATAACGGGCATCCATCTAGCTATCATGTTTTAATAAAACAGTGAAAGCAAACACTAAACTTAAGTACTGCACCTCTGACAAAACACAGACACATTTGCCTTTCCAACCACAGATTCCACCCACATCAGATGTCAGTCACCGTCTGTGCAAACAAATATCTCTTGCAGGGTGCTCTGGAAGGTGGCTGGGAGCATGGTATGCGTGTATGCCTGAACTGTTTACCACCATTGGAAAACCTACTATGTCCTACTTTAGAGAAATTAGAGCAGTATTCAGAGCTATCACACGCCAAGATTTCCTTGAATGAATTCTCTTTTTCCATGCAGAGATTGGCTCTCACTGGAACCCTGGAGTTTATGAGATTTCTAAGAATTTTAGGACATCCAGGACCCCCAAATGTTTGGGAAGGAACAGAAAGAACCCCAGCTCCAGTGCAGGTCACCTCTCCGGTGCCTATGTTCTGAGTGGGGGTATGACAGCCCCAGGGACTACTGGCTTTCCTGAGCGTGGCTGTGGCAAGTCTCTTCAGACTGGCACTTCAGCAAACTGCAGGTGTGATAGTATTGGTTGCCACAAGGAATATATGGGCAGTGGTACTGTTTGATTTTCTAATCCTACCTGGAAAGCCTGTAGACACATAGAACAAGCCTGTAGCACTCTGCTTCACATCTGCTTCATGCTGGCTGACAAATTATGGGGGCCCTTTCAAACCTGCCCTAAGGCCTGTTCCTTAACAATTGCACTGACAAACATCTAACTGAAAATGTAAATAAAAACTACTTTAATATTCTCTCACAATAGAAGACACTTAAATCAGACAAGCAATGGAGAGAGCTTGGCCTAACCTGCACACCACAAAAAACATAACTTCATTTGGAGCTTTGTAGGTGACACGGTTCAATGTTCACTTTACTGCAATTACCACCACAACCATTCTTACTTTATAAACCAAGTTTTTCAGAGCCTTGAAACTTAACCAAGTAGACTGAGACACTTTTGAGAAAAAAAATGGTGAATTTAACAATCCTGAACATCTAGAAATGAATCATTATGATCCTTATGTTTAGGATCCATTTTACTGACATTAAAATTTACAATTTCATAAAAGCACAGGCATTTCAAGAAGGGTTTTTTTCCTCTAACATTTTAAGCAATTTTGTTCTTTCAGTATCAGGGAAAATAGAAATATACGTAATATTCTGGTCCAAAACATATGGTCACCTTCGGTTTTTTTTAACTCTGCAAAGTGTATTTCGTAACACAGACAGGGAATCTTGCCGTGGAGATACAGCCCTAAACTTTCTGCTACCCTTATCTCCAGGACTGGCAACAAGCGTTGCAAATGGAGACACTGCCTTTGCAGTTTCAGAAGCCTGATATTCACAGCAAGAGTAAAGCAAGGTCCCTTAGATAATGTGTAAAAAATCTTGGGAGCTTCAGAAAATCTTGAATAGCACAATAATTAAGAATTGTTCATCCTATGCACAGAAAAAGGCAGAAGCCATCGGATAAATTAGTATTCAGTTATGTCACTAAGAACAATTTTAAGGTGTATGAAGACTTGCACAAAATTAAATCTGCAAAATACATCTAATTCTGGCATTACCTAAGTTTCAAGTAAACATGTTTATAATCTCAGTTATGTCCATTTAACACTGTTTCCTGACCTTTTAAAGAATGAACTGGTCTGTCACACCATTGGTTCCTCACCATAGTCCTGCGCTTCTCACCTCACTAAACTCCCTCTCAGCACTTCAGGTCAATGCTGCCAGGCCCACGTTCCTTGCGTCCCAGTCCCTATTTGCCAAAGCTCCCAAGCCCAGCTCAGCCCTCCTGTCCTTCTCTCTGCACACCCTTTTCCCAGTCACTCACTGTCTCTCCCAAACTGCTGCTTCTGCTTCTCAGCCAATCTCAGCACCCTCTAACTTACCGCTCACGAAGCTCCAGTTCTCACCTTCCCAGTTACCCCTATCAGATCTGTTTCCTTCACTTTACCTGTTCTTCCCAAACTACAGGTCACAGGTTTAGCGTACTTGATCTACCGGCTTTGTTCTCCCCTCTCCTTCTTCAGCCTCAGTTTCCATCTCAATCCACTGGTTTCGTGCCATGCAATGGTATTTTGTTCTGCAGTTCCTAAACTTCTGCCCCTTGACTGCTCAGCCTCCTGAAGCCTCCTGATTCCCATTTCAAAATGCCAGTCCTCAGCCTAGTTTATGACCTGAATTTCCTGGTCCAAATATAGTTGCATTACAAAACCTATGCAGTATCTCAAGAATCTAGCTCTTCTCTTCTGCAGTTGGAACTCCATCTACAATACTTCTTCATCACACCTGTGTTTCACACGGCTGTCTAACAGATGCCTGAGTGTTGTCTGGGTGTTAATAGGCTTTCTCTGCTCACAGTTTCCTTTGTCCCTCATAGAGAAGGGGCAGGAGCATACCAAGGCAATAGTTTCTCTGGCCATTACCAGAAACACGCAGAAAAATAATTCTGTTCCATTCCCTCCCTGAAAAAAGTCAGATTACACTTTTAAAAATCAAGGAAAAAAATTACCTTAAAGCAGACGGCTACTGAAATGAGATCAGACCCAAGTACCTAAAGTCACAGGCATTTGCTAATAATGGATGCTCTTCCCAGAGCTCTTAATGCAGCAGCTGGTCCACGTCTCTGTTGGACTTGTAAAATGAAATGACTGTTTTCATTTCATATGCATATGTATGTTCCAACCATATATATGTGTCAATCCTTTTCACTTTGGAGATGAGCTTAAAAAGGCAAACTTTCAGCCCTTTTAAGAGCATATGACTATAATTTTTCCTATATTTTCAGATAATTCACAATTTTCAGAATAGTTTTTCAAAACCAATGTCAGGGCCTTGTAAAATCTCAGATGTAATTCAGCGAACATCTGCTCCTGCAGCTCAGGGCCAGGCTGCTCCTCACAGCTGAGTAGTTGTTAATACTTATTTGCAGAATCTGTGAAAAGATATGAGTACTCTACAGAGAAAGAGATGGAGGACAAGTTATTCTCCTCTTTGGGAGAACTCATTATTACTGCATCCAGATTCTTACTCTAACATTGCCACCCTTCATCACTGCAAGGCCCAGTGTTTTATATATAGCATTGTATCTTTGGCCAAACAGATTTTGTATGTGGCTTAAAAGGACAGCTGGGGAGTTTTTGAAGGGCAGAAAGCAAGTAATATGGGGGGAGGAGAAACCCATTTTTATGGGAGGTGTTTAAAATAATTAATTGTATTTTATCAGTGAAGGAAATAATGTATTGCAATACAAGGAAGACTGATGGGGGTTTATGTGCTGGATTCCTTTTGGTGGTATTTGTGAAGAAATCACTTGCTTTTAGGGACTCTTGAGTGCAGACTGGTTTACACGGTGAGAGAGACTCATGACAGTGCTGCGTCCAGCTCTGGGGCCCCCAACATAAGAAGGACATGGAGCTGTTGGAGCGAGTCCAGAGGAGGGCCATGAAGATGATCAGAGGGCTGGAGCACCTCTCCTGTGAAGACAGGCTGAGAGAGTTGGGGCTGTTCAGCCTGGAGAAGAGAAGGCTCCGGGGAGACCTTATAGCAGCCTTCCAGTACCTGAAGGGACTACAGGAAAGCTGGAGAGGGACTTTTTACAAGGGCATGTAGTGACAGGACGAGGGGGAATGTTTTTAAACTGAAAGAGGGGAGATTTAGATGAGATCTTAGTAAAAAATTCTTTCTTGTGAGGGTGGTGAGACACTGGACCAGGTTGCCCAGAGAAGCTGTGGATGCCCTCTCCCTGGCAGCATTCAAGGCCAGGTTCGATGGGGCATTGAGCAACCTGGTCTAGTGCAAGGTGTCCCTGCCCGTGGCAGGGGAGTTGGAACCAGATGATCTTTAAGGTGCCTCCCAACCCAAACCATTCTTTGATTCTATGAAAATAAAAAGAATAAGGTAGGTCTCTGTGGGTCTACCTATAGCAGCTCTGAAGGCTGGATCCAGGTAGTGAGACTCCCTCTTCCTCTTCATCCTAGCAGATCTCTTCTCCTCTCCCTCATGCCTAGCAGAAACCAAATCTTTCCAAATCCACTCAAATACTTTTCTGGAGCTTTCACTCCAGGGGTTGAAGAGTGGGGGAGAAGTATGAAAGGGACTGAGGATAACGCCCAATACCATGAGCAGGGCTGCTGAGGCTGGCATCAGCTGGCTCTGGTGCTGGGTACAGTGTTACTGCTGGGATGGCTGGCTGCTCCACGCATGGTCACTGCCTCCCAGCCCATCAGCAAGGGCAGAAACAGGTCTCTCCAGCTCAGGTTGGAAGCAGGCAGAGTCAGAAGCAGTCAGACCTCTTCCCCAGTTCAAGCAGTTGCTCTCTTCCCCTATGAAAACCAAGGCTGTCCTCCACACTAGTTCCAGCCACAGGCCACCACTGGGCCATTCTGGCACAGCTATACTCTATATGTCATAAAAACTGCTTATAGTAATTAACTCAAGATTAGCAAAACATAAAACAGGGTACTTCTTCCTGTAAAATTTTGCAAGCTTTTTTCATTCATTTATCAAATACATGCTCAATTTAGCTCCATTCAACACCTCAGAAATCAGCACAGACATGACATTAACATTAACTATTGTTATCAATAATAACGTGGGGGTTTGGATAGTTAAAATACAAAATTATTTAAGTGAAACTATCATTTACATCAGATTATGATGATGGAGAATCTAACATTTTTGTATAGTATGTTTTACATATATATGTTTTGTATATTATGTGTATGAATAATATATTGTTTTTATGTTATTTTGTATACTATGTTTTCTATGCTAAATTTCATTAAATAAACACTTTGTTACTATTTCCCATATATTGATTGGGTCTATTTTCCTCAAGGTTGCTACTAAGAATAAAACTGTGAACACCCTGAAGTTCATACCAGTTTTTCTGCTCATCGGGAAGGCTAAGGGGGCCAGGGTTTCATTACATTTATTTCACGTAAGTGCATGTAACTGTCTCCTTTGACCTGGGTGAAACTTCCTTCCATTCTACGCTATCTTGCTCCTTATTTATCAGACCATGGTTGTTGTTATTGACATATGAAAATTCAGAATAATTTCACTAACTCTAATTAATTACTTGCTTCAGAACCAACTTGATAGCAAAATTAATAATAAATAGCAGCAAATTTTCAACCCACAACAGCAGATGACCATTCACGAGAATTAGTAAAGGTGCACCAGCATAAGGATAATAACTGAAAACACGTTATAACTATTGTACTTTAAACCAACAATATATGTGGATGTAAGCAAACTAATAATATTAATTTGATTCAGTTTAAACTGATGGTCCCCATTGCTTTCATATATAAGTCATACATTAACTTTGGATAGGTTGGAAATCATTTAAATTAACCTTAGCTTTTCTTTCTGACAATGGAGTAACTCCAACATCATGAACCTTAAAAAGAACTGAAACCGAAAAGCACCGAAACCGAAAAGCACCATAGCCCCACAGCAAAAAGAAATCTCCATTGATATAAACTGCATCAGTAATTTTAAATTTGTTTAAAAACTTGAATGGGTTAACTTTATACACACAGGGTTTTCTGCAGATCAGATGCTCTTTAACCTACAGCATCCAGCATGAAACCGGCATAAGCTCTGCATCATGTGCTCTAGTTAATTCAACAGAAACACGGTCATGCGCCCACACTTGATCCAGATCAAATATGCACTCATTGTGATCCAGGAGCACGCAAATCTGGTACTAATGGACATGAAACTGTGGCCTTATATGACAGCCTGGCTTTAGATACTTTGCAGATTTAATTAACAGGTTTTTCAATAGGCATGTTTTTTCCTGTAACATACCAAAATACTTCTAGTAGCTGTGATGTTCTCTTCCATGTATATCATTAAATTTAGATTTAAGTAAATGAAACAAGAAATCAGAAAAAAACAATTCTCATCACAACAAACTTGAGTCACCTGTGAAGGGCTGTAGATATGTGGTTGCAATCAATTCTAATAGGTAAAATAAACATACTATGGAATGGAAACTGAACCACATCTATATACTGAAACAGTCAAAAAATTGAAACTCTTACCTTTTTCACTAACACTTTCACTTTCAATCTCTACATCGTCACAACTCGTATACTCTGGAGTGGATGCCAATTCTTCTTCTGAGCTACTTAATGAAACCTGGCGCATTTTACCTCCCTTTTTTGTTTTATGGGGCTTTGGTGGTGGAGGTCTGACAGATTCAGACTGGTCTGAGCTAAGTGAATCATTCCGTAACATGGTCTCCATCTTTTCACGTTTTGTTTTCCGTACGGCAGAACTAGGATCCAAATGGTGTTGCTTCCTTAATGAATCAGAGCGCCTCATGTCTGGTCTTTCCAGAGGAATTGGACTCCTCCTAGGTGTAGGAGGACTATGATTTGTGGTCCTCTGACGATTGGGACTTGGTCCCTGAGCCTCTCGAGTTCTTTCCATAGAGTATGAACGCTGATTTTCCATGGCAGCTCTGCGCTCAGACACGGATCTTTGTCTTGATGGTCGTTCCATCCTCAGCATAGACAGTCGAGAATCTTCCAATTCGGTATTTGCCAATGAGACATCACTATGTCTCCGTTCATGACGCGCTCGGGACACTTCAGCATGAATGCGCATTTGTTCCTCATACGGTTGTGGCTTGACCGGATAACGAGCCAAATTAGGATCACTTCGGTATCGTGCCTGGTATTCCTCTTCCCTCCGCTGCCTTTCATATTCTTCCCTGTTCTGCGCATCCTCCTCTTCTACCGGATACTCCTTGGAACGCCTGCGACTCCTTCTGTTCGGATCTCTATAATCACCCAGTTCAGGTTCTTCATATAACTGAGGCCCACGCTGTGACCGCCTATCTGAATAATCTGATGGTGACCGGGGCATCGCACTGTCTGATGTAGCATACTGTGAATATTCGTCTCTCTCGTCCCTTTGGTCGTATCTTCTGTTCTGTTCTCTTGATATTGATGGACTTCTTTTCCTAAATAATCATGACAAGAAAGAAGAAATAATTCTGTCAATATTTCTTGTAGCACAAATATACAGTTAATGCTAATGAAATGATAGAATGATCAGCTGATAGAAATCCATTAATTGCATTTCTTTGTAAATGTGCTCACACATTTTCTGTACTAAATTAAAGAAAGCATGTCATGCTACGAATCTGCTTATGATGCACAGTTTAAATCAGAAACAGCTTTAAAGGAAAAATGCTAATACAACATTACAAAATATAGAACACAAATGCTTATGCTATTTTGGAGTCATAACTATAGAACACAAATGCTTATGCTATTTTGGAGTCATAACTACTTTACAAGTACCAAAATTTTATAATCGCTTGTAATCATTTTACAGTGATATAACTTGACCATATACTTCTATTTCATAGGGTTTTATAATCTCATAGAAATTAAGGCTAGATGGATCATTTGGTTAGTTTGATTATTTAGCAGCCATTATTGCTTAAAAACATATATTTCAGTTCCCCTTGCCAAGGGCAGAAAACAGGCCATTTGAGAGGTGGGCCCATGTGAACTGCATGAAGTTCAACAAGGCCAAGTGCAAGGTCCTGCACATAGATGGGGGCACTTCCAAGCACAAACACAAGGCTGGGTGTATTTGTATTTGCTCAAAGATGATCAGAGGGCTGGAGCACCTCTCCGATGAAGACAGGCTGAGAGAGTTGGGCTTGTTCAGCCTGGAGAAGAGGAGGCTCTGGGGAGACCTTCTAGCAGCCTTCCAGTACCTGAAGGGGGCCTACAGGAAAGCTGGAGAGGGACTTTTTAAGAGGGCATGTAGCAATAGGACGATGGGGAACGGTTTTAAACTGAAGGAGGGTAGATTTAGATTAGACATTAGGAAGAAATTCTTTGCTGTGAGGGTGGTGAGACACTGGAACAGGTTGCCCAGAGAAGTTGCAGTTGCCCCCTCCCTGGCAGTGTTCAAGGCCAGGCTGGATGGGGCTTTGAGCAACCTGGTCTAGTGGAAAGGTGTCCTCTGCCCATGGCAGGGGGGGTTGGAACTAGATGATCTTTAAGGTCCCTTCTAACCCAAACCACTCTATGATTCTATGATTCTATACAAACGTCCAATGGCAGCACTTGTCTAAATCAGATGAACTCAGAAGAATCTGAACTCAGAAAATAAAACTTTTTTTTGTGTTGCATAAGAAGGGAAAGAGCTTCAAAGTTCTGCCTGTCTGACTTGACAAAAAAAATCCTTCCCATCCCTACTTTTGGCAATAAGTGTTAGTCCAAGCATTTGAGCAAGATACAGCAGGCAGATACCAGAATGGAGTTCCCGTACCACATCAAGCATTGACTCTTTGTCATAGACGATATCTAGCCATAGACAACTTCTGAGGCTTCAGAAGAAGGTGAAAAAAAGGATTATCAGTGATATTCTTTCCTGACACTGACAAATGATTGACTGAAGCATGTGATTTTATTATATGCAATATTTTAATAGAGGATGTGTCTGGAATATATTATGAATATTATATGTTCTGTTTGTTTGATATAACATTGTTTGCTGCTTGATTAGAAGGGATTAATTAAATAGGGAGTAGTGATTCATAGGAAAACTTCAGACTGGAGCTTCAGATCCTGACTTTATCAACCCTAACAGGTTAACAAGCATTTAAAACGCTACTTCCAGAGAAGTCCAGTTTCGTACTTAAGTTTTTCACCCCAGATGGATCTGAAGGAGTTACCTGCAGGAAACTGGAGCAAAGATCCCAGATACATATAAAAGAGACTGAGAGGTGGGCCTTCTCTGGGGTAAGATAAATCAGCTCACACTTTAAGTAATGAAAATACGTATGTGAACCTGTTTTTTTTTTTATCAGCCCTTTACTCTTATATTTAGTTCTATCTTTAGGATCCCTTTGAAAATGTTTTCTGCCCTCACAAATGGCCACTGATCCTGAAGGGCAGCCTTGCAGGCAGCAACCAGGAGATCCTGCCTAGTGTCAGGAAGGACAGTGAAAAGGAAAGCAAAGACACAGCCCTGTTGTTGCCACAGTTGTCCTAGAAGGGATCAGGAAAGGAAAGGCTTCAACTTAGTGAAGCAGAGAAGGAAAAAAAGGCTTTCCTTGGTGCCCAGGAAAGTAGAAAGGGCTCTACCTAACTAGTAGGAGAGAAAATGCTCTTCTCACAGCCAGAAAGGCAATGCAGTCTCTGCTCAGCAAAGGAAAACCACAACTGTCTGAGCAGAGTGTGCGCAGGGGGGTAACTGGCAAGTTGGCATCCTGTCTTAGGTACCATACAGGGTCATTAAACTGTGCTTGAAAGATTTGGACCCAGTCTTGCCTTGTAAATGTTAAAGTACTTTAGCCTTACAATGGCATCTGCAAATAAGGAAACTAATTCAATCTTGCAAAAATGCAACTCTTCCTGTGAAGCATGACAAGTAATATAAGCATCACTTGGATGCCTATTTGCTTATGGTGAAGCTAAGATGTCCTATGTCTTATTAAAGTGTCACACTAGCACCAGCACAAATCATAACCTCTGTAAGTTTAACAAAAACTATGTATTCTGCTACTGGGGCTCAAGTTGAATTGTTCTAATGTGACATGAACAGAGTTTCTCAAGTCTAAAACCAGAACGGCCAACGGGAACAGACAATTAGGACAACAGAACTACCAGAACGCAGAGTGTTTGCAAAGACATAGAAGTTTTCACTAAGACAACAGGGATTAGATGTGGAAACTTAATTTAAGGAAGAGAAATACTTTTCATTTAAATACGTCAGCTGATGAAAAATATGCCACATCACAAATTAATTTGTTCCAACAGCAAATTACCTACACCACTGAAAATTTCTTCCATGTCTATAATAAAAATGTGCCTAATTTCCCCTCCCATACTGGCAAAATCTTTTATCTTTATACAAATCCAATTGGAATAAGTGGCACTCAAAAGGTACGGCATTCATCCGTGTGGATCTCACTGCAAGATTGAGACAAATATGTGTGCACATGGAATGTACGCATACTCTACTGTTAATACCCACACTGTGTATATTCAGCCTATATTACATATGGATCAAGTTGTATTCACAGCCACAGATTTTTGCATAGGTTTGATCCTCCAAGACATCAAAACACTCTAGTGAGTATGCTTTATAGGATCAACTCCATCATGAACTGTGTAGCACACATAACCTTACAAAATCTATTTTGACAAATCTCACACATGTCTTTGAGCAGACTGAGTGTACCTATTCTTCAGGATTAAACATCTGCATACATGGATCTATAGTGATATAAACAACAGAATAGTAAGAATTGTTTTAGCTACATATAGGAGACTATATATATATATACACACACATACACATACATACGTGTGTGTGTATATATATGACTCCATGTCACAGTGTCCTCATATGGATGCAAAGAATCGTCAACAAACCCCTTTTGGAAACATTGCTGCTACAAAGTCATGGGGGTGAGGCTGAGGGGATAAAAAAGATGGAATTTCTGTATGAGGAAAAACACTTATTGTAGACTTTTCGCTGAGGCAAACATAGTTCTATCAGGAAAACACATCATCTGAGGAAATGGCACAAGATTTACCAAAAAATCCACCTTTTTTTCTGGCATGAACTATGTTAATGAGAATTAGCATTATGTTTTTATATCTCTTACACAAACATTTTCTAACCTTGTCTGTTACATTTACCACAATTAGTCATTGCCTTTCCTCCATTTTGTTACTAAGACATGAATATAGGGACGTCACCTATGGCTGACAGTAATGTAAAGGTCAGCTGGGTTCTCAAGCTATTCCAACCTTTCATGGAGGTAAAAGCTTTACACAGGTGCCCTGCATGTGTCAGCTGCTAGGCCACATGCAAGAATAAGGACCTTCCTGACAATGCAACCTTTTTCTTCAGAGAAAGCAGCCTGGCAGATAAAAGTAACTAATTTAATTCCTGGCCTATGTTGATTGGGACTATCAAACTCCCTTTCTAATTAATTTCATCACTGATGAAGGGATCTAACTTCACTATGAGGATCAAATGCCAGAAGTTGTAATCCTATACATCAGAAATAAATTAACCGTACCTATACACCCGATCAGCAAGAAACCTTGCTGGCAAGAGAGGGCTCATCCTGCCCTGCAGTCACCATACCACTCAGTATTCCAGCCTGTCATTCTCTTTATTGGTCACCACACCACAATTAGGCCCCCTTTACCATTAGTGACTTTTTTCATTTTAAAAATACCTGCTGCAAACACAGTTGTACAATGTATGCTATGCATTTTAAACCAGTGTTATTAAATCATGGTGGGAGGAACAGTACTCGTGAAAACTTATGGCCAGTCACTACTATTAAAAATCTGCTGTTATTTTTAGATCACAAGCTAATTCTCACTCACCTTCATGAGCCTTTGTCTAATCCATTTCTCACCATGAACTATCTTAAAGATACCTTAATAAAAGCCTTTCCTTGTGTACCTCCAGCTAGATACACCATGGAAAATGACTACTCCTGCTTTTCCAGGACTGTCCCGGAACATTAAAAGTAAAGAGAACTTTGTGTGTCAACATCTGTCATATGCACCCTCCAGCTGCCAGCTCAACTAAGCACTGTATATCTCTTGTCAGAAGGATTACCACCCTTTCTGAAAAGGTTACCACACCACTGAAAAATTCTCCAGGCCATTGTGATTACTGCTTCTTTGAAACAATAATAAAATGAAATCTCTATTATGGTTAGAAAACTCTAGAACCTGCACAGACCTCTTCATCAGGCATGTTCTATAAATATTTTTTTCCAGATATAGAAACTGAAACTTACTGTCTACTAATTATCAACATTTTTTTTTTTATTGTAATTTATCAATACATGACATTTGGTCTTTTAACACACATATCTTAACCTCACGCTGATGGAAATCTTATTTGCAGTGCACTACAGGTATTCAATACATGAAAGAATAATTCAGAGTAGGTGGAAATTCACATTTCCCACTGGAACTCCATCACGAAAGCCATGCAAGAGCCAAGGCTTCTTGTTAGAGACCTCGTCAAATACACTGAGCACAGCTTTATCTCTCCTTTACCATACGGCTCAGTCAGGAAAACAGCTTATGTTGGTTCCTGAGTGATCATTTAAGAATAGTTCTACTATTCTAAACTTTTATACGTCTTTGTGTTGTGTTCAACAGACAGTCAGGCACTTGTTTTAAAACAACGGTGACAGGAAGCAGATAAAACACCATCATGACACCTTGCAAAAAAAGTTCCTAGGCTGCAAGAAGGTGAGCTGAACACACTCTGGGCCTTACAACCAAAAGTCCTGTGAGTGCAATGAACCCAGAAAACTTGCCGAGCAAAATCAAGGTCTGGCTGCCTTTCTCAGGGAGGGTCCTATTCTCTCACTGTCAGGTACTCCTTCCTATGAAAGCATTTCCACAGACTTGCTTTGCCATACTGAAGAATCTGCAAAACATTTACCTATTTTTGGCAGTGTTCTTAAGAGACTAGCTGGTATTGATTTAACTCCTTTTCTCATTCTCTGTTTATAACTTTTACTTTTGCTGAGTCACATTGCGCATAAGAAATCATTTTGCACACTCTCTAAAGCAGCTATGGCTCAGCTTATTGAAAAAACAGCTTTTTCTGACTTTCAAGCAGTCACAGTTTCTACCAAGATCTCTTTTTGCAGTTTTTCTATGCTGTCTATTTTTATACTAGATTAATCTTCTGATCTGTCTGTTCCCCTCTCCTTGGTTTCTCACCCCCCCAAAACCAAGAAAAAACATAAGCAACCAATGCACGATTTGCAAGCTAATTCATTTAAACAGCCTATTCTGATAAAAAGAAAAGGTATTTATCACATTTCTTCACCAATATTGTTTTAAACAGGCTGCCCTGAATTACATCTAATGCTCAGACATCTCAGCAACTCACTAAGTAAAGTTCATCTGAGACATTATTTCATTTCTCATTTCAGACATGCCTTACAAATTTTATTTTATAGCCACCATATTTTGAGCCATTAAAATACCTTCCAGCTAAATATCTCCAAACAATAATTAAGTTTACAATGATGATTTAAAAATTTACTGAAGCATGAGAGTGATACTGCAGATGTTGATCTCTATTAGATTCTATCTGAAAACATAAATTCACTGACTGCAGGCTGGTATCAATGGAACGAAATCTGTAGTAACAAAACATTAACATAACTAAATTTACCACTGATAACTTTGCTTTGAACTTGACATGATTGCACAGACATATAAAACATACAATTACTTCAGAGTCACATATTTTCTATACAAACAATTCAGCAAAAATTCAGCATTGCAGCTTTCAAGGTCTAATTTCAATTTGTGAGGGGAAAAGAGTTATAACATAGAAAAAACAAGGAACTGCTGAACAAAACTAGTGATTTTAAGCATTCCTTGCTAATCTACAAATATTTAGGTAATAAGTTCATTTCACATTTTTTTATTACACCAAGAATATCAGAGATAGGAAAATGCGACTACCAGTAGAAATGGCTTTGTCCTCCTTTATTTTGACTGAGTTTTCAGTAGCCCTTATATCATATAATTTGATTTTGAGGAACTGCAGAGAGAGATGAAATAACTATATCTCAATCTTACTGTTCATTCAGCTACACTGGTGAACACTCACCTTTTACAAACAGGTTAAACATATTGAGTATTTCTTTATTTCTACTTTTGAACATTTTCAGAATGAATATTTTGCTAATTATTTCCACTTAATATATAAACAAGAAATATCTCATGTACTTTTTCAGTAAAATCTCTTGTTAAAAAAGCTAATAATAAAAACAATGTTAAATGGATTAAATTGCTTTCGAGAATAATTGGTCAGAATGTGAATTCTAGTTATCTGTCTCAGTACTGACACCATAGAAATCATTTGCAGAAGGGTGGAATCAATTAACAGCTGCCATACGGCAGGATTCAAATGAGTTTAAAACCCAGGGTGTTAAAAGAATCCTACGTCACAGAAACATTAAAAAATAAGAACGAGTTAATACAATACTGAACTGTTACTGAAAAGGACTTCAAATAATACGAGAAAAATCAAAAATTCTGCATATACTGTTTTTATGAAAAGAAATCCAACTTTTAAGAAATATTTTTTGTCACAGAAAATACAATACAATTTAAAATACTAATTTAAAGAAAAGTACAAGACTTTGCTAAAGATACTATTCTCATATACCTGAAGCACAATAAAAGTTTTTCAGTACTTCCATTGAGATTTTTTTCCGCTAAAAGTAAAAAATATCTTCCTAATCATCCCCAAAAATAGTAAAAAATGCTGAACGTTACACATTGTTTTCACACAATACATTCAGCATCTTTCTTCCCTGCTTTACCTTTTGATCAGCCACTGCACATCTGGGAAGTAGGAAGCCTCGTGTTCATGAGAATACATCAATTTCTGTTCTGGCTAGGTCTTTCATTTAATCCTCTAGGTTCAGTGAAATCATACGAACAGTCTCTTAATTTTGAGACACAATTTTTTTAGATATATTTTACAATCCTTTCCCTTTCCCAAAAAATGCAATTACAAAATATAAGGCATCTAGGGGAAAAAAAAAAAAAAAAGGTCTAGTATATGAAACAACAGCAATTCAAGTCAGAGAGCTGACCCAATGGGAAGCTATTGAGAGCATGAGAGGAGTGTTATAGTTTAATGCTGTTACCGTGTGCTGTATATAGCTGGAGGTCAAGTAAGAATTTACCCTATAAGGAGGATTATGGTACTTAGCTGATTAGTGCCTTGCTACAGTACTATTGCCTACAAATGTACATGCTGGTCGAGGCATTTAATTTAAACTATTTTTAAAATTGTGCAATTCCAGTATTTCATGTTTTGTGTTACTAGGTCCAGCATCTTCTTTGTGTTCTAAGTCTCAAATGAAATTATGTAATATCTATTCTTTTTAGTTTGTAACAAGTCAAATTTTGACACAATTTTCAACTATTAGGCTAAAATTGCTGCAGCATCTACTTCAGTCTGATGTGCTGAACATACTGCAGAACTGAAAACACATTTTTTTACATACCGTTTAAAAAAAAAAAACAGTGAAAATCAGTGGACTAATTATTTCTAGCAACAGTCCCACAAACTCACTTTCAATATATGGTGAGAATGTGAAAATAATAGAAAGCAAATATGCAGACAGTCTCATTTGCATTAAAAAATTATAAACTTATTTTTCTACGTTTTCACAAGCAAGCTATCTGCTATCTATAAAAACTAGCTTACATACTAATTATGTTTAATATAAAGCATCATACCCCAAACAAATTTGACTGTAATAAATTTAAGCCATGATAAAATGGCATGACATGGGAAAAATACAGACTTAGCAGCAAACTTGATTTTCTCCACCTCAATACTAGTGAGTTCATAATCCTAGAAAAGGCATTCTAACACCAAAGTTTTTTCCCTCAGCCATCACAGAGCATATATCATAATACACTTCATCTCTACATCATTGCTTCCAGTTTTGAGTCTAATCTTTTTAGTGTTTCAGCTTCTTACCACAGGGATCATTCAGCAGGTGCTTTTCCCAGCAGTTGAAAGTATCTTGGTTTTTCAAAGGAAACCTTTAAGTCTGATTAAGAGGAGAATTTTCTTTAAAAGAAACACTCCATTATCACTAGGGTATTATCATCATTAAATAAGAAGATAGCTTCTTCAATAATGATCAAACAGTAAGAAAATATCAGCAATATGGACAGTTACATGAGAATTGTTTTGCCTAAGAAATCTCTGCAAGCTGTTTTGGATTAATAAACTCCTAAAACTGTAACTTTACTAATGAATGCAAGTTAGTGTATCTTTTCTTTTTTTTTCTCTCTTTATTGTATCTACAATTACAATGCATATGTGATATTGTACAATGAACTTCAGTTTTAAAATATCTCTGGTTCATATTTCAGTCTGGAAGAGATGAAATAGGTCACACTGAGCTGTTTTGATGCCTCCACAAAAAAGAAAGCAGAAAATAACCGCTGTGAAAATGTCCAGTTTCTTCAGTAATGTGAGATAAAGGTGCATTATTAAATCCAGTGAATGAAATCAGTGGTGGCTCATCAATGAATGGTGGGCTGTGTGCAGCAGCTTCTCCAAGACAAAGCTGGCAGGCTAAACACGTTCATGGTAGGGAACATCAGCTGGACCACTATGAAATGAGACAGGTGCATTCAAAAACTCTTGAAAATTACCATGGTACATAAAACTTTAAATTTCCAGTTCAACTGTCATTCTCAACATGCTGGTGAGACACGATTAAATGTGTGTATTTTTAAAGCAGCACCTAACTCTATCCAACATAGGAGCAGACCACAAGTTCACAGAATAATTTGTATTTCTGTAAAAAGCTATAGCACCTATATTATATATTGGCAGGACATGATTTACAACGTTTTTCAAGCTAAAAGAACTTGTTCCACAGTAGTTTAAATACTGGGCTCTCAGTCCACAGTCCTTACATGAGCCCAAATGTGCGCCCCAATGTGCAGGATCGAACAGTTACAGTTGCCTAGACAGATCTCCTTCAGTCTAGATCCCAGGGCTCAGACAGGGGGAAGGGAGATGTCCACCATGCCTGTGCTGCCTGGGTTTTCAGAGACACTATGTGAAAGACTTCCCACCCCACTGCAATGTGGTAACAACATCATGTGCCTAACAACAACCTGTTTTTTTGAAACATCAGCAGAGAGCAGGGCCATCCTCAGATATCCAGTTCAGATCCCTGAATTAGGTATTTCTACAAGACCTACTATACTTTTTTGCAGACCAGCTCTGGATGTTCCTCCCTTAGTTTCTGATCATCTCTTAGAGTTGTCTGCACTAGAGCAAGTCTTCCTTAAAAGATGCTCAATATGCAGCTTTCCAAACAAGAAAATTTATTCCCGGATCTTCGTAAAAATCCATATGGAAGATCATAGCTACTCTAGGAAGTGTGTGGAAGTGAACACTTGGAAGTGAAAAGGATAATCGAGGCTGCCTAGAAGTGTTTATATAGAAAGGTGGCATCCAGTCAAGATGACAACAGTACAGAACATACAGAGGAAAATACCGACCTCTTCTAGCAGGAAGCAAACCAATGTTGAATAGTCTTTGCAGTACTACTAGAAACACAATAGCCATGAAGAAAATTCACTGAAATACATAACTATGTCTCCTTCAAGAAAGTTGTGTGGGTATCAAAGGCACTTTGAAACAACTAAAATAAACCTAGTCTTGTAACGTAAAGAAGCCCTTAGATGTATTCTGCATTCTATTGCAAAGAAGATAGACTTAATTACTCTAGTCTTACTTAAAAAAGAAAATAAGATGCAAGCTTTTTATATTCCACAGGAGAAATGAACGCTCATTTTGAAACTCTGTGTGTATATAAACAACCCAACTAATTCATGCTTTACAGTTCCTGTCACCAACATAACCTGCATTACCAAGAAGCCAGTTTTCAGTAGGATACTCCAAAGTCAAGATTCAAATGATGAAATTCTAACTAAAGTTCAGGGCTACATATCAGAAGATTTTGGACCTAACATTGGTCACTTCTTCCATCAACAATAGCATTCCTAGAAAAGGTATGTGACTAATAAAAAGAAGGCCAACCAAGACCGACTAGACTCAATTGGCAAATAGCTGAGAAACACTGAAAGGGAATTGTTCAAGCTGTACAGGTTCTCAGCACCTTCAATAACACAAGTCTATTATAAAAATTACAGAGTACTCTCAATAGCTCAGTCTTAAGTAGAATGTGAGCAATCAGCTAAGAGAACACAGTAAAGGAACAGGGAAAAAAGTAATTAAGGAAAGTGATGATTTTAAACATTTTGTGAAGACACTCATGAAAGCTTTTAGAGATTAGTGATGACTTCATCACTCTTGGTACTGTTATTGTCAGATTGTTGGGATCTGTAGTACTTTTTAAGTTAACCTTTACTTTTGTTGTTGAGCTAAGCAACGAGTAAGGTTAAATGTGTGCTCACTGTAGCACTTTTCAAGCATGAGAGCAACTGGATGTCAGGCTAGGGAGCCATGCTAACTTTGCAAGAGACTATAAAAGACATTCAGGATGCTTGAGTTGATGGAGCAGAAAGCGAAGATCAAGTTTCTGTAATTTTACAGGAGACAAACCATCAAAATGTATAGTTGGACAGATTTACAATTGCCAAAGAATATTTCATGGTATATCACAATTTTAAAATGCATATCCATGTGAACTAACACAAAAACACTTACAAGATTAACAGATTCATCTATAATAATGAGAGAAGGATAACCATGATCACAGTTTGATGTCCTTCCTCCACAGAATGTTTTTTTTTTTCTAGGTATTAGTTTAAGGCCAGATATAACTCAAACTTTGCTGACAAGGAAAAGAAAAATCAAATTAACCCCAACTCTCCTATGAAGCCAGGCTGAGAGACTTGGGCTTGTTCAGCCTGGAGAAGAGAAGGCTCTGGGGAGACCTTATAGCAGCCTTCCAGTACCTGAAGGGGGCCTACAGGAAAGCTGGAGAGGGACTTTTTACAAGGGCATGTAGCGATAGGACGAGGGGGAATGGTTTTAAACTGAAAGAGGGTAGATTTAGATATTAGGAAGAAATTCTTTGCTGTGAGGGTGGTGAGACACTGGAACAGGTTGCCCAGAGAAGTTGTGGATGCTCCCTCCCTGGCAGTATTCAAGGCCAGGTTGCATGGGGCTTTGAGCAACCTGGTCTAGTGGAAAGGTGTCCCTGCCCATGGCAGAGGGATTGGATCCAGATGATCTTTAAAGTCCCTTCCAACCCAAACCATTCTATGATTCTGTGAAAAACACATATTTCTAAGGTGTATCAGTGCCTCATGAAACAATGCAGATTACTCTGATAAAAAGTCTTTCTCCATCTTTCTTAGAAGACCATTTATACACTGAAAGGCCGCAATAAGGTCTCCCCAGAGCCTTCTCTTCTCCAGGCTGAACAGCCCCAACTCTCTCAGCCTTTCTTTACAGGAGAGCTGCTCCAGCCCTCTGATCATTTTCGTGGCTTCCCTCTAGACCCACTCTAACAGGTCTATGTCTTTGCTGTACTAGGGACTCCAGAGCTGAATGCAGTACTTCAGGCGGGGTCTCATCAGAGCAGAGTAAAGGAGGGAGCACCTCCTCCCTTGACCTGATGGCCACATTTCTTCTGATGCAGCCCAGGATATGTTTGGCTTCTGGGCTGCAAGTGTACGTTGCCAGGTCATATTCAGTTTTTCATCCACCAATACCCCCAAGACCTTCTCCTGTAGCAAGGTGAGAAGAACCAATGGTACTCAGTTGGAATTTTGTGTTTGATTCATAAATCCATAGCAAATTATTGCCGCAGATATAAACACTTAAAATACAGGAAAAATCTTGTGAGAATTACCATCATCAATACATCATAGAAAAAAACATGTTTCTAAAAGCTAGTTTTGTGAAAAGTGGACAGAAAGATATTACTGTGCTAGAGGTTATAGACATTTCTTCTTCAGCCCCTTTTTGCTTTTTTAGACTATTTTAGAAATAGCTTCAATAATACATTAGAGACTATCTCTGAATGGAGAATTCAGGTGTAGTTACTGATCAATAGTGTAAAGGCTAAAAACTGACATTAATGATACGGAAGCATTTCCTAGCTAGCATTTGCCCAATATTAACAAAATATTGCGCATATGGAGAAAAATTCCAGTTTAGCAAAAACATGAGAAGAAAAGGTATTAGATCAGTTTAACTGAAAGTAGAAACTTCACCTATGACTTCAAAAGGATATTCCATGTTACAAAAATACAATATTAAAGCTCAAATTTCTTTTGGAAAACAGAAGAACTTTATGACTTGTTTTCTCTTTCTACGTCATTTAAATTAACAGTGAAGCATTTTATCTAAGCTCTATGCTGTATTACTGCTTTATCTTGCTGATTGTTTATTCTGTACTAGGTCTGCTCTTGTGCCTTGTGACAACTCCTTTCCACTAGACAGTTTAACCACATACAACAAAGTTAGTTAGACTCCACCAGCATTAATAGCAGCAGGATAGTGCCTCTGAGTGCAACATCCCTAGAGACTTTTACACAAGTGCCAGCCTAGGTTCACCTACTCTACTTTGACAGGCACTGTAGCTGCCCCGTTCTACGTATATTTTTGCCATAGCTCTTCGTTAAAGCACTGGCTTAAGGGAATGTCGAGTGGAATTGTTTTACACTGCTGGAAGAAATATGAGAAAAAGAAGTCAAACTTCTGAAGCCATTAGGAATAACACACATTTCTGCAAGATAGAAAACTTAACATGGAAAACATGTTCATAGTCAAGAGATCCAACATTTTGCCAGACATTCTGAAAACTTTTCGTCAAGAATCATCAAAGATACAGGCTCACAGGCAAAGCCTGGTCCAGAAAAATACTTGAGGACTTTGGAAGGCTGGCAAAGACAGGCAATTATATAATTCATCTTAATTCAACTTAATAAGAAATTCTGTTTTCTCTCTTTCTCAACAAGTTGCCTTAAGAGACCACGTACTGAATCAAAAGCCATTTTCAGGTCAGGTCAGCCTAACACTGGTAGGACCATGTCATCTCAACACCTGCAAACAGTACTTTTTTAGTTCAAAAATTCTGGATTTAAAAAAAGAGTCTTTCACTTATACAGGAACCTGGACTTGATGTTTCAGTTCCAGATTATCAGGGATAATGGATCTATTAATTACATTTAAAAAAGTGATTAAAGGTTGTAATAGAAACAGTGAGATGACCGGCTTTTTACACAAATTATGTATTATCAGAAAGATTAACACAGGACCCTATAAATGCTGCATGAATCACAGAATCACTGAATCACATAATGGTTAGGGTTGGAAGGGACTTCTGGAGATCATAGTCCAACCCCCTGCCAAAGCAGGTTCACCTAGAGCAAGTTGGCCATGGTCACGTCCAGGCAGGTTTTGAATATCTCCAGAGGAGACTCCACAACCCCCCTGGGCAGCCTGTTCCAGTGCTCTGTCATACTCAAAGTAAAGAAGTTTTTTCTCATATTCAGATAAAACTTACCATGTTTCAGTTTGTGCTCATTGCCCCTTGTCCTGTCACTGGGCACCACTGAGAAGAGTCTGGCCCCATCTTCTTGACACCTGCCTGTAAGGTATTTGTAAGTATTGATAAGATCCCGTCTCAGTATTCTCTTCTCCAGGCTAAACAGACCCAGGGTGCTCAGCCTCTCCTCATAAGGGAGATGCTCCAGTCCTCTCATCATCTTTGTAGCCCTCCGCTGGACTCTCTCCAGTAGTTCCTTATCTTTCTTGAACTGAGGGGCCCAGAACTGCACACAGTACTCCAGATGTGGCCTCACTAGGGCAGTGTAGAGGGGGAGGACAACCTCCCTCGTCCTGTTGGCTACATTCTTCCTAATGCACCCCAGGATATCATTGGCCTTCTTGGCCACAAGGGCACATTGTTGGCTCATGGTGAACTTCTTGTCCACCACAACTCCCAGGTCCTTCTCTGCAGAGGTGCTTCCCAGCAGGTCAACCCCCAGCCTGTACTCGTGCCTAGGGTTATTCCCATCTAGGTGCAGGACCCTACACTTGCCTTTGTTGAACTTCATTAGGTTCCTCTCCGCCCAGCTCTCTAGCTTGTCCAGGTCTCGCTGAATGGCAGCACAGCCTTCTGGTGTATCGGCCACCCCTCCCAGTTTTGTGTCATCAGCAAACTTGCTGAGGGCACACTCTGTCCCTTCATCCAGGTCACTGATGAGTAAGTTGAACAAGACTGGACCCTGTACTGACCCCTGGGGAACACCGTTAGCTACAGGCCTCCAACTAGACTCAGCACCACTGATCACAACCCTCTGAACTCTGCCATTCAGCCAGTTCTCAATCCACCTCACTGCCCACTCATCTAGGCCACACTTCCTGAGCTTTCCTATGAGGATGGTATGGGAGACAGTGTCAAAAGCCTTGCTGAAGTCAAGGTAGACAACATCCACTGCTCTCCCCTCATCTACCCAGCTGGTCATGTCCTCATAGAAGGCCATCAGATTGGTCAAGCATGATTTCCCCTTGGTGAATCCACACTGACATGGAAGAACCTGGACTGGGGACTTGATCAGGACTAGTCTGCTATTACCTTAAAAATACAGGTGAGCTGCAAGCAAACACAGAGATATGCATTTCAATGAAGTGGACCAAAATGATTTCATTAATTGTTTTATTGGGAAGTTTTATGTCTTGCAAGCAGTGTTTAGCCCTAGTTGATACAATGGGCAAAGTAGTTCATGAAAGAATGAAGAATGCGATAAATGCTAAATCTAATGAAGTTGTACTCAAAAAGAGAATCAAATTTTGCTTAATAACAATTTGACAAAAAGATAAAGCTGTAAATCAACATTTCAGCTTTACAAATACTACCCACAGAAATAAAAAAAAAAAAACAAAAACACACAGTGTTAGGAAAGATGGACACAAAATAAAGTGAAATACAAGATATTTCTAATCTGAGTTTCTATCATTACTTTACATTCTCTGTAATAGCAACACTCATGGGAAACAAGAAGGGAGTGTTGTACATTGCTCCTGCACACAGTACAGGAGCCGGGACTTGCTGGCTGTAAGTACTGGCTAAGTACTCGTGCAGGAACAAACTGTGATACTCTGTTTAGTTGCCTGCACACATGACGAGAGATATTGCTGCTTTCAAGATGTTTTTTATCATTCCCATCACCAAATTTTCAAAATATTGTTTTGTTAGTTTATTCAAAAACTTTCTCTTCTGGCTTCCTATGGTTAGGAATGATTTGCTCCTTATTCTTCCTTCTTAGCACGGATACTGCCACAAAGATTCTTCTCGTCTGGAATAGGACACCATTTCTTGCCTACAGTATTTTATACCTCCTTGTCTACGAAGAAAAGGAGAGGGTTAGCTGAGAAACATGTCCTAATCACTCTTGGACTAGCAACATGACAATAATAATTTATTCCTCACTTTTAAAAAAAATAAACATGCACTTTTGCACTCCATAAATCTGTGGATGGCCGAGATTAATAATTCAGGATCATAAGGGTCTTATACACACTCACAAACTCTGTAATTTTCAGTAAATCTCTTGATAGAGTTTAACAAGTAGGAGTATACAAACTCAATCCCCATGTTTCATTGTTTATGGCAAGCTTGAAGGTGCCTGAAAATATCTCTGGGATGATTATCTCATAAAAAAAAAAGAATGACTGCATGAGTAAGGTTAGGGTCAGTACATCAGTGCTAGGTGTCCCTATAAAAATGCACACATAAACAGCCTTTGGAAGTGAGGAATCACAAGAGATTTTGATGGGGACATGTGAAAAGCAGTTTTAGCACCTGATTCAGTGACCAAGCTCAAGCACCAGCATAACGAGAATTTTTTTTTAATGTATATTACTTTCAAAGATCGTGAGAAAATTAGTCCACTGGACTTCTTTCTCAAGCTAGATGACTATTAAAGGGAGCTTCAACACAGACATGACTTCCTTTCCTGATTCCCTCTGTCGTCAAGCTAACTGGTGTCTAACAATAATTATGTTAGTGTTTCATGTAGTACAGAAAAATATAAATAGTCCAAATATTCTAACACATGGGTTCATTTGTTCTGGTGCCCAAAAACCAAACACAGGTTTGTGCCAGTAACACAACCTGCACACCAGTTTTATTGCAAAAACTGTTTTCTGATTATGCATTTTTTTAAATATTCCAGTTCTTTGCATGTTCCATAGTTGGCATATTGAGGCCAATAATACAGGATGGCAAAAGAGCAAATAAAAAGCAATACACTTTATATAGATATGCTTTTCATTTTTTTAGTTACTCTTCCTGAAGCCATGCATATTCCTGTTCTTTGCCATCAAAAGTATCTTGTGACCATGACAAAAATCACAACCTTATCAACACCAGGGATTCAGGACCTATATATTCCTATACCACCTTTTAACAAGTGGCATTGAGCTTTCAGGCACAGTGCTGTGATTGTATCCAACTTCAAATCAGATCTGTTCCATTAGAGTACATGTTTGCATCAGGCTTTCCAATAAAACGCATTTTTAAAGCACTTAGCTTCAGAGCCTTTTTCTGAGAGGTCATACTATCTTTTCAGGCCATCTTTTATGACACCTCACACCAAGGGTAGGCAACAAAAAAGCTGACTTTGGGTTGACCTGTATCTCTTCATATGAACCAGCGTTATGGAGGCTTTTCTCAAGTAATGATTCAAGATCAGCATTGGAGGTAAAACTGAAACACATTGATATCAGAAGTGGATAGAAAGCAAACAGCAAGATTAAAAAAAGGAATTTAAATTAGAAGATTGCCAGAATTCTTGGTTTGAGGTGACCCACACGTTTTTCTTACAGTAAGTAGTACACTAAGGAATAGTGGTACAATTACTCTACAGTTATTAACAATTACTTCTACAGTTGAAATGATTTAACATTCTATCTTCACCACTCTTAACGCAATATTGTGTTGCAGATTGCAGAGTGGAAGGTACCTAGCCTTGAACATAAGGCCAGGGTGAAATCACGAGTATGAGAACACTTAAGCTGCAGTTTGGCATGAAAAGCCTCCAATACTGTAGCAGTATGAGGAAGTTTCAATGATGATTGTCTGTGTTCTTTTATATGGAAGCCACGACATATGTAACACGAATGTACACTTATTCTGATTAGAAATAACATTAAAGTTCTGAAATCGTTACTTTAGTAACAAGCAGATAAAAAAGAAATAGGTCGATGGCAAAGAGAAAATTTCTATTTGGAATTCAAAAGATAATGCAAAGGGGGAGGGAGACATGTGACTCAAACTTCACAAAAAATGTAGACAAGTAGTTATGCAATGGATGGTCCAGAATGTGACCACCTTCAGATTTTTCTTCTATGCCTTCAGCATAAGAAGGAATCGAGAGACAGAAGAAAGAGGGAAGCACACAACTGCTGAACTTCAGAGAAGAGGCTGGGGGGAAAGAAACAGAGAAGCAAGAGAGCATGTACAGCATAACCTCCACCTACTTAAATGAGGTTCCCTTCATTACATCAGGAGACCTATTTCGTGGCTCTGATACCACCAAATTTACTCCAGATAGGAGTCTGAGATTCTCAAAAGTGCCTAACATCTGAGTCCATACTTCATGGCTTTTCCCAGAACCATTACTTCAAGACAGATCATCTTCAGCAGAAAAGCTATTTTCCTCTTATTATTTATATCTCAGTAGAAATGCTGTTGTTGGGGATTTAAAATCTAGTTATAACTTTTCCATAATGCCCAGACAAATAGCAGTCTGAATTTCAGATATCTATGTGAAAAATTGTTTCAAATAAATGTTTCTTAAAATAATAAGCCCTGGCCATAGTATGATTAATCTTTTTTCAGAGTAAATTGTAATATGGCAAAACACTAATAAGTCTGAACATTATTTTGGAATATTCTGTACAAAAAAATTTAAGAAAAAAGTGAACAGCTGAAACAAAATTGTTCCTATATTATGACTATTGTTTTAACAAAATGTTTATCTCTTTTTTTTAACTTTATTATGCTAAAGAGTAAAAACTATTCTAGTATCACTATCAATTTTCTGTGGTGTTGACTACAGAACACATATTGCCTCATCTTTGAAGAATTTGTCATCCACTCCTTGAGAGGCAGCATTCCTGTTAAACATTTTATAGTGGTGGTTACTCACACAAAAGTTACGCATTCAGGATAACTATCACGAGCCAGCAAATTTCAAATCCTATTGAAAATTAAAATCATGAAATCAAGTCCACATACTCAGTCATATCCAGAGAATTCAAGAGATTTCAACAAGATTTAAAGCTGGGATTTTCCAAAAGGAAAATTTACAACAGGGCATAATTATTCCATGTATCACTGTATATTTTTTTGTTGTAGTTGTCTTTATTAAAACAACTCATTTGCTCCTTGCTGTTGCTGTAATTAAAAGAAGACAAAAAAATAAAAGTATTGGGCCAAATGCAAAATGATGCATTTATAACAAAGCTTAATCTGACATTTATTATCTGTGACCATTTCCCACAAAGATCACTGTTAACAATAATGTGGCATTCTCTAAAGAAATCCAGACCCCTAATTCTGAAAAATAAAAAAGGCCACAAAAAAAACCAACATATATCTCATTGCTAAATCTCACACTAAGCTGTATTTTCTGATGAAAACCAGAATGTCAGAAAAAATTTCTATATATGGATAACTTCAGTCTTTATTTCATGCAGCCAAAACTAAGTATTGGTGGGGAGCCTGATTTTTAGAAGGACAAAGATGTCCAAACAAGACCTAACTTCATTTGTAATTCCAGGCATGACCAACAGATACTGCCAATTTTTAAAATACATCCAGAGACCTGTCAGTGAGATGAAAGCTGGCTGACACAATGGGCAACCATGCCAGAAGTTTAATAAAGTTTCAAATCTTTTAACCAGTAGAGTGTTGACAAAGCCACAAGACAGTTTCACTGTAAGCCAATTTTCAGTCCTGAAACAGCTAACATTAAAGCCTTCAATGAAGTGCATGCTTATGAACTCTCTGGCCCACTGTATGTAGATCAGGATTCATGCGTTTATATAAATCAAAATATTGCTATTTTATCACATTCTGTTCAGTAAAACAGATATTCCTTTTATGTTTTCAATAATGAACATAAAAGAAAACATGTCAGGTAAATGTCTTTAGAACTCAAATATGTTTTCCTAAATCCCAGATTACATTACTTCTGAAATAGAAAACAATTTACAAGTACTTGCAAAATACTTTTGAAATAAATGAAGGTAAGCTTAAACATGTTATGCTCTTGTAGTTAAAAAATGCAACTGCTTTTCTTGTCAGGATCTAATGGGGACATTGTGCAGGGCATAACATGACTGCTGGATCAAAAATCCAAGAGGGAGAGAAGAAAAGATGATCCCTTATCTCCTTTGGAATGTTGCACCTACATTTGTCACATTTCCAAAGACATTTATATGGAAATTTCTCAATTAGCAAAATTCAGTATGCCCCTGAAGTATGATCCTCAGGCTTAGAAAGCCTTGGATATTTTTACTTATATTTTCTCTTTTGAAAATTATACTTCAGTGAATTTATTAATTTGAGGTCCCCACAAATCATAGCTTTTTAAATCTGTAGCATCCCTTACTTTCAAGCCAATGAGGTTGGATAAACTTTTATTATCAGCTTAGAATAGAAAATACACCAAAATGCAAATAAAATCTGTTTTCTTAGTAATCAGAAACAAAATTATTTTTACAATAAGTGAATTATTATAATTATTTTATTAAAATTTCCAGACTTCTGGCATAGACTAGCTCGTTTTACCTATCTTTCCACAAAATTAATTATATCATAAAATAATTATATACAGTAGCTGCTTTAGTGTCAAAGTGGTTTTATATTCTACTAATGCCTTTTTTAAAAAAAGTTAAAGGTTTTTTTTGGAGCGAAAGGGACAGTTTTTAAAAATAAGATAGTATTTAGCTGATATTCTGTAAAGCTCCATACTTTCCATGCCATTATCAGAACTACAGAGTACATGCTGGAGCTGCATTGTACTTTCTGGTTGAAAGAACAGCAAAAGGAGACAACTGCACATTTACTCTGATATTCACTAGGAAAAACCTTCAATCCCTGCAAAACAAAAACCATACATGTTCACTCTGAGGGACACAATAAAAATGCGAATACAAGATCCTTTCAGCAAATAATGACTCATGCATTTAGTCTTTGTTCATTTTCTCTTATGGCCCATATGAAATGCTACAAAATACTGGGTCACTGAATATACAAAATGTAACTGCTCACTTAGTATTACAAAGACATGCTCCTTTACAGACTCTTTTAATAATAGGATGCAGCTAACCAATTAAAAAATATGCAATGCAGTCTACTGAATAAACCATAAAAGCGATATGTCTCAGTCTATATTTGTGACTGTGCTTAAGAAATGTAATTAACTGGCCAAGAAACAACAGAAGAATCTAATCAGAGCTGGATTTCTCAGATAATTCAGTGCCCTGTACAAACACACAGGTTTTCAGCAGAATTCTCAGAAAAAGACAGTGAAAATAAAATCTTCAGAGGAAAATATACAGCAATACATAAGCAGCCTGCTTTTCATTTATTTTCCAAGGTGCAGACACCAAAAGAGAAGAAATATCTACAGTAATTAAGGTACTGGATCAGTTATTCAGGAGCATTATATTCCAAGAATATTTAGGATGTCGAAAGGAGACTGAGATCTTTTGAAAACTATTATGTTTTCACCTTCAAACTATTATGTTATACACCTTCAGATCTCCCCTCATCTACCCAGCTGGTCATGTCCTCATAGAAGGCCATCAGATTGGTCAAGCATGATTTCCCCTTGGTGAATCCATGTTGACTACTCCTGATAACCTTCTTTTCCTCCACATGCTTAGAGATGGCATCCAGAATGAGCTGTTCCATCACCTTTCCAGGGACGGAGGTGAGGCTGACCAGCCTGTAGTTTCCTGGGTCCTCCTTCTTGCCCTTTTTGAAGACTGGACTGACACTGGCCTTCCTCCAGTCCTCAGGCACCTCTCCTCCATGACCTTTTAAAGATGATGGCAATAACACCTGCCAGCTCCTTCAGCACTTGTGGGTGCATCCCATTGGGCCCCATAGGTTTGTGGGTGTCCAGTTAACATCAGCTTCATCTAAAATTTTAGCATCTACATTTTGTTCTTTCAAGTTACTGAGTGTTAATTCACTGTAAAGTAATTTACAGAAAAAAATCTCAAACAGTAAAAGTTTGATTAAAATTCCTCTTTTTCTACTGTTAAAGAAAAATTCCCTACATTTTTGGTAATGTAATATTATACTGTGTGATATATTATCACAAGCAGAAAACATGATGAACTAACTAATTTACAGTGTGATCTCATTTAAAAATTTACTTCCCAGAAATAATAGTTCAGCAAGCGGTGACCATTTTGCCACATTCAGTTAAGAGGTTTAAGTATTAGGAGTCTGTCATTGGTCAAAGAAAAAAAAAGACGAGTAATAAGAGAAGGTAAGAGATACCTATTTTAGCTGTGTAAGCATTATATATGTATAGCAGTTTGTAATTCCGCATGACAAATGAAGTAAAAAAAAAAAATACAATGGTACACAAGGGATTTTCTCCTAAATGAAGCTTCAAACAAAATCTCAAGCTGCCTATGGGAGCTAATTACATAGCCTTCAAAGACATTTGGTGTAGGTGTTTAAGGGCATTGAGGGTAAAAATAGAAGTCTGAACAACTAGTAAAAATTCAGTTTGTAATCAAGCAGTATCTCTAATCCAAACCGATCCTTAAAAGGTAAAAAGAAAATCTATACAAACAGTACAGAAGCATAACTATCAAATTATCCCTAAGCAACAAAAAAAAAAAAAATCAAAATTTAGGGCATAGATTTTTGGTAACTACTATGCAGTTAAGATGTATTAGGAATAAAAATGTAAAACCAGTTTTGTTTCTTTTATAGTGTAATTTCACTACACTAAATAGAAGTCCAGTAATGTAGAAGTGGACTAACACATTACCTCTGATCTTTATTTACAGATATTCTTTTTACCATAATCAAATACCAACACCAAATAATAGAACACAAAGCTATGGCCCAGCAGAACCCCTAATGGGAGCATAGAAACTACAGAGTTCCCAGTATCTATGCTTTCAGTTTGACACAACTGCTGTTCTTTATTCAGTACCTAAAATGCCATAAGAAGTCATCCAACATGCTGCTCAAGGATGCACTGCCTGACTTGAAGGAGCTACGAATGAGCACTTGTAGCACATCTGCCCAAAGGGATGGTAAGTTGTGCCTTTAGAGGTGGGAATGTGTGAGCCAAGATATGGGACAGATGAGAATGGACCAAAACATTCTATAGCTGTCAAAGACAACATGTTATCTAAACTGCATTCTGAGCAGGCTAATTGATGACTCACATATTCAAAGTTAGATATGCACTTCATTATCTTCCTGCACAGAGACAGTCACTTGCATTTTTAGAGCCATATTTCATCATATTCATTTCATTATACATGGTATTTTTCTACGGCTCATCCTATTTTACCCTTTTTTTCAACTCCAGTATTAGCAACAACTCTCATTTAGCATAATCAAAGTATTTAATTAAAAGAATATTAATCTCTAGATACTTTAATAAGAATGTAGCATGTGATCAGATTACACAAATCCATGTGTTATTCCCTTGTCTCCCATCCCGAACATTAACATTTATCCTAATGTACTTCATGATCACAGAATCACAGAATCACAGAATGTTAGGGATTGGAAGGGACCTCGAAAGATCATCTAGTCCAATCCCCCTGCCGGAGCAGGATTGCCTAGACCATATCACACAGGAACGCGTCCAGGCGGGTTTTGAATGTCTCCAGAGAAGGAGACTCCACAACCTCTCTGGGCAGCCTGTTCCAGTGCTCGGTCACCCTCACCGTAAAGAAGTTTTTCCTCATATTTATGTGGAACCTCCTGTGTTCCAGCTTGCACCCATTGCCCCTTGTCCTGTCAAGGGATGTCACTGAGAAGAGCCTGGCTCCATCCTCATGACACTTGCCCTTTACATATTTATAAACATTAATGAGGTCACCCCTCAGTCTCCCCTTCTTTAAGCTAAAGAGACCCAGCTCCCTCAGCCTCTCCTCATAAGGGAGATGTTCCACTCCCTTAATCATCTTCGTGGCTCTGCGCTGGACTCTCTCTAGCAGTTCCCTGTCCTTCTTGAACTGAAGGGCCCAGAACTGGACACAATATTCCAGATGCGGCCTCACCAGGGCAGAGTAGAGGGGGAGGAGAACCTCTCTTGATCTGCTAACCACACCCCTTCTAATACACCCCAGGATGCCATTGGCCTTCTTGGCCACAAGGGCACACTGCTGGCTCATGGTCATCCTGTTGTCCACTAGGACCCTTTCCCCTACGCTGGTCTCCAACAGGTCTGCCCCCAACTTGTACTGGTACATGGGGTTGTTCTTGCCCAGATGCAGGACTCTACACTCGCCCTTGTTATATTTCATTAAATTTCTCCCCGCCCAACTCTCCAGCCTGTCCAGGTCTCTCTGAATGGCTGCGCAGCCTTCCGGCGCGTCAGCCACTCCTCCCAGTTTGGTGTCATCAGCGAACTTGCTGACAGTGCACTCTATTCCCTCATCCAAGTCATTAATGAAGATATTGAATAGTACTGGTCCCAGTACCGACCCTTGAGGGACTCCGCTAGACACAGGCCTCCAACTGGACTCAGTCCCACTGACCACCACTCTCTGGCTTCTTTCCTTCAGCCAGTTCACAATCCACCTCACTACCCGATCATCCAGACCACACTTCCCCAGTTTAGCTGCGAGGATGCTGTGGGAGACCATGTCAAACGCTTTACTGAAATCGAGATAGACCACATCCACAGCTTTACCATCATCTATCCACCGGGTTACGTCCTCATAAAAGGCTATCAAGTTGGTTAAGCATGACTTCCCCTTGGTGAAGCCATGCTGAGTGCCCCTAATGATCCCCCTATCCTTGATGTGCCTAGAGACAGCATCAAGGACAAGTTGTTCCATCACCTTTCCGGGGATGGAGGTGAGGCTGACCGGTCTATAGTTACCCGGGTCCTCCTTCTTGCCCTTTTTGAAGAGTGGAGCGACATTCGCTTTTCTCCAGTCCTCAGGCACCTCTCCCGTTGCCCACGACTTAGCAAAGATGATGGAGAGTGGCCTAGCAATGACTTCCACCAGCTCCCTCAGCACCCGTGGGTGCATCCCATCAGGGCCCATGGATTTATGGATATCCAGATTGCTTAATTGGTCCCTGACCCAGCCCTCATCTACCAAGACAGATTCCTCCTCTATCCTGACTTCTTCTGGGGCCGCAGGGGTCCGGGGCTCCTCAGGACAGCCTCCAGCAGTATAGACAGAGGCAAAGAAGGCATTCAGTAACTCCGCCTTCTTTTTATCCTCTGTCTCCAGGGCCCCCACCTCATTCATCAGTGGGCCTACATTGCCTCTAGTGTTGGCTTTACCTGCAATGTATTTGAAGAAGCCCTTTCTGTTGTCCTTCACCTCTCTTGCAAGGTTTAATTCCAAGGAGACCTTAGCTTTCCTAGTTGCCTCCCTACATCCTCTGACAACAGACTTATATTCCTCCCAAGTGGCCAGCCCCTCCTTCCATGATCTGTACACCCTCTTCTTCCACTTGAGTTTGCCCAGCAGTTCCCTGTTTAACCATGCAGGTCTCCTGCTACCCTTCCTTGACTTCCTACCTGCTGGGATGCTCTGATCTTGAGCTCAGAAGAAGCAGTCCTTGAATGCTAACCAACTATCTTGGGCCCCCTTACCTTCTAGTACCCTGTCCCATGGGATTTCCCCTAGCAATTGCTTGAAAAGGCCAAAGTTGGCCCTCCTGAAGTCCAGGGTTGTGATTCTGCTAGCTATTCTGTTCCTGCCACATGAGATCCTGAACTCTACCATCTCATGGTCACTACAACCAAGGCTGCCCTCAACCTTCACCGCTTCAACCAGACCCTCCTTGTTAGTACGGATAAGATCCAGCAGCGCTCCTCTCCTAGTTGGCTCATCCACCATTTGCATCAGAAAGTTATCATCAATGCACTGGGGGAACCTCCTGGACTGAGGATGGCTGGCTGAGTAGGCCTCCCAGCAAATATCAGGGTAGTTGAAATCCCCCACGACAACCAGACCCTGTAATTGCGAGACTGCTCTCAGCTGCCTGTAGAAGGCCTCATCACCCTCCTCATCCTGATCCGGTGGCCTGTAATAGACACCCACAACAGTATCACCCCTGCCAGCCTGCCCCTTAATTTGCACCCACAAACTCTCACCTCGCTCCTGATCCGCCCCTGGACAGAACTCAGTACATTCTAGCTGCTCACTCACATAAAGAGCAACTCCACCACCTCTCCTTACTGGCCTGTCTTTCCTGAACAGGACATAGCCATCCATGACCACATTCCAGTCATGCGAGGCGTCCCACCAAGTCTCTGTGATTGCCACTAAATCATAGCCCCCCGACCGAACACGGATTTCTAACTCCTCCTGTTTATTCCCCATGCTGCGTCCATTGGTGTACAGGCATTTCAGGGAGCGAGCTGGGCACATCGATTTCACCCTAGGGGGATGGGAGGCCTCCTGGTCTACCTCAACACTAGAGCGTTGCCCCAGTGGTGCAAGCCCAGCTACTACCCCATCCCCCTTCGAATCTAGTTTAAAGCTCTCCGAATGAGCCCTGCTAATTCCTGTCCCACAACCCTTTTGCCCCTACAACATAAACCTTTCCCATGCATTACCGTCATGCCTGGTGTCTTATAAAACCAGCCATTATCAAAGAACCCAAAGCCCTGCCTGTAGCACCAGTCTCGTAGCCAGGCATTAATAGAGAGAATCCTACTATTCCATCCCACGTCATCACCTGAAAATGGAAGGAGGGAGGAGAAAGCAACTTGTGCCCCAGACTCTCACCAACTGTCCTAGGGCCTTGTTGTCTTTCTTCATCCCCCTCAGACTATGGGATGCAGCTTCTTCACCACCTGTCTGGAAGATCAGCAGGGGGTAGTAGTCTGTGGCCTTCACCAGGTTGGGGAGTTGCCTGGTGATATCCCTGATTCGGGCTCCAGGCAGGCTGCAGACCTCCCTGTGACGGGGGTCAGCTCTGCATATTGGGCCCTCAGATCCCTTTAGGAAGGAGTCTCCAACCACTAAAACTCTTCTCTTCTTCCTTGTGGAGGAGGTAGCTATACGCCTGTCAGGTTTTTCTGACTGTGGTGGGACCTCTGATATAGGTTGCCTCTCCACCACATCCCCATTGGACCGGCTGTATTCCACTAGGGCTTCATATCTATTGCTCAGAGGCACCTGTGGAGGCAAAGTAGGCAAGGAGGGCACTCGCCTTTTGCCACGGCCATAGACTTGCCTCCACTCACTCCTCTCCTCTAAGTTATTGTTTTCCACCTGAGAGGGGCAGATGTCATTCCATCTCTTTTCAATATATGCAATTGTGCTTATGCCCAGATGATTTGAAGTAAAACAATTTAAGAGATTGCACTGAACTCTTCTGCAGAGCACAGTAACCTACGCATCCTCTTCACACTCTTACATAATTTTGTTAAATAAAATAGTTTGTTAAGCAGTATTCTTTCTTCCTGCTTTCAAAATAACAATTGGTTTTAGGGCCCTGTACAGATTTACAGATCTCTCCCTTTAAATTTTTTATTATTTTACTAGGAATTGAAGCTGTATATAGGAGATGGAATTTGGCAAGCTTACATGCCATCGTTTTGAAGATTCATACTACATATCCCATCTCATTCCCCTACACATTTTTATTAACTTTTAAAGCTGTGCAAATCCAAGATGCAGCAACTAGGCAAATTAAGCTGGAATTCCTTTTGGATATTCAAAATTGCCAAACTAGTGAATAAAGTCAGAGAAAGGTAATAGACTCCGAGAAAATTAACAACAGGGTCTGACCCATCTCCTAGTGAAGTCAGTGGTAGACTTTCTATTGATCTCAGTAGAAGTTGAATTAGGCTATTAAAGTAGACAAAGGTGGTTGAGTACATACAGTACTAAGCGTAATGGACCTCACAGAAGCAGTTATACTACTAGGGGGCGCGCATCTGGAGGCCACATTTGAAGGAAGAAGGAAGCGCTTAGAAAAAAGGAAAACTGTGCTTCTCTACCTTTCTCTCTCCTTCTATCACATTACACATTAAAAAGACCTGGGCCAGTGGTTGTAGGGTGGGGGTAAGGTTACCAGACAGACCCAATACTCAAGAAAAAGAGTCTTTAAAGGCAACAGAAAAGGCAAGCATTCAAGAAAGCAGAATCAGAGAAAGATTGCTCTTCTTTGAGCAAAACGTGTATTACATAACTTATGATGAACTAATCCACCGTGTGAACTTGGGAAGTTTGGATGGGTAACAACGGCTGTAGAATTGTAAAAAATACATACCTGAGTTTCAAGTTGCCTGTTGCTCCTTTGTGGGCACAAAAGACATATGCTGATAATATTCAGTATATTTATAGATGACTTCTAAACAGACTCAAATACTGACATGACAGTTTTCACAGTTATTTAGAGTACAATGAAAACTGACTGCTAAGGATTATAATAGAGGTCTTACAATAATGATTGATAATGAGCTGGCAGATAACACTAAATGTTCAAAAACATAAAAGGGCAAAAATAAATCTAACCAAGCTTAACATGTAGGAGACCATAATTTAGCTATTATCTACTCAAAAAAACAGAGGCATTATGGAGAGTCTTCTGAAATATCAGCTTTGTGGTCAATTGTGGTCAAAAGCATAGAAATAATGCTTTGAAATGTTGAAAAGAAAGAGAGAAGGCTCATGAAAGAAGATGTCAGTTCATAAAATCATGTATGAAAAGGAAAAGATAAACAGGAAACAATCAATTACTCACTGTATCTCACAAAACTGCACGTAACTGATCGAACTGTCAGATTACAGATTTTAAAACAAACAAAAAGGAAACACTTTTTTCCACAAAGGATGTAATTCACATGTTGCAATACTAGCCCATGGATGCCAAAACACTAACTGGATTAAGAAAAGTATTAAAAAATGGCAGGATGGGGCCACCAGAGACAATCCAGCTGTAATAATGCCTCAAGAATCATAGAATTATAGAATGTTAGGTGTTGGAAGGGACCTCTGGAGATCATCGAGTCCAAACCCCCTGTCAGAGCAGGACCAATCTAGGGCAGGTTACACAGGAATGCATACAGACAGGTCCTGAAAGTCTCCAGAGAAGGAGACTCCACAACCTCTCTGGGGAGCTTGTTCCACTGCTCTGTAACCCTTACGGTAAAGAAGTTCTTCCTCATGTTGAGGTCGAACTTCCTGTGCTCTAGCTTGCATCCATTGCCCCTTGTCCTATCACAGGGCACAAGTGAAAAGAGGTTGCACCTTTCCTTTTGACACCCAGCCCTCATATATTTACACACATTAATCAGATCCCCTCTCAGTCTTCTCTCCTCCAGACTAACAAGCCCCAGGTCTCTCAACCTTTCCCTCATTAAGGGACTGTTCCTGTCCCTTAATCATCCTCGTAGCCCTCCATTGGACTCTCTCCAGTAGATCTCTGTCCCTCTTGAACTGGGGAGCCCAGAACTGAATGCAATACTCCAGGTGAGGTCTCAGCAGGGTAGAGTAGAGGGGGAGGAGGACCTCCCTCGATCTGCTGGACACACTCTTAATACACCCCAGGATACCATTGGCCTTCTTGGCCACAAGGGCACATTGCTGTCCCATGGATAACTTGTTGTCCACCAGTACTCCAAGGTCCTTCTCCATGGAGCTGCTCTCTAGCAAATCGCCTCCTAACTTGTACTGGTGTATTTTATTACTCCTTCCCAGGTGCAGGACTCTGCACTTATTCTTGTTGAACCTTATTAGGTTCCTCTTTGCCCAGCTCTCCAGTCTGTCCAAATCACGTTGAATGGTTGTACAGCCTTCAGGTGTATCAGCCAAACCTCCCAGCTTCGTATCATCAGCAAACTTGCTGAGAAGACACTCTGTCCCTTCATCAAGGTCGTTGATGACGATTTTGAACAGGACTGGACCCAGCACTGATCCTTGGGGGACTCCACTAGTTACAGGTCTTCAGCTGGACTTTGCACCATTGATTACCACTCTGAACTTCTGAAGTTCTGAAGTCCCTGGACTTCTATTTCTTGGCAGATAAGATGTTCTACACTTTCACTGCTGTTCATATTCCTCCCTAAACCTCTGTTGCTCATCGCTGTCAGAGACAGGACACTGAGGTACTCGGACCTCTGACCTGTACAGCCTCACTTACATCATGAAAAAGTCAGTACGGTGGGAAAAGAAAATACAAAGGTGGTGCTTCAACAGGTACAAGGAACCAGACTTTTACATTATCATTATACATCATATTCTATACCATTAGAGTAGATGCACAGTTATAAGTGGCAACTATACAGCCAAAATAGTTGTTCTATTTTCTCTAAATAATATGTTTGCTTTCCAACGGGATATCTAATAAATCTTTTTGCCACTAAAGTATCAGATGCTGAGTTCTGTGTAGTTGACCATCGCTTACCCTCCATTAACTGATGGATTCATTGCTTCCTATGAAATTCATGCAAGCTGAATATTACTTAGATGATCTACACATTAAGCAGAAAAAAGGAATCTCATCCCTCTCATTTAAGAAGCAAATACACACATTTTCTTATAAGATAAGTCTCTAGTCCTTTCAGTTACAGAGAAAAAGTGGAAAACCTGAATCCTAAAGATTCTGAAATGGAAATCTATAACATCCATTCTTGGGAACAAAAAAACCCAAAAAACCCAAAAAAAACCAACCAACCAAACAAACAAACAAAACACAAACAAAAAACAAACAAACAAACAAACAAAAAAACCCAAAACACTATGATTTTACAGCCAGCCTGAACTGAATCTATGAAGTATAGTTTTGGTTTGTCTTACTCCTAAAAGTTGGCTGCACAAGTGATGTTCTATAAAGTTATAGTGTATAGCAGAAATTAAACACAGAAATGTGCAGCCATGGTGATTCTAGGACTAATCAAAAACTTACTTTCAGCAACTGAAAGAGGTATTGGTATCATCGTAGGAGGCACTGTAAGATTCCATTTACACTACCTTGTACACTTTTGGTCACTTATCTTCAAAAAAAACTAAATCACAGAAGACTTACTGCGATACCTAGGAAAATGGAGAATTTCACTAAAAAAATTTTACAAGAGTTTGGCTTATCTAGCTATGCAAAATGAAAGTTAAGAGGGAATATTATTACTCTATGTATGTAATTAGGGGCAAACATGGAGACAAAAGAACTTAAGCAACAGGATAATGCTGTAACAAGACGAGATAGATACAAATCAGTCATGAATAAACTAAGACTAAAAACTGAAAAGTTATCTAATCATCTATTAAGTACTTTTCTGGGGTTGCATTCCAAACAGTAGTAGAGGCATGAAACCTACATTGTTTTACAACAGACACGGTAATTTTAAACAAGATGTCATCTAACCCCTGATATAGAAATATAAGTTTGATATATGAGCACATAGAAGTCTGTTTAACTACCACACATAAGGAAATGTTGAAAAACAAGGCTGGGATCCTGTTTGTTCCACCATCCTATTTATCAAGTCCTGTGCTTTGTGACTTTCAGTGTCCACATGTACTTTCTTGTTTTTCCAGAAGCGTGATTTGTTTTTAGGTTCGCTAGACTTTAGTTTTCACTGATGTGTGAGAATTTGGCTTTATCCAGCAACACATTTTTGAGAGGACAAGCATGCTCCAGATGGTATGAAAAAAATCTCAGCTGTCTTATTGTTGCATCTTCCTTACCTTTCATGGATAGACTAATTGATGCAATTGAGGTCAAGAATGAAGTTTAGCTATGTCAGATTGGCAGGGACTTATTTTTTGTCTTTTTCTGGAGTATAAAGTATGGTCTACTATTTTAAGATCATTTGGGATTCTTATCTATGATGTGTGGTACTCCTTTTGCAAAAATATATGGTACTGGTAAAGCTCTTGGTCATTCCTTCCCTTCTCCTGAAATCTCACACTATAGGTCTCAATTTTTTAAGTGTAAAAAGAAAAGAAAAAAACCCAAACAAACAAACAAAAAAACCCCTCAGTGCTTTGTAGTAGGCAGTAATTTGTAGACCTCTCAAAAGTATCTGTTGCTTCCTTAACTGCAATGTAAGGGATTGGACTCGATTCTAGTACCTTTCACCCTATGCTCTATTTCAGGATATATGATCTCCTTTGAGAAGCTTTATACATTTCTGAAAGTAAGACATTAATTATCAGCACAACCCTGACAAGAGGAGCCAAAGGATTCTCATCCGAACAAAGACTGTAACATAGCTTTTGGAGGCCTGTCTCTAGCGGAGTCCCTCAAGGGTCGGTACTGGGACCAGTACTATTCAATATATTCATTAATGACTTGGATGAGGGATTAGAGTGCACTGTCAGCAAGTTCGCTGATGACACAGAACTGGGAGGAGTGGCTGAGATGCCGGAAGGCTGCGCAGCCATTCAGAGGGACCTGGACAGGCTGGAGAGTTGGGCGGGGAGAAATTTAATGAAATATAACAAGGGCAAGTGTAGAGTCCTACATCTGGGCAAGAATAACCCCATGTACCAGTACAAGTTGGGGGCAGACCTGTTGGAGAGCAGTGTAGGGGAAAGGGACCTGGGGGTCCTAGTGGACAGCAGGATGACCATGAGCCAGCAGTGTGCCCTTGTGGCCAAGAAGGCCAATGGCATCCTGGGGTGGATTAGAAGGGGTGTGGTCAGCAGGTCGAGAGAGGTTTTCCTCCCCCTCTACTCTGCCCTGCTGAGGTCGCATCTGGAATATTGTGTCCAGTTCTGGGCCCCTCAGTTCAAGAAGGACAGGGAACTGCTAGAGAGAGTCCAGCGCAGAGCCACGAAGATGATTAAGGGAGTGGAACATCTCTCTTATGAGGAGAGGCTGAGGGAGCTGGGTCTCTTTAGCTTGGAGAAGAGGAGACTGAGGGGTGACCTCATTAATGTTTATAAATATGTAAAGGGCAAGTGTCATGAGGATGGAGCCAGGCTCTTCTCAGTGACATCCCTTGACAGGACAAGGGGCAATGGGTGCAAGCTGGAACACAGGAGGTTCCACTTAAATATGAGGAAAAACTTCTTTATGGTGAGAGTGACCGAACACTGGAACAGGCTGCCCAGAGAGGTTGTGGAGTCTCCTTCTCCGGAGACATTCAAAACCCGCCTGGACGCGTTCCTGTGTGATATGGTCTAGGCAATCCTGCTCCGGCAGGGGGATTGGACTAGATGATCTTTCGAGGTCCCTTCCAATCCCTAACATTCTGTGATTCTGTGATAGCATTCCCTGAATCCGAAATAAGACATTAAATCAGAGTTAGGATCTTTAGTAAATGGGTGAATTCAGCTAAAATGAACTGTTCTATAGACTGCAACACTGAATGTGCCTCAAATAAATGTGACCATAGCCCTGCCTGGTTGAGCTCTTTACACACTAAAAATGTATGTGTTCTAGTAAGTTTTATTACATGATCGCATTTGTTTGGGAAACCTTTAAATGAAATCACCTTTGCACTCTTCCCCATAGGGTACAAACATTACATTTTAGTTTTTAAAGGTCTTTGTTCTCTCTCTCTCTCAAAAAAGGATTCTTTTTCACATTAAGGGTATGCAAAGGTTGGTGGGTTGTTGCTTTGTTGTTTTGGTTTTTTTTCCTGAGTCAACAGGAGCCTAAAGGAAAAGGACAGAAAGAAAAATAGGCTGTTTGAGCTGAAAGTGTGCAAATAGTAGCGAAGTAAGTGAGAAAGTGACCTAAGGGACACTTCATCTATATGTCCTGTAGTGAGCAGTAAACCACTAGGAACTTCAATCTTGCAAAATATCTGCCTGATATTACTATGGCTATAAGAAGGCAGCTTTAAGTAATAATTGTGCAAAGGAACAAAGTTTTGCAGATTCAAATGCTGCTTGCACTTGCATTTTAATCCACTGAGTTCAATTTCAAAGAAGGGTCTGGTTTTCTCACTAGTAGAAAAGTATAGGCAAGGTCTTTTGAAAGTCTTTAAACTATCACACAAGGTTATCCAAGATGTCAATGAAGAAAACTGCCCAAGAATGTAACCATATCTTGCTCACTGGAATGGAGTAAACTACAGCACATACTTGTTTTAATAGCTACCCAGCCCAAACAGCAAGGCAAACAAACATGTCCATAGAGAGAACTATAAATATCCACGAGATAGATATGGTCTTTGTTGATCTCTGTTGATAGAATGTAAGGAAAACTTAAAAAGAAAATCTGCAAGAAACAGATACACTACTGGATGCCATACTGCCTTCTACAGTCAACTTGTCTGATGGGCTTCTGCTACTGGTAATGACACATATCAGAATTAATGACACTGCCACACAACACTTTTGCAGGTTATATATGATTTCAGAACACTAAGAACTAATGACTATTCTTGAGGACATTATTGATCACATTTTGGAAGTGAACTTTTGTCTAGGTGTGGATTTATAGAACATAAATGCACCATCTCTAAAAAGACTCATTTCTTCATACAATTCATGTCACTAAATGGGCGTCAGATAATTCACTTCACTAAATGAATTTCCTTTAGTTCCTTTACCTACCTTCTGTTCACTGAAGAACTTTCAGTGAAATTATGTCAAATGTTTTTAAATCAATGTTTTAACATATAAAAACAAAAGACAGACTACAAGCTTGCTATAATTTCCCAGCCACCCATGAGTATCACCTAGTATGCACATACTTTGTGTCATGTGACAGGGTATCAATCAGCTGTAACACTTCCAGATTATGGCTGCCAAGCTTCAGACTAGCTACTAGTCACACTAGCCAAGTACATGACAAATGCATCAAGATCATCGATAGGGTAACAAAAGAAAAGCTTTTTCATAAGGGGGAGACATTAATATAAGCATATATGCTACACATACTGGAAGTCTCAGGCTATCGATGCCAAAATGTCCCTAGAATTTTTTAGATAAATGTCAATAGTGAAAAAAAATTTCATCAGCACAAGACAACTGTTACAGACATCATCCTGGGAAGATGAGGAACAGGAACTAAGACTAAGTAACATCCTAGGTACAAATGATCACAATTACTTTGTATTTGTTATATGATTCACAGTCAAGTCCAAGCCTGTAATATACATACAATGGGTTTTAAAGCAATCTGTGCCCCAAAGCTGAAAACAATTCCAAATCAGGATCCAAATCAAACGAGGGAAAAAAATAGGAACTGTAAAGTGGAAATTCTGGTCGAGTACTCTTCAGAACATTTTAGCAGCTAGCCTTTACTTCAGCAGTAAGTGAAAGCAGTTACCCAAATATAACAAGCAGAAAAGAGAGGAAGCTGAGAATAATTAACATAAAGCTAGAAGTTAACAGAAATCTAGTAATGGAACCAAAAATATATAAGGAAAATCCTTTGTCAGTTGAGATGAGAACAAAAAATGTATGAAGTATTTCTGCAAGTATATTAAGAGCACAGGAATTCTAACAATTATATGATTCTGTTACGAAATGGAGATTTTTCAGTTGACAGACAGAAACACTCAGTAAGTATTGCTCTCCTGTGGTTTGGAAGGAAGCCGGATTATATATTGATATTAGGTGGTGATGATCATAAATATTTCCCATTCCATCAGTAGCTAAGGAAATCTCTAATTTTAGTAATGATTGGTTTACATTTTTAAATTATACAGAGTTTATAAGTTTGTACCCAATAGCTTCAAAAGGGCTACACAAAGAGCAAGGTGATGTGCTAACTGTGATTTTCAAGATCCTGAAGCACTGGGGGTGTTGTGCCAATAGTTATCTACACATTGATATTTACATATCACAAGTAAGCATGAACTTGTCAGGATGACAGTGACTGAATGACTAAATGAAAGGGATAACTTCAAAAATCATGTTGCAGCAAAGCTAAATGTAAATCTTAACAGCTAGGAAAAAACAGGTAAGTCATATCATTAGGATGGAAGACTCCACACTGAAAAGTGGTCACTTCAATTTTCAGCAAAGAAAAAATCTAAGCAAAAGGCCTCATATAATCTTTGAATGTATAAATAAGGAACTGAGGAAATTGAATTCATTACAGAAGTTGTATTACCTCCATTACTGCTATAAAGTTATATTGCAACTGCCTCTGAAGATCATGTCTGGGTCTAATGATTGAACTCCAGGAAGTACAGATAGGTATGGTTCAACCACTGGGAAAATGTCAATTAACAAAGACTCAATTAATACAGTCTATTAGCTTATCAAATGGTAAATAAATTTCCTAACAGGTACCTTCTTGATATAGGAAAAAGAGTAACAAGATCTAATACATGAAATGGAAACTAAATGATGAGGTGTGCTCCTTTAACAGCAACGTTCTTAGAATTGCAATGATTTTGAAAGATTATGATGGATTACAATGAAAACTGTTGATTGAAATATGAATATTTTCTGAACAATGTATATTATTTAAGCCATGAGTCCATTTAGTCTTGGCATTTATGAGAGGAATTTATAAGCATACAGATAAATAGATAAGAATCATCATAAATATTTTGAGGAGGGCCATAGAAAAGAGCTACCTGTGGCTGAAGTGGTGAATCAGTGATATCCACCATCTGGGCAAGCTGCTTAAAATACACAGAAATCATATCCACCCTCTACTCATTTGGACTGATAAAGTTGAACATAAGGCATGCAATACATACAATATAAAACACACAGTAGTACATATTTAAGTAATAAACTAGATTTAAAATTATATTATCAGGTAAGATAGATAAGCCTTTAAGGCTTCTTTTAAAAGAAAATTAATGCTAAAATCAATATTACTTGAAATGTGTGCTATGGGAAATTTTCTTGAATTAAAATACCTCTTCTTCAACTGCAGCCACGAAATGCATTGCTAATGGATGTCAAAAGAAAAGAAATGTTCTGAAACTCAGTAATCTGATTCATCGGGAAAGAAGAACATGACACAAAACAAATGTCTAAGGAAAAGAATTAAATGTATCACTGTGTATAATATTTTATTAGCAAGACGAATGGTTAAAATTAATTCAGAAAGCTTGCTTCAAAAGTGAAATAATGTTCATTTGCCTGTGTCCAATTAATATTGCTACTTTTTCACATCATTGTTGATAAATATATACCAGTTCTTCAATATATATACAACAATAACATTTGAATAATATTATATTCACAGGAACTAAACATAAAGACCATTTCACATAGGAATATCTGGAGAAAAAAAGATCTATCAAATGACCTTGATGCCTGACATTCACAGCTTTGACCTGCTGTGTGTCCAGAAGCAGACCACATTACTTCTGTGCACATTTCCACTCTCTCCCTGTGTAACATCGTTTTATCTCCACACCTGGACACTCATTTCCTTACTTTTACTACAACCTTCCTTATCTCCTTTTGTCTCAAATCTTTGAGGATATTGCTTTCTTTGTAGATTTTTATCCTCCACTTGGCCTTTAGTTAGTTCATAGATTAAATTCTAAAGGAATTATTCTTATTAACCCATATGGTCTCCCAGATCATGAAGATCCGATTTCTTACATCAAGACCATAAATTGCATTTGAGTTGAAAAATAACCTTCTGAAAAACTTTCAATTGTGATTTAGTGTCTTTTGATGTGAAGTCCTCCAATTCTAGAACAAAACTTCTACCCTTTTCTAGTCTGAGATGTTGCTTTCCTTTCAGCTAATGGATTTTGTTGCACCCCAGTAAACTTCTCAGGGAGCAGGCACCTATCAACCATTATCAAGTAAACATTTCATCTTCTTTAAATATACTGCATCTTTAGCCTCTTAAACTTTGAGGCAGGTTTTCCAGACTTTGAAGCCCCCTCTGTAGAGCTTTATTAAGCTCATCCCAGGAGTGAAAATCCCTTTGGAAGACATGGACCTAAAATTGGATACAGTTAATGATCTTACTAATGTTTTTCATGCTTATCTCCCACATAGACAAATCTGGCCATACTTGATTTATGTTCACACCTCTCTGAAAGACAGAATTTTGTCTGAATGAAAGACTAAATCATTAAACACAAGCCTACAGTTAAAAAAACAAAAATGTACTGATTTGTCAAGCCATTAGGAACTCATTCATTTTAAACTCTTACTGTTCCTTTATTATTTTTCTACCCAAATAATTGTCCTACAATTTTATCTCTATCATGAGTCAACTTTGGGATTGCAACACTCACATGAGCAGTTCATGAAATGTTAGCAGTCCATTCAGTTTTTCAAATACTCCAGTTCTTGCTCCAATTTTTTTTAAATTAAAGTATTTTAATCAGTCCTGCCTCTCTCTCCTACTGCCTTTGACAACAAACCCTGCTTTTCAGGTTTTCAAGACCAATCTTATGCTATGGGATGTCAAAGCACTCTGACCAATATTCCTTCATACTTAGGTATGGGGACACTGACAATTGCCTCGTAAGTATGTAGTTCATGAAGCAGGAAATGAAATACTAAGTTAATCATTAACAGTTGTTATATAGCAAATGAGAAGATTTAGGAACCTGAGAATTTGACTGTGTTCCTAAGCAGTATATGGGATACCTAAGTCAACAACTAGACGGCCCTCCTCCAAGACTCCACCAAGTTCCCAGCGCTGGTGAAGCAGGCCATCCATGTCACCAGCAAAGAAAATCCTTCGGGGATTTTGGCATTTTTGAGATCTACTCTCACTCTCATCTCTTGCTTCCATTGACTCAATTGCACCTCTGACTGGAGCATCCCCCACCTCCTGGGTGCCTCCAGGGAGTAGTGGCCACTACCTGGAGTGCTCTGCTTGGTGTCTCTGTGATCCAGTTTTGAGCCTTTGACCCTCACAATACTTCCCTCTTTTCCTATGTGTCTTTCATTCTAGTCACCTTCTAGGGGGTCCTTATGCTTTCGCTAACAGAAGAACAAAAAATTCCTGGCCGCAGCTGTGTATTCTCATAACTACGCTGCATTTCTGAGTGAGCATGTCCACTGTCAGTGTGTCTTGTGCTGGCCTCTCTGCTTGTCCTGTGTGTCTCTGAGCATGCCTACTGCATCAGAGTGCCTCACCTGGAAATCGCATACAGTACTATACGGTTGTTAGGTGACAAGATGTTCAGCTCTGCAAAACTGGTAAGATCTTCTCAGAACTGCAAGCAGTATGTAAATTTAGCCATAAAAATGTGGGTGTCCATGATCTATCAGCTACCTAAGCACTTACCCACAGATTTCTATGAACTGTTTAATTTCCAAGATGCACACAGATTTATTTTTCAAAATGTAAGCCAAATAAACAAAAAGAGTAACTGTTATCTAGGACAGTCATAAATTTGTGTTAATTATTAAATGTATTTTAAAATGTGTGCATGTGTATATATACATATACAAACATATATACAGATACACACACTGAAAAATTTCCTTGATAGATTTTTACAATAATTTATAGTCTAAGATTGCATCTCTGGATGACTGAACAGAAAACTTATCTGGAACCAGTCAGATTGACAGTGCAGTTGGATACGTGTCCTGAAGCATTTGGTGAAGCATGGTTTTTACTTGAATGGATTAATTGCGATTGCCTCTGTACAGTATTTCTGAGCTATTAAATTTTATGTGGCTTCTACTTTACAAAAAAAACCCTTAAAATTATAGAATCAGAAAGTCCTGGAGACTGTAGCACAAGAGACAAAGTACAGAAATAAACAGCTAATGGTAAATCTCATTTTAATTTTAAACTTTATATTAAATTTTTCTCCTATGGCTATTCTTTAAACACAATCAGAATCAATGTAACCGTTTTATTAGGCAAATAAATATCTGACAAGCATTGCTTATTACTTTTAATGAATTAGTATTCTTATTTTTCTGTTGGCGCACAGAGCCTATCTCAATGTTCTGGAAAATGTGGCTATATTTTGTGCTGATTTGTTTTCATTTCAGTGGTTTGGTTGCAACAGCTGCTGTTGACAGCCATAAGGGAAGAAAAGGTAGGCAGCACTGTAGTTATCATTAGACTAACATGAATGTAGAACAGATTTAAGTGAAATTTGAATACATTGAAATACATTATTTTAAAATGTACCCTCTTTGGGAGTCTGCAATATTTTCTGAGAATTTTTGATATTTTGATTTTTTTGATATTTTGATATTTTCTCTTCACTTTAGAAATCATAGTATGTAAAGTGCAGGAACTTGAATGGTGTTAAATTAAACAGTGAAGGTATCTGACAAAATAACTCTGAATGCAGTATACTGATAATTAGTATAGTTGGAAATAAGCTGCTTCTGTGGTAAGTGATACAGGATAGAGCTCATTTTTGACAAACCACATTAAATTGTGTTTGCAGTGAATCGTCTGACAAATTTACCTTACGAAAAGCTCCACTGCTGTCAAAGAATACAAGGATAAGCAAATATTGCTGTCAGCTTGGACCCCCACTTAAAAGAGGGCTCAAAGTTTTTTTGTATTTCAATAGATTTATTTGAGTAGCCTCAATCAAACTTTTAGTTTTCACAGACTCAGGCTGTGGCAATTTGAATTTCATTAATCTTGTATTACTTATTTCATTTAATTTTTCCATAATAAAATGTTTGTATTTGTTCTCTAAGCAGCAGTGTTCCTCCTATCAACAACCATAGTAGCTAGATGAAAGAATAAGACTTCTTTTTACATATACACTACATCTCAACTACTAAGGGAAAGAAAAGGATAGCATTTCTCTATCACACTCTTTGAGAAAGAATTTCTTTTCTATATATGAATCTTCTTACAATCTAAGTAGAAGGAACTGCCTTTGCCTAAGGAAAAATAAATAAATTATTAATGCTATAAACAAACATTTATTCTTTAGCAACTTCTGTTTTCTTTAGATGTTATAACATCATTAAATATTTCCACACATTATAATGCCAAAATAACCACTCAAATCACTGTAACAAGGATACACTGACCTCGTTTAGACAACTGATTCAAAATCTGGGTGCATCTAATAGTCATATTCATATGAGGTAATTAATATTTGCCTCAGACTCCTTTTCTCAGAATACTCTGAGTTTCATTATGATTACCATTAACCGGTTAATTATCTTCAGCATGTAAAATGTTAGACATGCAATGTGAGCTAGGGGCATTAAGGTGGGATCTAGGCAGCAAGGAAATTTTCAGGGAATAGCAGTAATTACAGCCTTTGCACTCCCATCCCTCTGTAAATGCCAGCTCCCCAAAAAGAAGCAGCTACTACTATCTCACCTTTTCTCATCAGCAATACACTTAAATTAATGCAGCTGCCTAAAACATGTCAGCTGGTTTCTGCCCTAAAATATCTGTCTCCCCACTGCTTTCACAGGAAGCCTGTGGTGCTTTGATCAGTATCTGAAGTCAGGCAAGACAGAGCTGGGCAAAGGTCTCATATCCTTCTGCAGCCTACAATGTTCTTGGTGCCTGACACCAGCCTCTTCAGCTCAGTGTCAGCTTTTGAAATATTCCTTCTAGATTTCTAACTTTTAATACAAGCTCCATTTCATGTGTTTGTAAATATATGGTCTGACTCAAAAAGTTTATGTAACTGAAAACTATTTTAGCATGCAAAGGGTAAAACCTTTCTGCTGAAAACTTAGAAACTGCAGATAAGTGCAGCAAGCATTAAAAGTGCCATCAGAATCTATAATCTAGGGTTTTTTGCTATTTCTTTATATAGATACTTGATTTCTGAATTAAGTCTTGTAAAGAAAGACTAAATATAGAATCGGAATTTAAGCAAACACAACTTCTGATGATGTTTTAACTACAAACTTCTCACGTGATCAGGTGACAGTTACCTCTTCAGTAAAGAGGCTGTTAGATTGGTGCTAGGTCAAATTAATTTTTAACCTTATGGGAAGAAGCACATATTTTGTGTGTGATATTGTACTTCAGACAATCTTCCAAGCAAATAATTTACTCTATAAAAACTTGGTAAAAGGTAACATACATAGTTCAAGCATTTTTCTGAAAAAAAGGTTTTCTTGTCAAAGGGATAATTTAAAGGAAGGATAAATAAAATTAATTTTTGTTTCAGTTCTTTGACTTGCCTTGGACTGAAAGACAGTAGAATTAGCAAAATATAATAAAGTGACGCTCGCATGATGCAGAAAACAGATATAGTAGCAGCAGTATTTGCTCTGTTAATAATGCCATTTAGTCCATGTGTTTTAATTAGGCATTCATGTACTGTAAACAATAATTCCTACTTAATCTTAATGAAAGATAAACTTCCAGAGATAGTACTGAAATCTCAGTTGTTAGTATACTATGCTGTATTGACAGACAATAAAAATAATCAAAAATTACTCCCTTTTCTAATTTCACCTGAAAATAAATGGCAGAAATAGAACACAGCTAGAGATGGAAAATGTTTATTAGATCATCTAGTTTGTTTCCATGACAGTGAAGGATCTTTCCTTACAGTACATTTTCTAGAGTATTCTCAATATAATTTCAGAAGTTTTTTTTTTTCAAGGCTTATACAATTTCCTACGTGATTCGTTCTATAATGTGGTAGATTAAGAAATTTGCATGGGCATTCAGTCAAAACCTTCTATTGACTACATCACACTTCAGGATTTTTTTTTCAAATCTTCTAAATAAATCTCTTTCCTTCTGGCTGTTTAAGTAATTAATACGTATATATGCTGTTAATCCGTCTCCTTTCAACCCTAACTAAACCAACCTGGACATATTTCCATTTCTCTTTACTGTTTCTCTTCTGGATTTTTTTACCTCCTTTCATTGCTTTTTCGAAACCTAGAATTGCTAAAACTGTATGTCCAGAATTATGCACAGTGATCCCAGTGTTGGTGTTCCAAGAGTTGTTTAGGACAGTATGTTGCACCTTGCATTTAACACTTAGAAATACTATACATAACCTAAGGCGGTGTTTAAAACTTTTTACTTAGGTGATAACCTGCGAGTCATGGTCAGCCCCAACAGGCACCTGTGGGCTTTATGTGGAAAACATTAAATTTCTGTTCTACAAATGGTATGTATCTAAAATTCACTATTTTCTGAAAGTCTATATTATCTAAGTCTCAGTTCCCAAGTGACATACATTAAACATATGTTCATCACTAAGAGTTCAAATATAAAGCTCCTTCTTCCAACTAGTGCACTAGAAGCCCAAATTCTCATCGGCATATAGAAAGACGGTTTAGCGAAGGAATATAAGGATGCTTGGAAGGAACACTGTAAGAGCTTTTCATGGCAAAATGTATGCCTATTTTATTGTATTAGATTTACTGAGGACAACAGTAGATATTGTAAATCCTCTTTTAACAAAGAAATTATTTCTGTATATATAACTTAAAATAATTAAACCACCAGAGTAAAAACAATCTATTGACTAATCAAGAACAGTAACAATTCATGGAAAGCAATTTTTAGTTAGCTGGTTTTAGTCTTTTTTATTTAGCAGTTCATATAGGTACAAAGAAACTGAAAAAGGCCATACTAGTACCTTATTCCTTGTACTGTGTGTACAGAGTTGGAAAAAAATGAGACCCACTATGTACATATCTAAAACATTATTTTATAGGGTTAGAGATGCTTCAAGATACTCGGACAAATCTGGCTTTCCTGAAAGAATGCTAGGAATACCTGAGATTTTTGTTTTCGTTCATACAAGCAACAAAGTTAAATTTTATGTTCCAAAGGGGGAAAAAAATAATTTAACATTAACTATGAAACCATAATTAATCCATGATAATACATGGATGCCTGTATAAACTTAGTATCATTCCTGGTTAAGTATTCAATCTGCCTTATTTATTTTACATGATTATATACCACAAATAAAATGCAGCAGCCCTGCAGCAGAAAGTGCAGCTAATCAGCACAAGTATCTCATAGACAGAAAATATAATCAGGTGAAATGGAGGCTATGCTTTCGCTGCAGAGTTAATACAGACTTCTGCTGTGATATTGGCAGTATCCTTCCTCACAGCTGCTGTCATAAAGCTCTTCTTCCCGTTCAGTAATGCTTCTAAATTGGACTTCCTGACATGTTTTGAGTACAGGCAAAGAATGGGTATATGTTCTATATGCAAAGGTCCCTACAATGACTGTATCAGTTTCATGCTGGCATTAGTCAATTTGCAACCAGTATAAAGTGCATTAAAATTAATCATTGTAGCACTTCCTCATATTTTTTCAGTGTATCCCGTTCAGTCTTTGCTAAAGCACACTCTAAAAATACACTGCACAGAAATGATTAAGTACAAAATCTGTCAAAATAATAGAAAAAAAAATTTTCTTTCTAGGTCTGCTCAGTACATAGAACAATCCAAGTACAGTGCTGATAAAAATCTGAAATTAATATATTGGCCTAAGAACATGTTACCTTCTCTTGGTTTTGATTACATAACTTAAAGAGGCGTGTTCTTTTCTGGAAAATAAAAAAAGGCACCAATGACCATTAGTGCAAAATAATTTGAAAAACTGAAACACAGATAAGCTATTTGTTTTTAGCTAGTGATATTAGCAGGAAAAATTGTTGAACTTTGAATGAAGTGCTTTTGTTATGCACTAGAATGAGATTCATCCCCATATAAAGTAACCAGGAAAGAAATTAAAGTTTCTGAAATGTGTTATTTAGGTACATGGAGATAATGAAATATTCCACTCTATTGCCATAGTTTAAATTTTGCATTACTTGAGGGATGCATTGTCATGCATGATTTAATGAGGATATTCTATTATTTTGCAGCATTTTCTTGTCAGGGGAGAGAACTGTAGCAGGAGAAGGAAAAAAAATACAGATAGGCAAGAGACAGAAATAACACACTGCAACACAGTGAATAGGTCTATATGATAAACTTCATTTCCTATCTTATGTCTGCACTGTTGCACTCCTTAGATTTCTGTGTACTTTTTCCACACATTTTCATGGCAATTACAATGAGCTAACATTATTTTCTGGAGACAAAACCATATCACATTACTAACACATCACTCCAAATTTGAAACTGTTATAACAAAACTCCCAGAATTCAAGTAAAGCTGATGCATTGCCAAAGACCTATTAAAAAATACATTTTTCGTTCTTCTTTTTAGTTTGCTCACCTCACTTCAGCTGAAGCAGCAGTAGATTAGAGATTATTTCTCAATCTGACCTAAACTGGTGTTTCAATATTCAGTTGCTCCAACCAAAGGTGAATATATGCAACAGACTTTTTTCTATATGACAAAAGAACAGTTCAGATATCACCCATATGGGATCAAAATGAAATATTAATGTACCTTGCATAACTTCAGTAGAAAACCAATTATTGAGACAGCATTTAGACACCAGTGATTATTATGAGGAAAAATTTCTTTACTTTGAGGGTGACAGAGCACCAGAACAAGCTGCCCAGGGAGGTTGTGGAGTCTCCTTCTCTGGAGATATTCAAAACCCACCTGGACACGACCCTGTGCAACGTGCTCTTGGGGAACCTGCTTTGGCAGGGAGCTGGACAAGATGATCTCCAGAGATCCCTTCCAACCCCAACTGTTCTGTGATTCTGTGATTCAAAAGGTTTCCCAACTAAAGGTAAGTAGGAAATATTCAGATTTCTCAGCTGTGTTTATTTCTATATTTAGCTGTGAACTCTAAAATACAGACTTATTCATAGTGGATTACATCAACAGACCAGAATCCAGTAAAGATCCTTTTGCATTAGTTGCATGGAAGTACTGCAACAATAAAACCCACAAAAATGCACATCTGCAGGTTTTTCCCCTGTTTACCATCAGGAGGCCACACAACACCCCCTGCAGAAATAATGATTGTTTTCTGTGCTTAACAGGAGCACAAGGTATCTCTGTACACTAGTGCAGTCTTGTGAGCATAATCTCTGAGTAACTTGTACAGTTATCCAATTTTTTAGTGTCTCTGTTACACTTGGCAAATATTATCAGACATGCTTACTGCACAAAATCCTCACACTTGTTAAGAATTTCTTCGCAAATACAAATACATTCACTTTATTTGTATATGAATACAGACTTGGGAAATTATGTTCAATTTTTAAATTAATGAAAAAAACGTCTGAAAGACCTATCCCAAGACAAAAATATCACTGCAGTGAGCACACATCAGCTGTGTAGCTGACAGCATGTAAGGAAATAATGTAGTTAGTAATATGATGCAATTTGCAGCCGGTGTGATGGAGGGCATCCTTGGTTCATGTGAAGGGTATGGCACAAAATCTTTGTGTATCTCTAAGATATTTAAATTAATCTGCCATATGGCCTAAAATCTAAAGATGAACCTAAATTCCCAGAAAACAGAATGCAAATTTAATTTGGCCTTTCACTTGCATATACTTACAAACCCAGGATCATGAAGATCTTTGCAAATATTTATAAATTAAACTTCAGAGACTTCCATGAAGTATTAAACATGAATTATATCCCAGAAAATTCCAGCAGTGAAGTTTATATGATTTTCCTGGCACTACAAAGGAGATGTTGACAGTGGTAGTTGTAGAATTGAGACATCTGCACCCCGCAGTTCTTTGACTGAATGACACTAATACCTTCTTCTTATGCTTTATTCTAAAATAAGAGATTTTAATTACTATTACAGGTACTCCTTATACACCATGATTATGCTGTGTCCTACAAATGAGCATACTTTAACATTAAAGATCCATGCTAAGCACAGACAAGTTTTTGCACACATAAATAATTTGAATTGCTGTGTTTTTAACATTTTAAAGGTAGAAGCTACCTTTGCCTCCCTATTGCAAAGCACATGCTGAAGTGAAGCCAAGGACTTAAAATACTTCCAACTTCTGCTTCAACCTTTTATCTCAGGGTAAAGCTAAAATGATACCATTACCTCCAATACTCATCTCAGATTTCACAGGTTTTCAGGTGCCAATAATCTATTTTTTATTCTTTTTCTCAGAACCTTGTAAATCACCTGAGGCCCACATATCAAACTTTCTTGAACTGTTTTGAGCACAGTGTTTTCTATGAGTAAACCTTCATTCTACCTTTATAGTGCAAAATCAGGAGTATATTCCTGAGAAATCTAAAAGGGATGCTAGGTTCACAGTTAGCAGCTGGTAGGACAGCCTTGTCTCACCTGAAAGGAAAGAAGCAGTGTAGCAGCAACAGTGTTCTCTTCCATCCTCCCTGGTTTCACCAGACCTACACAGCCAAACGTCCCAATTTTATTTGTGCTATTCTGTCCCCCTGTAAATTGTGATAGTACAGGTTTAAATAGATTTGTTTTTCCTTCTAATTCTCTTCCTACTCAGAATCACACTATGCCAAAAAGATCAAAAAGAGAAAAAAAAAACTTCAAGAAATGGCAGGGCCAACACCAACAGAAATGGTCTTCCTCCATTCCACTACTTCAGTGAGTCAGTAATGGTTGCAGGAACAGCTGGCAAAACTTCTCTATCAGGGAACGCAAAGACGTATCTTAGTTCTGATAAGGAAAGTTCTGCTTTTCAAAGCCCCATGTTTCTGCAATGCATTATAATTACTATTACTGACCTGATAAAGGAATAGCACCATTAGTAGGCACATTGTGCCATAAATGTGCATGTGATTTAACCTACTGACCCAAAAGGAAAAGAGCTAAAAGAATAAAGAAAGGAGTGACAACAAGATGCTGTTAACAATTTTTTTACATACTTTGTACTGAGGAAAGCAGGACTGGTGAAGACTCTCACCAGGAGTTTTTGACCATACAGGTGGGAAAACTGAAATATTTATGAATATGAGTCTGACCAGCTACAGCATACAGTCTGGCATATTGCCTTTGCCTCATACCAACACACCAAACTCTAAACGGAGGCAGTATGGAGCAGATTTGCATAGCATTCATGTCAGTTTTACCAGAGTGACAGCACCTTGAAAAGGGTAAAATGGATAGCTAGGGCTAGTTATTGCTTCAGTCATCACAGCTCAATCTGTCCCCAAATGTATCTATTACCTCATCAAGGGTGATAACTAGCAACTTTGATTTCTGAATGTCCATGTTGGAAGATGCAGTTTTCATGAACTACTGGGATCTTGTCTTTGAACAAATCTCTTTAAAATATTTGAAGTTGAGTACACAAAATCACTAGTCATTTTTTAATATCACGGCCTCTGCCTTTTCTTCTTCCAGAAAAAGAAGATAATACCCACTTCTTATGTGGATGTTCTGAGGAATGACAGGAATTATCTGAGTTATTCAAGAATGGAAAGAGATGCTTTTTATATGTTCTGATCAAAAATGTTGTACTTGGTAACTCAAATATAGCTTAGATTTCTGTTGCTCTCACCCAGGTGAGGAAAAAAAAAAGTCTATTTTCAAGGCTTGTTTAATCATTTACAAATTTAGGATGATTTAAATTTGTCAATTTAACATACTATCTGAATTGAGATAAATTAGCCACCTCTGACCCATCTTCTCATCAGCTGACCCATCAGCCAAGAAGGCCAATGGCATCCTGGGGTGTATTAGAAGGGGTGTGGTCAGCAGGTCGAGAGAGGTTCTCCTCCCCCTCTACTCTGCCCTGGTGAGGCCGCATCTGGAGTATTGTGTCCAGTTCTGGGCCCCTCACTTCAAGAAGGACAGGGAACTGCTAGAGAGAGTCCAGCGCAGAGCCACAAAGATGATTAAGGGAGTGGAACATCTCCCTTATGAGGAGAGGCTGAGGGAGCTGGGTCTCTTTAGCTTAGAGAAAAGGAGACTGAGGGGTGACCTCATTAATGTTTATAAATATGTAAAGGGCAAGTGTCAAGAGGATGGAGCCAGGCTCTTCTCAGTGACATCCCTTGACAGGACAAGGGGCAATGGGTGCAAGCTGGAACACAGGAGGTTCCACTTAAATTTGAGGAAAAACTTCTTTACTGTAAGGGTGACTGAACACTGGAACAGGCTGCCCAGAGAGGTTGTGGAGTCTCCTTCTCTGGAGACATTCAAAACCCGCCTGGACGCGTTCCTGTGTGATATGGTCTAGGCAATCCTGCCCCGGGAGGGGGATTGGACTAGATGATCTTTCGAGGTCCCTTCCAATCCCTAACATTCTGTGATTCTGTGATTCTGTGATTCTGTGATTCTTTTTTCTTCCTGGTGGGAGGTTAAGATCATATGCCAACTAGGATTTTATTACCATCGTCAGATAACAGCAGCTGATGCACAATGAGAATAGAGAGAAACCTGTTATGGCTGCAAATATCCACAGCTCTGTGAGATTCATGGAGGAAGCATATGTCACCTTATTAAATCTGTAGCAACTGAGGTGGAAGTAACAGAAGGTATCTCTCTCCAGAGCTGGAAGAGATGGGAAGAGAGATGGTTCTGTACAGAAATCTCTTACTTTTCTCTCTCTGAAAATATCTGTAACAGGATGTTACAGGGGTGGTTTTTCCTAGAAATAGTGATTTAAAAAACAAACCCAAAAACCAACAGCTGCCAAGACAGGATGGAATACAGAACTTCTTCACAGAAAGAAATAGCTTTGGGGCAAGTTAGTACTTTCAGTTGCTTCCTCCAAGGGAAACAGAAAGATGAGAAGAAGATTTAAAAACTCATGCTACTTTTCCCGCTTTTTCACAAAGTAGCAAATCAAGGGGCAAAGGACGGATGGTGTTAGATATACTTATTCACAGCTCAAAGAGGACATAGAGCGCTCTGTGAGAGGGACACACGGCAAAGGTCCAAAAAAGACAACTTGCTGTCCCAGCCAGTCTTCCCCTTGTATTTCCAGAAGTTTATAAGTTTATATATATATATATATATATATGTGCACATACGGATTCATCTGAATATGGCTTATGGCCGTAATTTTAGGAAGAAAAAAGAGAGAGGATCATTTGACATGCATAACCTCTCTGAAGTAATATAGACATCTAGGGCTAGTGTTAGCTTAGTTTTGGAATTCTTATTCTGTCTAATGTAAGGCACAAACAGGTAAGAACCAGGGGAGGAAATAGCTATGCTATGCTTTTAACTCATTAAGGAAAATATACATAGTAGGAATACAAATAAAAGTTCTGGATTTTTTTTCCAACATTACATGGTTTTTCAATTGAGAAAGCACATCAGCTGCAAATTTCAGGAAATTATTTAAAACACGATTATATGAATCTAGTATGGAAGTAAAAAAGGAACAGATGTGAAAATCACAACAAACTAAATTTTTAAAGGTAGTAGAGACAAGCTAGTTTGTGAAAGTGAGGAGAGGCAGTTTCAGTTATTATTCACTATTGTGTGTCAGAATATGAACAATATACTCTCAGTTCTAACTCCATCAGTGTGTTTTTATCCTTGGCTCTTAGACTATAATATTTGAAAATGCAACATACTCTTAGAATTATAGCGAACCTCTTGCTTTGTTGAACTGATACAGAGGCAGGAAAAAAACTCAAACCTATTGTACAAAAATGTATCAACAAAATAGTTTCCCAACAAGGAACAGAAAATTATCTTTTTCCTTTAATGTCAGAGTAATCATTACTTGCACCATGACAAATAACAATTGTCTGTGCTAGTAATTCTTGACATCATGTCATGGCTTCATTATAAAACAGAGCATTAGTAAATAGCTCATAGATTTACTTAGGACACAAAACAGAAAATTAAATAATGAAAATAAATCATATTTTTCTGCTACAATTATATTTTCTGTGTAAATATCTGGTTTCATGAACAGGTTAATTCATCAGGTATTTTAGTAACCTTTTGAAAATCTATGTATTTATGTAAAAGATTCTTACCAAGGGATTGAAAAAGTGAAAACTCTTAAGAATTTTTAAAAATATTGAGTTCAATTTAATGAAAGAAAATACAGCTTAATTTTCTAAACTATGTGTGCTTAATTTCAAAACACGGACCATTCCTAAGTCTCTGCTGTGCATAGAATTTGTGAACAATCTTTGTACTACTTTGGGGCCGAATATATTAGTTATCTTATGCCCCTGTGTGGCCAACCTAGACAACAAATTCACTTTCACATAGCTGTAACAAAGAAGCAACAATGTGCTGTGGGAGAAGCCAGGTCTAGGTAAATCCACTGCTTTCCATTCTCAGAGAAAAGCTGTTAATATATACTGCAATGGTAAAATCAGACTGATACTGTTCTGTACAGTTTGTATCAAATTTAGTCACAAAGGATACTCGCCATTATGCAGTGATGTGTTAATCTGAATATTGCCCAAAGCAATTGGGACTTTGCAAAGCATGCTGCTACAAATAGAGCATCTGACAGCCCAGTATTTGTACACTAAACTCTAAATGAAGAATGGTAATCAGAAAATCCAGCTTATCTGATAACTAAAGGTTTTTAAAGACATTTACAAACTTTATTTCATTGTCTTTAGTCATTTGAATGAAAAGTATGTCACTGAAAGTCATCAGAAAAATTTCAGACTGCAAAAAACTTGAAGCTCCTTTAGATGCTGCTTTAGAATTCAGATGTAATGTAAGCACTTAGTATGTTTTCAGTAAAGGTCTCTTGATTTCTTTTCCCATACTTTCTTTTCCCAGACACATGAATTTATTCCCCAAACTAGCTATTTGCTAAGAATGCAAAACAATTCTTATGACATCCTGACATGAGGTAATTCTCATCATTTTTCAACAGAAAGTAAATTATTACACAGGAAATAGCAGTATGGTCCGCAACGTAGGTAAAACACAATTTTGAGGTAAAGTCATAGCTCTTACTGCTTCAGGTGGCTGGAGTTGGTAATGTCAGATAGAGACGTGCAGGACCTGAAGGAAGGCTCAGTAAACCAGCTTTCTCTTTCACACTCACAATAACGTCTTACAGCAAAGTGTTGCCGTGTAGCTGGCAAAAGAGAACTAGACTGCAATATTCCTCCAACAGAAGCTGTTAGCAGAGAATAACTAAACCTGTTTAAATGGTAAAATCAATCCAACTCATGAGGTGTTTAATATCATTTGGGTCCTCTCACATCAGCTACTCCAATGCAAAAAATATCCAAATAAAAACCCAGCTCATGTAAGGTTTCTATGGGAAATGATAAAAACCAGTTTAATATATATTCCTGATAATGTTTGGTATGATATCAGAAAGTGAAGGCTGAGATAACTGGCTTTTCTGCAGCAAAATCACACTGTATCTGAACTTTCAGAAGAACTGAAGAACTCCAAGAACAGATGATGTGAAAAATAATAGGAAGGTATTTTCAGTTACAGTTATATGCATATGACCTAGTTCCCTATGACTTTCTGGTTTATATTCCATTATCTACTATACTATTAGTATGCTTCAAACAGTTTTCTTCGCATTATTACTTTATGTAAGCAGCAGTTAATCATTCTGTGCTTAATGTCAGCTGTTATCTTTCTGGACTCTGACTTTTACTTTTTAGATGTAAAACCAGAAAGAAAAACCTTAAAAAGAAAAAGGATCATCTCTTTTTAGTCCGACAAAACATTTAACTTCAAAGACCAAAGAGACAGACCACATTACTCCTCATCAAAGCAGAATCTTTTACATGCTAGAGGTATTTTTGTTTTCCTCACCACAGTTCTGAAACATTAACTCTTAATGCATGAACAATTAGTTTTTAGCTAGTGCATTACATTAACTGTGAAAAGCTTTAAGTGAAAAATCTACCTAAAATATTCACCACATTGATTTAATTAGAAAAAATAAAATAGATTTTTTAAAACAATAAGACAACAAAAAGTACTAGCCTCCGAAATAAATGTCAGCAAGATTTTTTAGTGACTATTCAATAGATGACTTCTTCAAAGCCCTTTTATCAAAATCAAATTTAAAATACTGATACTTATTCAGAAGACAGAATATTTTTACTCAATAACCTTAAACAATTTTCAACTAACTTTAACTTCAGAAGACACAGAAAACATGACTTAATCTCTCATGATTACTGCTGCATATTGTTGAAAAATTGCACAATATTTTCTTGAGGCCAAAAGCATTGGTACCTAGAAAAACACAACATTGGTCCTTATAAATATATAAACATTATCATGTTAAACCAGACAGCCCATACGAGGTAAGAGGGTGGGTTTCCTAACAATCTTTTCTTGTTTGCCAGTCTTCTAGAGTAAATATAATTATAAATCTCAGGCACATAAAATAATCTCAGGCAAAAATATTATTCTCTGTTATCTTTTGATTTGAAACTGATACAATATGCAGCTTTTGCCAGAGACTTACAAGCAAAATACACACCTAAAAGCACCATGCGCATGTATCTGAAAAAAAAAAAAAAAACCAAGAAAGCATGCACCTTGATCTGCAAAAAGCATGCGCTTTGATCTGCAAAAACTGATCCAGAGAATCAGGACTTGGTTTGTAGCTGATTAGAACAGTTGCTAGGGGCTTTGGTGGTTGCTGCAGCCCTGAAACTATGCACTTGGAAATATGCACTGTTTTACAATCACAGTCGATAATACATAAATTCTTGCTCCATTTTGTAGAGCTTCAAAGATTTCACAGTAGACCAAAGGGAGGTAAGAAAAATCTCATTCACTACAAATTTCATATATATCTAAAAAAAATCTTAATTCATTAAAGTGATTGTGATTACTATAGCTACCTCCATAATTTTGCTTGCCTAATTAGAAATTCATAACCAAGATATCAAAACTTGGAAACAGGAACATTAAATAAATATTAAAATATTTATAAAGGAAACACCAACAGTAAGGGAGATAATCCTTACAACAATATTCTGGGAAATAAAATAACAGTTTTCTGAAATATTAAGTGCAAATATCACTGTATTTAAGACATAATATCCCATTTAAAAGGGATTTCTTCCACAGACACAGAGAGGAAGATTAAAATGCTGGATATAGTCTCTGCAATATTACTTCCACCCTTTTTCCAGAATGTTTCCATCAGTGCACTATCTTTATAAAAAACTACAGGATTCTTCTTCTCCCTGATCTGCACTCTTTTAGATAAAATTCTTAATCATTTTACTGTTAATATTTAATAGCAGTATGAAAAAGTTCTAAACATTAGTATTACAGTATGTTTACTGAATAATGCCACCAAAAAGAGTCATTATTCATTCAGTTTACCCCTCAAAAAAAATCCAAAGAAACTAATTTAATAACAATCTCACACCAATAAACAACTCCCTATCATTTTTAATTCCCACAAAAGAATAGCTGTTCATAAAGGATAGCCTACAGAGCTGACTGACCTGCTGCAAAGCATCCACTGATCAGCTATAATTTGGCCAGTTAAAAAGATCATTGAAAAGCGTCGCACACAGAATCTAAGTCTTCTAAAAATAAGAAACTGCTTTCTGCCTATGTTGCAAATGGTATGCAGGACTACTAATTTACATCTTCCAACAAATTATGTATGGTTAAACAGACACATCTTTGAGCATTTAATCCTTTCACTGCCACGTCCATATAGAAATCATTTCCTCAGACAAATTTGTTTATGAATATTTAATATGCTTTAAGGATTACAGCTAATAATGCTAACTTCTAATGGTAGCTAATGTATTTGAAAGATACATAACCATCTTAAATATTTTATTCTATCTTTGCTGGCTTTACTTCTGCAGATTGAGTTCTCATTTAAATCCTTACATAAAACATAAAAGCACCAACATGAGAGACTCACTGCTACCATAAAAATATGAATATCTAAGAAAGAGTGCAATTATAAAAGTACCCCACTGAAAAACATACAAATAGATTACTATCAGCAGAAGCATAGAAATGGTAAGGCAAAAATGTTTCATTTCTACTCACCTAGTGTTGTTCAACGTCTGTCCAAAAAGATCATTTTGTAAAATATTTGGAGGGGATGAGAAAACCCCATGAAAATGAGATAAAACAGAATTGCAGACCTGGCGCAGTGTCTCAAATTGCATTTTCTCTCTTTCCTTCCCTTCTATTTTTCTTCACCACCTGTCTTAAAAGTCATCTATTTTGCACACACCATCAAATGCAAACATGCCAATCAAGTTCCATATTTCTCCTGATCTCTGTAAAAACTGTGTCTAAATGAGCAGGGACTGATAGTTAATTGTACAGTCATTATTCTTCTAATTCAGTCGTAGAAGATTTAGTACCCGTGCGGCTTTCTCCTGACTGTAGCAAGAATTCTAAACAGCAGTAAGCTTTTTGGGCATTCCCAGCTGAAGTGTGAAGCTGAGCTGCTTTCATGTACTCTACTCATATTTCTCTAAGCCTATTAAAAACACGCAGTGAATAGATGCTGTCGTCAGGAGTTTCAGCACATCTGGCTGCCAGCAATAAAATCTCAGAAGTAAAAAAAATGAGGACAAGGCATCCTCACACTGTTACTACTGTCTAAGAGGAGGAGGATTTCTGCATCTTCCCCTCCTCCTTCCCTCCCCTGTAAAAATGACTAACATCGGTGACCGTGTATGTAGGTTTTGTTTGGGTTGTTTTTTTTTAATGAAAAGGCAGCTCTAAAGGACAAAAAGACCACTTTAAAAATATTCTTCATATAATAAATAACATGTAGCACTGAGACTGTAGCAGTAGACCTTTTTTCTCCTATCTGAAAAGCTATACCGTACCTTACATGAGATAACAGGTTTTTCAGTGCAAACATTTAAATGTAATATCAATTCATGACTGAAGCAAACAGTATACATTCTATACATAACTGCTCTGTTAGGTACTGTGCATACAGCATCAAGGCAATGATTTATCATGCAAACTTGAACAATTGCTAGAAGGAATGGCTGCATTATAGATGTACTACATTTCAAAATTATAAGTTTCAGCATCTTTTAAAAGTTTATTGCACAGAATCAGCCATGATGGAACCGAGAAAAATCAATCACTTCTTTGGGTGCTCCATACCTGTCTACTTCCAGGAAAACCCACTGTCTTAGGAGCCTACGCCTCCGGTACACATACAGTATAGGAAGTCAAAAAGCAAGAAGCAGAATCAGTCATCTAACAGTGAGATTCTGCAGCATAATATGCATCGTGAATACCATTAAACGTACAGAAAATAAGTATCCCTGACTATAAAACATATTTTTCCTCTTTTCTTTCAATGCTTGTGCCAGAGGATGACATTACATAACATTACAGAATGTATTCTATCATTGTCAAATTGAAAAATAACAATTAAAGAGATTTTCCTTAGAATATCTCATTTTCTATCCACAGCTTTTAACATCTTAGCACTAATTACAAAATCTCCAAATAAACCAACATAAAATGAGGGCCATTATTAAAGCTCTTCCACTGAAAGTGATTTTAATCCCAGAAGATATGGGAATAAGCGACCTTCCAGCTAATTAAAGTGTTGTATTGATGTGCTCAGAAGGGAGTACCCATCCAGGCTTCTTTAGCCAGAAGGATGGCAGCTACAACTCAGATTTTCAAATAAAAAAAAGAAATAGGAACAAATTCATCTCCAGGCCCCTCTAAGAGAGATATACAAGACTCCCTACAAACGTTAAATGTTAAATATTTCAAAAAAAAGAATCAAGAAAATATCTGCTAATAAAACTGTTCCCAAAACTCATGTGAAAACCTACAAAGTACTACACAAAATAGTTTTTAATATCTGTTTTTATGGCTATAGCATACTGTGCATTATGGAAATATTTGTATTTGAGAAATGTATTGCAATTAGTGATAAAAAGTACTAGGCTATATGTAGGCAAAGTTGGTAACTGTTGAGATCCTGGAGTAGGAGCTAATGAGTATTTATGGCTATCTTGCTATAATAAAATGAAAACTTAATACTTGGTAACCACCTTGCTTACATTACAGAGAATTCATGTTTGTAATATAAGAAAATTTGCCTTTACATTCATTCCATCAAAAAGACAAAATTTTCGTACCTGCTGCAAGAAACAAAACCACCTTGTTACAAATGATTTAAGTTATTCAATTAGTTATTAACATCATATGCACCACTTAACAGTTCAGAGACAATGTTGACTATGGAGCAGGTACAAGACCAATATTTTATCATATATTTCAATTATATCACCATTTTGTTTTGTGCCTTATGAATGGTCATCAAAGCCGAAATGGTCCCATAGTTGCAACCAAGGTCTAAACATTTGACATTCACCTTCATATGTCTTCATTTTCAGATATTTAAAATGGAAGTTATGATATACATTCTTTTTTTGCAAAATTGTTCTAAAAGTACTGACAAAATGGGATGCATATTTAAATCATTTTTTTTCCATTTAATTCTGGGGTAAGGAATGAAGAGTACTCTGCAGATATTCAGGCAAGTAAGACCTTCAATATGGAAAAGATAAAAGTAAGAGGATACTTTTAAAGGCAAATACTCCACAGTTGCTACTAGCAGAAAATTTAACTATAATGACAGGGCCTTTGTGCAAATACACATTTTTTTGGACATCTGGAATTTTCATCAAGATGGAACTTACTGTTGATTAGAAACGCATTTTTTTTTTCAAAAAATAAATGGTACAGAAAATTAAACAGAATTGCCTTTCTATTGCTCTCCAAGAGACTCTTAGGCCAATAAACAATTCCTTCCCCTATTTACTATGTGGCCCATATTATTGTATTGACCCTATAACGTAGACTTATTACTAAGCCCTCTTCTTAGTTAATTCCACCTTTTCTAAAATATATAATCATTTGGGCTGAGAAGAATCAAGGAAGCAAAGAGGCCTAGCAGGAGGAGGCTGGAGGGGATGGAATGAAGGAGCATGAGTAGAGTAGGCTGTGCCCACTAAAGTACCCATCCTTTCAGAACTGGAATGGAGCTGACAATCAAAAGAAGTCTGTTGAATCACATAGAAAATTTGTTTCCTGTACACTAACATTGTTTGAGAACACAGCAGTACAGGTACTCATTACCTTATGTCAATCCTGTTGGTGATCTTCAAATATGTCAGTATTTTTTATATTAAAAAATTTCCTGTGCTGAAGGGCACAGTGATTTAGTGTCATTTTCAAGATTTAAGAAATTATATCCTCAGCATTCCCAGATTAAAAGCCTCACATCAGAATTCTGGAAAAGACAGGAATTAACTTTTTCCCTATTTGATATTTAACTTCCTTACACTTGAGATCTCCTTTTCTCTTCTTCAGGTCACTCAACTCTACACCCTCCAATATCCATATTAGAAGAAAAAGAGGTCCTATATGCCCAGGCTTCTTTTTTCAAAACACCCCTAATTGTGTACTTCAACATGCACTAGGTAAGCCAGGCACTACTAAGGCACTTGTGATTCTGGTATTTCCTAACATTTGAGGGCCTGATTCAAATAATTTTGATAGTGATTTTTATAATAGTATTTCATGTATTTATGCTTGTATATATATGTACACACTCCTGCTAATTATGGTTTAATAATAATAAATTTCATTTCTACAACAGTGTTACAAAGGATTTCATAAACATGAACACAAAGTGCTTTAAAGATATTGCACAAAATGGGAAAAACGACTACCAGATAGTCTAAGCAACTATGTGACATGGCTGACAGCTTGTTTCAAAAAGAAAAGACAAGCCTGGGAAAGCGTCATTGGATCCATTAAGCCAGGCTACACTGAGATCCATACAGATATCTATTTCTCTAGCCAAGCTGAATCTTAATAAACACTCTCCAGCTACAAGTAGTTTGGAAGAAAAGTTATTCTAGAAAGCTCCCAAGTGTGTATGGATATTTTTCAATTTATATAAAACATTTCTATTTCAAATATAATATTAAACTTATTTGAATTTGATTCTAGAATGCAGAGAGCTCTTAAGGAAAACCTATTATACTAAGAAAGTCGGCAATATGTTCAAATATGTTATCTCAAACTTTACTTATAGGCATCACTTCTTTATTATAGCCACACAGAAAAGACATTTCACAGAAAGTTGCAGCTTAAACAAGGTAAAGTCATGCAGCCTCGTTAAAGCTATACATTACAGCTGATAAGGCAAAGATTGTTCTGTGATAAAAGTTACTATCAAGGTTAATTTTGGATTCACTTCCATTCTAATTTACTGGATATTAGGTAAGTATAGTTTGATGGAATCATAGAAGAAAATGGTAGAGATGAGTCACTTAGCATTTAGGGGTAAGAGTGGGATTTTTTAAATGTACAGAAAGTCAAACCTCTATTTTTTTCATCTAGACACTAAATAAAATTGGGTAATTAGTAGCACACAAGTACCTGTAATGCGGCTAGCATTGCTCAACAATAATGCCCTTACCAAAGCATTTAGCTAAATATTTAGGATTAAAAAATTTTGACTGCTCAAGTATTCTCATTATGAAAAGAAAAAACATCTGAACGAATGCTTTTCAGACAGGTAAGTTAACAACAGTGGCCTTGCACACTGGATCATGTCATATTATTACAGTTTATAAGACTACTCATTTTGGGTCAGATTAACAAACTGATGCTCCAAGGTTGGACGTGATTTTAAAGGACTAATTTAAATTAAATTCAAGGATGGATATTTCACTTTGCTACTGCAAGTCAAATGCAACCAGACTTTCTTTTGGGGTAAAGCACACATTCACTTGTATTTTATCACATCAATGTTCAAAGGTTTAGCTTCACAAGAGAAATTTAGCAAGAGCTAAGGCAAAATCTACAACTGTAAAATTAATCACATAAGAATAGGAGTCATAGAAGCCAGTATCCTGAATATCTAGGAAAGGAAATAATAATAAAAGGGATGCAGATAAAGCCCCAACCCCAAAAGGATAAAAATACCTAAGTCCAGGCTGCAGCGAAGCATCAGTCTGCCCAAGAATTGTAAGAATGAATTCTCTCCTTGAGCTGGCACCTGAGCAGTCATTCAAAGCATACCCTTCTTTTTATTACAGGAAGTCTGGCAGTTAGAACAGTGTCTGGGAACATGGAAAAGTGAGTCCCAAGTATCTCTTCAGGCTTCCTCAAATATGCCCACAAAGTCCTCATCAACACCCTCGATTATTCCAAAGGGAATTTGTCTTTGCTGTTAAGGCTGTTCTCTCTCTGGTAAAATAATTAAATATTGAAAGAACTGTTTAATTCACTGAGTTAAACATTCATTGAGAATGGAAAAGTGATACTTATTTTATTCCCTAGTAGTCAGGTCACAGGTCTACGATGGAAGATACTGAAATTCCAGCTAAGAGACCAAACCTTGTTACAGAAAATATCCACTAACAAAGTACAGTAATGCAAAAGAAAGTAAATTCATCCTCGTGTTCAACCATCAAATATGTTTTTTTCTTGCTTGCTTTTTTATCTCAGTATCTTCTACATTTTCCTGTTTCTTTACTTTCTTCTTTGAGGCATTCTATCCATATTTATACAATTCTTTTCAATGTCCTTCTTCATCTTCCTCCCATTTAGCTGTTTAGTAGTAATCTATACTCTCCTTTTAGCCTAAGTTACAGATTTTAAGCTAAGGATAGGAAACTTAGAAACCTGTACAGTCTGTATATCCATTTTTCTGTCCATATTACAATCTATCATAAATGATTAATATGCTTGAGGAGACTGGTTAATTTCATAGGGGCATAAATATTAAAATAGCTAAATTCCAGCAAGATATGGAAAATCAGCATCATCATAGGAGGAGAAAGACCCAAGTCAGTGCACATAGAGGAAAGGTGAGTAGAACTGAGCCATTACCCATTGACTTTGGCAGCAGAAAGACAGTCAGAATACGGTCAGTACATAGCCACATCATTGCCATCTTAAGTTTGACAAAATTATCATAAGTGGTAGGAAAAGGTGCTTAAGTTATTGTGATCCTCTACCACACTACAGAGGAAACAGGATAGCAAAACATGAAACACCATTATAGTCTGTATTGATTCTGGTGCTCACGGAACCACCTCTGTTGTATTTAACTCACTCCCTCAACTCCTTGGTTTCCAATGGCCTTGCTGCTAATGGTACCCCATGCACAAAGGACTCACCCAAAGTTTATCTCCTGTTCCACCAGCAGTAATACCAAATAATAAAAAAATAATACTTTCTCCTTAGAACAAGCTTTACAAAAAAAGTTAATCATGACAAACCTTGTAAGTAAATTATCTAATAAATACTTTAGGAAATGAAGCTTAAGTGATCTGGTTCAGGTTACAGATAAGAATAATGTCAGTGCTCCAGATAAAATGTGTGAACCCCAATCCATTCCCTTACTTGCTGTGTTTAGGGTACTAGAACTTTGCTGTTCCAAAATCTGTTGAGCTACTGTTCCCTGTAGCAACTGTTTAGTAGCCCAGTTCCAGTGAAATCAGGTAATACTGCATGCCAATAGTCTTTGGATCAAGGCCCAAAAGGGCAGCTCAACGCTACGCCTCTAGCATGTTTCCAAGTATTGGAGCTGCTCTTGTGCCAGTGGAAGCAGCCCGTGCACTGTTCCTCAGTCATGAACTCACCCAGCAAGTACCACAACACTCCGAATGGTTAAGAGGACGCTCCAATTAATCTGCTTACACTCAAGATAAAATACAAAGATGAGCTGTCAGTTTACATTTTGCACCTTCACAGGAATCTGGATATTCCTATCTCTGAAAATTCTCAGGACTAATGTCATCAACATAGGGAGAAAAAAAAGCAAGCAAATGTCTATTTTTTAATGAAAGACAAAATTAACCTTGACACATATAGATTCCCAAGAAAGTCAAGTAGTATAGACTACATCAGCCCAAAAGGTCAAATCTTGATGGGAAATTCTAGATCATCTTTGGACTTCCTAGGCAGGAAATTGCCAACTGTCCCTAATCAGGTGTGCTGAAGTTCTGCGATGAGACCAAACAATTCATTTTCCTGCATCGCATCATGGTTTAAGTAAATGACAGAAATAATCACGATCCACTGATCATTATGGCTTTAAAACTTTCTAAAACGTGGCGAGTAATTTGAATATGAGATTTTACCTGTATACTTACTACTTTGGAAAGAATACGTTTTACAAATAAAATATTTGGAAGCTGAGATTTTATCTTATTTTGACCAATTATGGCTTAACTAAATTCTAAATCGATGAAAGGAAAAAATGAAGACTTGTGAAAGTTAAATGCTAGGTGACTTGTTTATTATAAATAGTTTCAGTGTTAAAAAAAGCTACGTTTTTTAAAACTCACATAACACAATGATAGGTCTGATTTTGCTCCTTATGCAGATACTAGGAAATGTGCCATATGTTCACTTGGGAAATCATGCTGTTAGGCCTAGTATGGACACATACAAAAACTGGCACTGACCACACAAATTGCACATTCCAGGATGAGTAAGATAGAGGAAAAAAAAACCCAAATAAATTGGACAAGGGAAATATGAAAATTACCATTTAAAATGCTTTTGTTATTAATGATGATAGACTATACGATGACAGTACTACTTCTTGAAATGAATCAGTAGGTATGCCTCAGAAGCAGGTACACCTCCTGGTATAATTATTTTCAAGCTGTCTTTAACATGAATAACTTTGACTTATTAGCTAATTTCCTTAGCTCAATATAGATTATGGCTTCTCAAACCTCTCCGTGGAATTCTCTTTAATACATTAGTTGAAAAGCAATATGGGAAATCTTATTTAAATAAGGCAAGGCACAGAATAGTTGAAAATAATTACATGAAATGTTTTATTTTAATCATTTCTCTTATCTCTGTCCTTCTCACCCTTCTGAATATTACACAATATATACAACTTGCATGGTGAAACAAAAAGCTTCTATTGCTAGGGCACACCACAACACAGAGAAAAGCACAAGTTGCATCCTGAGACTTAAAAACATGAAATGGTGTAGTGTTGAGTTTGAGGGTTTTTTCCAGTACAAGTGGAATTAGGCACTTTGAATTTTCCTATTTAGATAATAACATTATATGCTATGTGACATGTTCACAAAACCAACTCTGAACACTAAGTTTTAAGTACATTGTTGCCTACCTCTGGTCTGCAACAATGCTCCAGTGCCTAGTTCCTGCCTCACTTGCCAGGTCTGGGCATTTCTAAGTATTCTTTGCTTAGGGAATTCTATGCTTAAAAAATGAAGATATTATTGATTTTAGGCAAATTCAGAGGTTGAATTTAGATTATCTGAATCATTGTCTGAAGTTATTAACACAGATACCCAGATGCATTCCACTTAAATATAGATGACTAAGGTGAGTAGTTTGGAAGCCTAGCCATCTTTTTCTTCCTGTATAATCAATAAAGACGAGCATGTAAAAAAAATTCATGCGACCAAAAATCGCATGAGTGCCCAAAAATAGGTTTAATGAAGTGTTCTTATGCTTGTCTAAGTATCTTATTTAGGAGGCATGAATATAAGTCTGTGGTTGCATTTCTGTTGCTGGATCTGAGAACACTTTCCAGTTCCTGTCAGAAAAAAATCCAGGTGTGCACATTCTCTCTCTTTTTCCTACCTGTGCATTGTCCCAGCATATAATCCAGGCATTTTATAGATCTGCATGTTTTCTAGAAAAATTCCTATTGATAGTAGATCTCCCATATTAAAAAAAGAAGCCCTAAAATCTAGGGATACATGATTTTTAACCCACTGCCCTGACCTAAGACATAATTTATCTAAAGCTGCTGGGGCAGAACTTGCATTTGGCAAACAAAAAACAACCTATCTGCCTAATAAATGTAGAAATTATTTCTTCAACCTGCAAGACCATGATTCTAGTTTGTACTAAAATAATTCACACATACTGCTAATTTTGTTTCACGCCTGCAGGACTGGTAGGCTTCCTACAGGAGAAATACATCTGTATTTCTCCACAAAATAATGTCTGCAAATTCTGTGTCATGGAATGATCCTATAATCAATTCTCCACTTTGCTCAGAGTGTCTGACAGTTTACTGAAATGGCTATACATCCTAAGCTTTCAGTATGAATATATACATTTCTGCATGTTCACGCATGTTCATACATGTGGTATGAAAGTATTAAAGTATTAAAGGAATAGTATTAAGATGGAAGAATTGGGCAGAGTTAGAAAAGGTCTAACTGAGATTTCATTTCCCTGACTAAAGGAATAGCTGCATTACCTGACAGGAACAGAAAGCTGTTACACTCTGGTTGAATATGTGTAATACACATTGATACAGCAAGCTCAATATGCAGTAGATGCTGCACCTTGCAGAATGCACGGTTTAGAGTAGTGTATTTCAACCAATTTTACCTTCAGCTTACTCACAATCAATTGATATTTCTTTGCACCTCATTACAGTACACGAATCTTGCTTTGTGCCTCATTTGCAGTTTTGGATGGTTCACAAATGAGATGTGTCTCACTAGTCAAGAAGTGCTGGCCTAGAACAGAGATTTGATTGATTTTTGAAACAAAGCATTGAAAACTTCATCTGCTACAAAAGAGATTTCCGTTCTTCACTTCCATCAAAAGTTATCATTTGTCATCTTTTTAAAAAAACAAAAGGTGATTTAAAATACTACTAACAAAGTATTATACATTATTAATAATGCATAATACTAAAAACAGAGGCTGAAAATACATGCACTAACAGTTTTCAGACATCTGTCTTTCCTCTCCGCCGCAGGATAACATATTCAAGGTGAAAGTTAATTTCCTCAGTGCTCACAGGCAGTTTGTACTTATACCCCTTATTCACCAAATTATACCAATTTAAGAAGGGACATGATTAGCACAAAGCAGACAGCAAAAACTAAATCCTACAACAGTCCACTGTTGATTACCAGTTATCCTCTTTGGATGAGATCCTTTACACAAACACTTCTTTGGGTGAGCAGACTGATCATAAAGCCCCTTGCTTTGTAAAAAAAGTAACAGTTACATTGATCTTGAAGTTCATGGTGGTTATACATTGCAGAAATTGGCTCTCATTCCCTGTGAACTTGGGAGTTTAATTAATTTTAGAAATTCCTTTTAGTCCCCTGGAAAATATCTTAAGAGATTTATTGCAGAATCTCTATACTTTCAGATGACTGATTTGGACCTTAAAAGGCTTCCAAACTTGTGTTGAGTGTCAATGTGTCCAGGTGATTCGTGATGGAAACAAAGGCTAATATATGTGTAAAGCAGAAGATAGATCATTCTTCAAATGACAGTGATTAAGATTAGACTTTTCATTTTGTGAAACAGGAGCTAAGAGAACACATCTATGAACTGGATTGTTTATTAATTTCTGCTGTTCAGTACACTGGATAAAAGTTGGAGCCTTCCATATATTGGTAACGAGTTCAAAGAGACTAATTTATCTTCCTTTCATGTCATTATAAGATTTATGGTCTCCTGGGTTGCTCCTATCTTCAGCTGATCGGAATACCAGAAGAATATTTTCCTGAAGATCACACACCTCTGGAATTCATTTCCTTTGACAGTGTCACAGAGCCTGGGTTTTATAAGCATTAAGGCAGTGTAAATATTTAACTTTGGAAAGATTTCCATTTAATACTGGAGTTTTATGTTAGTGGAGTAAAGGCAGTGCTGGTATTACGTTAAAAGCTTTGGGGAGGGGGTTAGGGTTAATTTCATAACTGATTGGTATCATAACTGCAAGGCTTAATGACACTTGGTGATACACCACTCCATAGATTTCCAAATAAATCTCATTTTCAGAGAGAAAAAAATGCTTCTGAAAGAAGTACCCATACGCCACATAGAGCATGAAATTTAAAACGCTTGTCTTGAGGGAAATCTCCTGGTTTAGTTAGCTTCACCAGGCTTAACTCTGAAAACAACTGACAGTTTTTACAAATATCTACAAATGGGACACAAGCATTCTTATAAATGCTCTTAATTACTTGAAGGAGAAGCAAAGAAGTGAAACAGGTAATAATGAATGGTCCTGACCTAGGCCAGTGCATCAGTCATTACTGCAATGTAGTCTATCATCATCTAAAACAAGTTTGCTGAGGAGAAGTTAAGACATTGCTAGTACTGGCCTTAATATCCAAAACTCCAGTTTGTTTTGAGTGAGTCTCATATATAAAATATTCCTCCTTTTTACATTGTTTAAGTGACATATCTTCCTCTTTTCCTTCTCACTCTGATTCTCAGGGTCTTTATAATTGATAATCTCGTTTAGGGAAGAATCTCTGCATCAAAAAAAATCTGCTGAGTAGCAATTAAACTATTTTTGCTTTCAATTTTACTTTATTCACAGATCCAATTTCTTGCTTCAAATATTGATACATATTTTATAAATGAAAATAAATTCTCCAATCATTGTGTTTACTTCAGCTACAAGACATGGGAAGCACCCAAAATACACACTGTATTTTAAAAATGCAAACCAAGTTAAATGGAGTTTCTTTCAAGAATTCCTTTCTGTTCCAATCCCTGTTAATGAATGGTGCAGGAAGACGAATCATTACATGTCCATTTTAGGAATAAAATGCAATTATCTCAGCATCATGAGGAGGTGAAATTGCTGAACTAACTGTTGAGTTGTCAATTTTTCTATATGCAAGAGGTGAGACTGTTGAACTAATTGTGACTCCTCTTCTAGCTCGAACAGTTTTCACAGTTCTAACTGGAGCATAAAGATAGAACTGAGGTAGGTCCATTTTTGTCAGCCCAGCACCTCATGCTAGAGTCAACAAGATTTAATTAAAATTAATCTACCTCTGGGAAAAAAAAATTGGTTTTGTGCACTGATCTGGAACTTAGGAATGCAATGTCCCTCTGAAGCTTCCTAGTTTATTTGGAATTACAGAGAAAATCAGATGCTTTCTGCTTTAATCTCATCTGCCTTGATGTTGTTTTTTTTTAATTCTTTTTTTAAGTGATCATCAAGGAAGTCTATCATTTGAAGTCCAGGATTTTCACAAAGTGATTACAGCATAGAACTTCTTGCAGCTAAAATGCATTGCTTTCTATCAAGATATTACCATAAGAACTGTTGTCCTTGTTTTCTTTTTGCCAAAGAAAATGGGTTTTCTGCAGCAAACTTCATGGTTCGTCCTATTACAAGCTGCATAATAAAAACAAACTTTGGCAGATAAACTACATCTAGGGACCCATTCAAGCATGTAATATCAGCTGACAAAACAGTGGACCTGAAACTGTGTTTGGAGCAACTTAGCCTCCTATTATTCTATGAAGATGATACACCTACTAAGGGCCCTACTAGCATTTCCAGGAAGCCCAGTGCTGCAGAAACAGGCACTTGCTGATGTCATTTTGTGAAACATCAGGGCACAATTACAGGGCACAGTGCTGCACAGCGCAGAGATATCAGAACAAGCTGCATATACACAACCCATTGCATATTGTACATAGATTGTGGATTGAATTGGATTTTAAAATTCCACTTTCAGTTAAGAGTCACTGACTTCAGGTCACCTACATTTTCTACTTAACTTGAAATGACATTGTACTGCACAACTTTGCTGCAACAGGTAACTATTCCCTTAAAATATCTGTGGCTGTCTTCCTTTTGGTTAGTAAGGAATGCGGCGAGGCCTGTTTTTACTGAAAGGCAAGAAATTAAGATTTCTCAAAGCTTGGGAGAGAAGTGTCCACTTTACCACAAATCTGAAAAGACACTTATGAATGGTTGCAGAATTGTTGGAAATTGAGGAACAGAGGTGAGCTAGAGCTAGGGGAAAGAAAAAGAATTGGGTTAGAGATGAAAAGGATGTCTGTCTTTAAGTGAAGGAACACCATAGGTATAGCTTTGAAAACACTTCCAATGTCTGGCCAGAGTTTTGTAAGAACTCACATCAGTGAGAAAGAGATGATGATACACAAAAGAAAATGAGCTAATAAAATAAATAAATACCTAGATAAAGACATTCCAGAGTAGACAAAGGGACAAACAAGGATTTGGCTTGAAGAAGGGGCAGAAAAAGAAACAGAGTAATCATGCTAAAGACAAGGTAGAAAACAAATGGTATTGCTTAATAATGTAATTTGTGACTTCTAGAAGCACAGAGAAACAGACAAAGAAAGAATTTGTACCAGTAAAAATTATTAATTCTCAATTTTCATTTTAATTCAGTCTATATAGCTATGGTAAAAAGTATGAAAATAAAAGGTCATTCATTGCATTGCCTCCTGCAGATTCCAGAACCACTTTGCTGCCAGAAACTACAAACTTGAGTTAGCAGAGTCCTTTATTAAGTGTTAGCCATTTCCTTTGCCTGCACACCACAGATGTAACTTATTCACCTTTATAAACCAATTTTGTAAATATGAAATTCAAACAAAATCTGTTATTTATACTTCCGAAGAGAAATTAGCCTCCAAAGAACAGAGCACAGCACAACTAAGGATTATGAACACATAGTGAGCTCTAACATTCATGTTTGTGCATGGTCAAAACATCCCTTTAAGAAGACATGCTCAACACAGAAAGGTACTGGCTTCATTAATTTAAAAAATTAAATTAAAAGTGCTACTACCTTCAATTTTTTTATGGTATTGAAGGTCAATATAGCTTTCTTTCAGGGTCAATTTAGCTAAAAGCAAAACTACATTTAATTCCATAAATGTTAGCTGCAGTTAGTACTGAATAAAAAATGCTCAATATTCTGATACAGCTGAGATCTGTATTTACAGACTTAGATTATTAATGGTCTTTTAGCACAGTTAAAGACATAGCTGTGATATACAGAAGCATAACACTGCAATGGAAGGCCAAACTCTGCTTCAGGGATACAAGAAAATCAGCACTGACTTCCCTGAGCTCATTCTGCATAAGAGTGAGAAAAGTCAAATAGTAAGTGCTAGTTTTCAGTAAGCACTCTGCAACAAATATGCATAATTAAGAAAAAAATCAAGTGATCAGTAACAGTAAGCAAAATACTAACACCATGTTGGAATGGAATTGCATCATCATCTTTGCTAAGTCAAGGATGAGAGGATCATTAGGGGCAGTCAACACAGCTTCACCAAGAGGAAGGCATGCTTAACCAACTTGATAGCCTTTTATGAGGACATAAGCCAGTGGACAGATGATGGTAAAGCTGTGGATGTGGTCTATCTCGATTTCAGTATAGCGTTTGACACGGTCTCCCACAGCATCCTCGCAGCTAAACTGAGCAAGTGTGGTCTGGATGATCGGGTAGTGAGGTGGATTGTGAACTGGCTGAAGGAAAGAAGCCAGAGAGTGGTGGTCAATGGGACTGAGTCCAGTTGGAGGCCTGTATCTAGCGGAGTCCCTCAAGGGTCAGTACTGGGACCAGTACTATTCAATATATTCATTAATGACTTGGATGAGGGAATAGAGTGCACTGTCAGCAAGTTCGCTGATGACACAAAACTGGGAGGAGTGGCTGACACACCAGAAGGCTGCGCAGCCATTCAGAGGGACCTGGGTCAGAGAGACCGTTATCTCTTTATTCAGAGAGACCTTTATCACCCTGGACCAGGGTGATAAAGAGCCTCTGGGATGGCAGGGACTAGTCCCTGCCCAGAGGGGACAGGGTGAGTCAACAGTGACTGTGTCTGTCCCGGGGCAGGGGAGGCCACAGCTGTTTGCAGCTCGTTGAGGAAAGCGCTGACTCTCTCCCAGTGCACAAGGAGAGGAAGGCGCCAAGGAGCTGTGAATCTTCTGCTGTCAGTCGGCAGCAGCAGCAGCAGCGATAGTGACTGAGGTGAGTGTGGGCGAGGGTGAGACTGGGCTGTACCGGGCGGGTTCCGTACTCACAGAATCACAGAATCACAGAATGTTAGGGATTGGAAGGGACCTCGAAAGATCATCTAGTCCAATCCCCCTGCCGGAGCAGGATTGCCTAGATCATATCACACAGGAACGCGTCCAGGCGGGTTTTGAATATCTCCAGAGAAGGAGACTCCACAACCTCTCTGGGCAGCCTGTTCCAGTGTTCAGTTACCCTCACTGTAAAGAAGTTTTTCCTCATATTTATGTGGAACCTCCTGTGTTCCAGCTTGCACCCATTGCTCCTTGTCCTGTCAATGGATATCACTGAGAAGAGCCTGGCTCCATCCTCATGACACTTGCCCTTTACATATTTATAAACATTAATGAGGTCACCCCTCAGTCTCCTCTTCTCCAAGCTAAAGAGACCCAGCTCCCTCAGCCTCTCCTCACAAGGGAGATGTTCCACTCCCTTAATCATCTTCGTGGCTCTGCACTGGACTCTCTCTAGCAGTTCCCTGTCCTTCTTGAAGTGAGGGGCCCAGAACTGGACACAATATTCCAGATGCGGCCTCATCAGAGCAGAGTAGAGGGGGAGGAGAACCTCTCTCGACCTGCTAACCACACCCCTTCTAATACACCCCAGGATGCCATTGGCCGCCTTGGCCACAAGGGCACACTGCTGGCTCATGGTCATCCTGCTGTCCACTAGGACCCCCAGGTGCCTTTCCCCTACGCTGCTCTCCAACAGATCTGTCCCCAACTTGTACTGGTACATGGGGTTGTTCTTGCCCAGATGCAGGACTCTACACTTGCCCTTGTTATATTTCATTAAGTTTCTCCCCGCCCAACTCTCCAGCCTCTCTAGGTCTCTCTGAATGGCTGCGCAGCCTTCCCGTGTGTCAGCCACTCCTCCCAGTTTTGTGTCATCAGCGAACTTGCTGACAGTGCACTCTATTCCCTCATCCAAGTCATTAATGAATATATTGAATAGAACTGGTCCCAGTACCGACCCTTGAGGGACTCCGCTAGACACAGGACTCCAACTGGACTCAGTCCCATTGATCACCATTCTCTGGCTTCTTTCCTTCAGCCAGTTCACAATCCACCTCACTACCCGATCATCCAGACCACACTTGCTCAGTTTAGCTGCGAGGATGCTGTGGGAGACCGTGTCATATGCTTTACTGAAATCGAGATAGACCACATCCACAGCTTTACCATCATCTATCCACCGGGTAACATCCTCATAAAAGGCTATCAAGTTGGTTAAGCATGACTTCCCCTTGGTGAAGCCATGCTGAGTGCCCCTAATGATCCCCCTGTCCTTGATGTGCCAACAGACAGCACCAAGGACAAGTTGTTCCATCACCTTTCCAGGGATGGAGGTGAGGCTGACCGGTCTATAGTTATCAGGGTCCTCCTTCTTGCCCTTTTTGAAGACTGGAGTGACATTCGCTTTCCTCCAGTCCTCAGGCACCTCTCCCGTTGCCCACAACTTAGCAAAGATGATGGAGAGTGGCCTAGCAATGACTTCCACCAGCTCCCTCAGCACCCGTGGGTGCATCCCATCAGGGCCCATGGATTTATGGATATCCAGATTGCTTAATTGGTCCCTGACCCAGCCCTCATCTACCAAGACAGATTCCTCCTCTATCCTGACTTCTTCTGGGGCCGCAGGGGTCCGGGGCTCCTCAGGACAGCCTCCAACAGTATAGACAGAGGCAAAGAAGGCATTCAGTAACTCCGCCTTCTTTTTATCCTCTGTCTCCAGGGCCCCCACCTCATTCATCAGTGGGTCTACATTGCCTCTAGTGTTGGCTTTACCTGCAATGTATTTGAAGAAGCCCTTTCTGTTGTCCTTCACCTCTCTTGCAAGGTTTAATTCCAAGGAGGTCTTAGCTTTCCTAGTTGCCTCCCTACATCCTCTGACAACAGACTTCTATTCCTCCCAAGTGGCCAGCCCCTCCTTCCATGATCTGTACACCCTCTTCTTCCACTTGAGTTTGCCCAGCAGTTCCCTGTTTAACCATGCAGGTCTCCTGCTACCCTTCCTTGACTTCCTACCTGCTGGGATGCTCTGATCTTGAGCTCGGAAGAAGCAGTCCTTGAATGCTAACCAACTATTTTGGGCCCCCTTACCTTCTAGTACCCTGTCCCATGGGATTTCCCCTAGCAATTGCTTGAAAAGGCCAAAGTTGGCCCTCCTGAAGTCCAGGGTTGTGATTCTGCTAGCTATTCTGTTCCTGCCACATGAGATCCTGAACTCTACCATCTCATGGTCACTACAACCAAGGCTGCCCTCAACCTTCACCTCTTCAACCAGACCCTCCTTGTTAGTGAGGATAAGATCCAGCAGCGCTCCTCTCCTAGTTGGCTCATCCACCATTTGCATCAGAAAGTTATCATCAATGCACTGGAGGAACCTCCTGGACTGAGGCTGGCTGACTGAGTAGGCCTCCCAGCAAATATCAGGGTAGTTGAAATCCCCCACGACAACCAGACCCTGTAATTGCGAGACTGCTCTCAGCTGCCTGTAGAAAGCCTCATCACCCTCCTCATCCTGATCCGGTGGCCTGTAATAGACACCCACAACAGTATCACCCCTGCCAACCTGCCCCTTAATTCGCACCCACAAACTCTCAACTCGCTCCTGATCCGCCCCTGGACAGAACTCAATACATTCTAGCTGCTCACTCACATAAAGAGCAACTCCACCACCTCTCCTTAGTGGCCTGTCTTTCCTGAACAGGACATAGCCATCCATGACCACATTCCAGTCATGCGAGTTGTCCCACCAAGTCTCTGTAATTGCCACTAGATCATAACCCCCCGACCGAACACGGATTTCTAACTCCTCCTGTTTACTCCCCATGCTGCGTGCATTGGTGTACAGGCATTTCAGGGAGCGAGCTGAGCACACCGATTTCACCCCAGGGGGATGGGAGGCCTCCTGGTCTACCTCAACACTAGACCGTTGCCCCAGTGGTGCAAGCCCAGCTACTACCCCATCCCCCTTCGAATCTAGTTTAAAGCTCTCCGAATGAGCCCTGCTAATTCCTGTCCCACAACCCTTTTGCCCCTACGACATAAACCCTTCCCATGTATTACGGTCACGTCTGGTGTCTTATAAAACCAGCCATTATCAAAGAACCCAAAGCCCTGCCTGTAGCACCAGTCTCGTAGCCAGACATTAATAGAGAGAATCCTACTATTCCATCCCACGTCATCACCTGAAAATGGAAGGAGGGAGGAGAAAACAACTTGTGCCCCAGACTCTTTCACCAACCGTCCTAGGGCCTTGTAGTCTTTCTTCATCCCCCTCAGACTATGGGATGCAGCTTCTTCACCACCTGTCTGGAAGATCAGCAGGGGGTAGTAGTCTGTGGCCTTCACCAGGTTGGGGAGTTGCCTGGTGATATCCCTGATTCGGGCTCCAGGCAGGCTGCAGACCTCCCTGTGATGGGGGTCAGCTCTGCATATTGGGCCCTCAGATCCCTTTAGGAAGGAGTCTCCAACCACTAAAACTCTTCTCTTCTTCCTTGTGGAGGAGGTAGCTATATGCCTGTCAGGTTTTTCTGACTGTGGTGGGACCTCTGATATAGGTTGCCTCTCCACCACATCCCCATTGGACCAGCTGTATTCCACTAGGGCTTTATATCTATTGCTCAGAGGCACCTGTGGAGGTGAGGTAGGCAAGGAGGGCACTCGCCTTTTGCCACGGCCATAGACTTGCCTCCACTCACTCCTCTCCTCTAGATTATTGTTTTCCACCTGAGAGGGGCAGAGTACAGGGGTCCCTCGATCCTGGGAGCTCTCCGGCAGGTGCTCCCATTTTTGTTGCAGGGAAGGCAGAGCCTGGCTCCACCAGTCTATCTCCATTTCAGCCTCCCAAATGCTCCTAAGCCTTTCTACTTCGGCTTGAAGCCTTTCAACCTGGCTTTGCAGCTGTGCCGCTCGGCCGAGCAGATCATCTACCTGCTCACAGCGCACACAGCCCCCTGCCACCACAGAGACGCTGTAGCATTCCCTGCAGCCTGCGACCTGCACCATCGCCTCCTTCCGTGGGAGCTCTGTCTGGGTTCCCACATCCATTTTGGTCTTCTTCCGCCAGGTAGATACCATTGTTCTTTCACTGAGCTGGGAAATACCTGTTGGTGCCACCCCTGGTTCACAGCTCCTTGGCGCCTTCCTCGCCTTGTGCACTGGGAGGGAGTCAGCGCCCTCCCCAACGAGCTGCAAACTGCTGCGGTCTCTCCTGCCCTGGGACACACACAGTCACTGCTGACTCTCCCTCTCCCCTCTGGGCAGGGACTAGTCCCTGCTATCCCAGAGGCTCTTTATCACCCAATCACAGGGGGTGGTGCTACGCCCCCTCCTCTCCTGATTCGTTGCCGGGAATTTCCGGGTCCGGGGTGGGGAAGCAGCTCGGGGCTGCTGCTCGGGGGGCCCAGAGTATGAAAACCGCCCGGTTACAGCCCGATGTCACCCTCGCCCCCGCCCTCACCTCAGTTGCTGCCGCCGCTGCCACCGCTGTCGCTACTGCCGCCGCTGTCAACTGTTTGTTCTGGCTTTACCGCATTTAAATCGCCCGCGGTGCCCCCGGCTACGCCCCCTCCTCTCCTGATTTGTTGCCAGGAACTTCCGGGTTCCGTACTCAGGGCCACCTGAGCAGCAGCCCCCAAGTCCCGTCCCAGGAGAGGAGGGGGCGTAGCCGGAGGCACCGTGGGAGATTTGAAGGGCCCCCTGGGGAGCGCGAGCGACCTGGAGCGTCGTGAACAGGAGCACGCAAACAGGGGCGTGGCAGTTTGCGCAGCAGTTTGCGCAGGCAGGGCGAGCAGAGTAGGCGGGCAGGCAGGTATGGTTTCCACTCGGCGGGGCCCTAAGTCCCTTGCGGGTGCCAGAAAAGACATGGCAACCCAAAAGGACCTGCCGCGGAAGCATGCAGAGGTGCAGGTGTCAGGCTGCAGGGAGTGCCAGAGCCTGGCCCTGGCACTCGAGGGTAATGGAGACCTGACCTGTGTGAGGTGCGAACAGGTCGACGACCTGATCTCCTTGGTGGCCCTGCTCAAGGAGGAGGTGGAAAGGTTAAGGAGTACAAGAGTATCCCAGGAAGAGGATGGCGGGCAGTGCTGTTCCCTGCCTGTCCTGGGGAAAACGGACGGGCCTAATGCTCTCCAGGTAGTGGAGGATCCTCTTCCTCCTCCACATGGAGCAGGAGGAGACCTAGGGGATGGGGGGGAATGGAGGCAGGTCCCTGCTCGGGGTGGCAGGCGAATCCCATCCCGACCTTCCTCCCCTCCCCACGTCCCCCTGCAGAATAGGTATGAGGCGCTGGAGCCTGAACGTCTTCCTGAGTGTCAGGAAGATACAAATCTAGGTGAAGGATCCTGTACGGGGCTACGTAAACAGAAGCAACCAAGTAAGAGGGTTGCAACCAGCTCCAAAAAGGAGAAAAGAAAAGTAATTGTTATAGGCGACTCCCTGCTAAGGGGAATGGAGGGCCCCATATGCAGGCCAGACCCGACTCACAGGGAAGTCTGCTGCCTCCCTGGGGCTCGGGTAAGGGATGTTGCCAGGAGGATTCCTCAACTGGTGAGGCCCTCTGACTACTACCCGCTATTAGTATTCCAGGTGGGTAGGGATGAGATTGAAGAGAGAAGTCCCAGGGCAATCAAAAGGGACTTCAGGGCCCTGGGGCGTTTGGTAAAGGGGGTAGGTGCGCAGGTGATATTCTCTTCAATTCCTTTGGTATTTGGTGAAAATAGGGAAAAGACTACGAAAGTAACAGATTAATATGTGGCTAAGAGACTGGTGCCGTAGGTGGGATTTTGGGTTTGTTGACCACGGGGAGGCTTTCATGGCACTGGGCCTGCTTATGCCGGATGGGGAACAGCTGAGTCAGAAGGGGAAAAGGGTTATGGCCCAGAAGTTGGCAGGGCTGATCAAGAGGTCTTTAAACTAGGTTTGATGGGGGAGGGGGATAAGACCAGGGCAGCCACAAATGAACCTAGGGGTGACAGGCCTGCGTCGGGGGCAAGGCCGCTAGCCCAGCTGAAGTGCGTTTACACCGATGCACGCAGTATGGGCAACAAACAGGAAGAGCTAGAAGCCACTGTACGGCAGGAAGGTTATGATGTAGTTGCCATCACAGAACCGTGGTGGGATGACTCTCATGACTGGAGTGCAGCTATGGATGGCTATAAGCTCTTTAAGAGGGACAGGCAAAGCAGGAGAGGCGGTGGGGTAGCGCTGTATATTAGGGAGTGCTTGGACTGTGTTGAAATTGAGGAAGATGGTGAGGATGACAAGCTTGAATGTTTATGGGTGAAGATCAGGGGGAAGGTCGGCAGGGCGGACATTACGGTGGGAGTCTGTTATAGACCACCCAGCCAGGATGAGCAGGCGGACGAGGTGTTTTACAAGCGGCTGTCAGAAGCCGCCCGGTCGCCGGCCCTTGTAGTCGTGGGCGACTTCAACTTGCCGGATGTCTGCTGGAAATACAACATGGCAGAGAGGAAGCAATCTAGGAGATTCCTCGAATGTGTGGAGGACAACTTCCTCATGCAAGTGGTAAATGAGCCCACTAGAGGAGGGGTCCTGCTTGACCTGTTGTTTGTGAACAGAGAAGGACTAGTGGGAGATGTGAGGGTCGGTGGCCGTCTTGGGAATAGCGACCACGAAATGTTAGAGTTTTCGATAGTGGGGGAAGTAAGGAGGGGCAAGAGTAGAACTTCTGCCTTAGATTTCTGCCGGTCAGACTTTAGCCTGTTTAAGAGGCTGGTGGATCGAGTCCCTTGGGAATTGGTCCTGAAGGGCAAAGGAGTCCAGGAAGGCTGGACATGCTTCAAAAGGGAATTGCTAAATATTCAGGAGCAGGCTGTCCCAGTCTGTAGGAAGACAAGCCGTCAGGGAAAAAGACCGGCCTGGTTAAACAGGGAACTTAGACTAGAACTTAAGGAAAAAAAGAGAGCCTACTTGCTCTGGAAGAAGGGTCGGGTAACTTGGGAGGTCTATAGGGACGTGGCCAGGTCGTGTAGGGAGAAGATTAGAAGGGCCAAAGCTCAATTAGAGCTCGATTTGGCTGCTACAGTCAAAGACAACAAAAAAAGCTTTTACAAATACATCAACAGCAAAAGGAGGGTCAAGGAGAGCCTCCACCACTTGCTGAATGAGGAGGGTAGTGTAGTGTCAGGGGATGAGGAAAAGGCAGAGGTGCTCAATACCTTCTTTGCCTCGGTCTTTAATGTCAAGACCGGTTGTCCTCAGAAGACTTGGCCCCCAGAGCCTGAAGTTAGGGATGGGGGGCTGTGTGAACCTCCCATGATCCAGGAGGAGACAGTTAGTGACCTGCTGTGCCAGTTGGACACCCACAAGGCTATGGGCCCGGATGGGATTCACCCCAGAGTAATGAAAGAACTGGCAAATGAACTTGCCAAACCACTCTCTATTATCTACCAGCAGTCCTGGTTAACTGGAGAAGTTCCAGCTGACTGGAAATTAGCAAATGTAACGCCCATCTACAAGAAGGGTCGGAAGGACGATCCAGGGAACTATAGGCCTGTCAGCCTGACCTCGGTGCCAGGCAAGGTGATGGAACAGATCATCCTGAGTGCCATTACACGGCACATGCAGGACAATCGGGGCATCGGGGCCAGCCAACATGGATTCATGAAAGGCAGGTCCTGCTCGACCAACCTGGTCTCCTTCTATGACAAAGTGACCCGCTTAGTAGATGAGGGCAGGGCTGTGGATGTAGTCTATCTAGACTTCAGTAAGGCATTCGACACTGTCTCCCACAGCATCCTCCTAGACAAACTGGCTGCCCGGGGCTTGGATGGGTGGACTCTTAAACGGGTTAAAAACTGGCTGGATGGCCGAGCCCAGAGAGTGGTGGTGAATGGGGCAAAGTCCAACTGGCGGCCGGTCACTAGCGGTGTTCCCCAGGGCTCAGTTCTGGGGTTGGTGCTGTTCCATATCTTTATAGATGATCTAGACGTAGGGATTGAGTGCACCCTCAGCAAATTTGCAGATGACACCAAGCTGGGTGGGAGTGTCGATCTGCTGGAGGGTAGGAAGGCCTTACAGAGGGATTTGGACAGGTTAGATAGATGGGCCGAGACCAACGGCATGAGGTTCAACAACAACAAGTGCCGGGTCTTACACTTTGGCCACAACAACCCCATGCAGCGCTACAGGCTGGGGGAAGAGTGGTTAGAAAGTGGCCCGGTGGAAAGAGACCTGGGGGTGCTGATCGACAGCCGGCTAAACATGAGCCAGCAGTGTGCCCAGGTGGCCAAGAAGGCCAATGGCATCCTGGCCTCTATTAGGAATAGTGTAGCCAGCCGGTCTAGGGAAGTGATCGTCCCTCTCTACTCGGCACTGGTGAGGCCGCATCTTGAGTACTGTGTCCACTTCTGGGCCCCACACTTCAAGAAAGATGTTGAGGTGTTGGAGCGAGTCCAGAGGAGGGCGACCAAGCTGGTGAATGGTCTGGAGGGTCTGACCTACGAGGAACGGCTGAGGGAGCTGGGGTTGTTTAGCCTGGAGAAGAGCAGGCTCTGAGGTGACCTTATTGCAGTCTACCACTACCTGAAGGGAGGTTGTAGTGAAGTGGGAGTTGGCCTCTTCTCCCAGGCAGCTAGCGATAGGACAAGAGGACATAGCCTCAGGCTTCGCCAGGGGAGGTTCAGGTTGGACATCAGGAAGAATTTCTTTTCAGAAAGGGTTATTAGACATGGAATGGGCTGCCCAGGGAGGTGGTGGAGTCACCGTCTCTGGATGTATTTAAGAAAAGACTGGACATGGCACTTAGTGCCATGGTCTAGTTGACAGGGTGGTGTAAGGGCAACGGTTGGACTCGATGATCCCTGAGGTCTCTTCCAACCTGATTGATTCTGTGATTCTGTGACCTACACAGGCTGGAGAGTTGGGCGGGGAGAAATTTAATGAAATATAACAAGGGCAAGTGTAGAGTCCTGCATCTGGGCAAGAACAACCCCATGTACCAGTACAAGTTGGGGACAGATCTGTTGGAGACCAGCGTAGGGGAAAGGGACCTGGGGGTCCTAGTGGACAGCAGGATGACCATGAGCCAGCAATGTGCCCTTGTGGCCAAGAAGGCCAATGGCATCCTGGGCTGTATTAGAAGGGGTGTGGTTAGTAGGTCAAGAGAGGTTCTCCTCCCCCTCTACTCTGCTCTGATGAGGCCGCATCTGGAATATTGTGTCCAGTTCTGGGCCCCTCACTTCAAGAAGGACAGGGAACTGCTAGAGAGAGTCCAGCGCAGAGCAACGAAGATGATTAAGGGAGTGGAACATCTCCCTTATGAGGAGAGGCTGAGGGAGCTGGGTCTCTTTAGCTTGGAGAAGAGGAGACTGAGGGGGGACCTCATTAATGTTTATAAATATGTAAAGGGCAAGTGTCATGAGGATGGAGCCAGGCTCTTCTCAGTGATATCCATTGACAGGACAAGGAGCAATGGGTGCAAGCTGGAACACAGGAGGTTCCACATAAATATGAGGAAAAACTTCTTTACGGTGAGGGTAACTGAACACTGGAACAGGCTGCCCAGAGAGGTTGTGGAGTCTCCTTCTCTGGAGATATTCAAAACCCGCCTGGATGCATTTCTGTGTGATATGATCTAGGTAATCCTGCTCCGGCAGGGGGATTGGACTAGATGATCTTTCGAGGTCCCTTCCAATCCCTAACATTCTGTGATTCTGTGAATTATTTTTGAAAAGGCACTCTACTAGAGTAAATTATGAAAATGAAATTCCCTAAAATCAACATGAGATTTGCTCACTGCAGAGGATGATTGCAGCTGAGTTTAGATTTTCACTGGAACTCAGTGTTTGTTATGTGTTTAATTAAAACACTCTTTAACGTTTGAAAAGAAACACAGCCGTTTTAGACTGTTTATTCAGGTAGGTTAGTTCCGCTACAGTTAGGGAAGTTTCCTCTTCTCTTTCTCACTTCTCCAAACAGACTAGCTTTCTCTAAAAAAAAGGATCCCAAATTGTATCTACCATTGGTCAGAGGCCCAACTCAGTACAGATTCTACAGCTAGATAAAGGTTGACTTTATAAAAAATAAAAAGTATTTCTTTTAATAAAACATCATCAGGAAAAAATTAAGAACAGCTTAGGTCATTGGTTGTTCTACTTTGGGGAAAACAAAACCAACATTAGGAGACAAACGGAATTGTAGAAGCAGTTTCATTTCTCAGAAGACAGACAGTTCTGCAAAGGCAATGGAGAGAAAAAGCTCCCTTTCTTTTCCGGAAGTCAGAATAGAATGGAGATGCTACAACCCATTGCAACCTATTAATAACAGGTAGTAACATAGTATACCCGCTATATGTAGTCTGGGCTGTTAACAGACAATGTCAGTACCATTCAGGAACTTCTTACAGAGACTCTGCATGTAGGCATTACAGATGGTACCAAACTCCTTACTCATCCTCACAAGTAGGTGCAGCTTAATCCTTGTCATAAGTGTCTAATTATTTCATTAAAACTTCCGCACTGAAGGATTTCTGACTTTCTTGGACCCAAGGTACTTCTTTTCAATAATTAAATACTGCATTTTCTCTGGCTCCCTTCCCACAAATTTCTATTGCTTCCTCTGGCCATAGTTATTATTAATTTCCTTTTTATGCCATTCCAGATTGAGACAGCAGATAAGCGTAGCTTTAGTTTCTACTTGAAAATTGTAATAGCCATGAAATGTTGATCCACATCCCTAAACTTATATGTGCAGGAATGAAATAATTAAAAGAGGAGTTCTGTGAAGAAGAAACTGACTTGTTTGTTCTGTTGTTACCTCAAGGATCACACACAGCAGACACTGAAATGAAAGATAGACAGTACAAGAAACAAAAGCAAAACTATTGAAACTACAGTTTTCAGATTGACATTGGTTTAAAGCTCCAAGGACTGACTATCAAAGTGGTGAAAAGTGCTGGAACAGGAGCAGGAAGATGAAAATAAAACCTTATTTGGATGCAGTTCAAATCCCATAAAACTTAAATCTTTAGCTCATATGTTAAAAATACTGTAGGGTACCTCAAATGCCCAAATTTTGCATCCTGTTCTAGCACCAGGGAAAGTCAGTGACAGCTCTTTGCAGTCATGCATCAAAAAGAATATTGATTCAATTTTAAACTCAACCTGCAAAATAGTTGTACGAAGTATTAGATTTATTCATTAAGTGAAAGAATATCATTATGCTTTCTCAACAGTTGTGGGGTTTTTTTTACCGCGGTGGTCAACAATGTTAAAAAAAAATTCATGTCAGTTAATTCTTACATAAAGAATTCTAAAAAGTTTGGAGAAACTGTTGTCCTTAATGGATACTTCTGAACACGAACAAATCCGCACATAGCATTGTCAGTCTGACTCTTGGATACCAACTCCCTTATTTTAAACACTGTCTCTATACAATTCTTTTAATATTTCTCATGATCTTTAAATATGTCAGCAGGTAGAAAAACATAGCTAAAAAAAGTAAAAATGCCTCTATTTTACCTGAGATTGCTTTCAAATATGCTTAGTCCAAATAAAGATTTTATGCTTTTTTAAGACACCTGGGCTAAAGATCTATCAACTCAGGTACGCAGAAATAGAAACAATCAAAATCAGAGGCTGCACTACAGTGCTGTGTCATAAGTGTTGCAGAAGAAAAATAGTGATAATCTTGGGAAATGGCCAGTTTTCAGCCTTTCAGGAAGAAACGTAATTGACTTATTCTTTAACGTTACATTGTCATATTTCAAATTCCAATAAACAATTGCTGGAGGTGCTGGAGCAAGTCCAGAGGAGGGCAACAAAGCTGGTGAAGGGTCTGGAGGGTATGTCCTATGAGGAACGGCTGGGGGAACTGGGATTGTTTAGCCTGGAGTAAAGGAGGCTGAGGGGAGACCTTATCACTCTCTACAACTACCTGAAAGGAGGTTGTAGCGAGGTAGGGGTCGGCCTCTTCTCCCAGGCAACTAGCAACAGGACTAGAGGACATAGCCCCAAGCTGCACCAGTGGAGGTTCAGTTAGACTTTAGGAAAAATTTCTTCACAGAAAGGGTTATTAGGCATTGGAATGGGCTGCCCAGGGAGGTGGTGGAGTCACCATCCCTGGAGGTGTTTAAGAAAAGACTGGCACACTCAGTGCCATGGTCTAGTTAACACAGTGGTGTTAGGTCAAAGGTTGGACTCGATGATCCCAGAGGTCTCTTCCAACCTAGTTGATTCTGTGATACTACCATCAGTGATGTTCTCAGCATCAGTTGTTCATAATCCAGCAATTAAAGAAGAGCCATTTGAAAAAGATTAAACATGAAACAGATGGACAGACATTTTTATTTATTTAATTCCCGCTGCTCTTTGACGTTTCTCAGCTAGCTTATGCCTGCTTTTTCCTCTCCCCTCCTCTTCCCTCTTATTTTGGTCTCTTTTTTCTCTCTCTTCATACTGACATCCCCAGCTGCAGTCCCAAAAGACAGAGCATACGCTGCCAACTCATACTGGCACTCCTTCCAAGAACAGAAGCAACAGGACACAGGGGACCACTTTCATTCTACTGCCATTGGTAACGCAATAGAAGAAAATCTTTATATGTGGGAAACACGTGTATACTTTCCATAAAGAATATATGCACAGAACCTGCATCTTCAGACCCAAGTCGCCTCAACAGTCTTGTTTGCAGTTCTTACTCAGAATAAGATGCATCCTCCAAACCCACAATAGCAGGTGGAAATCACCATTAAAATCCTCTTTTTTCCTGAGATAAAAGGGATGATAGAAAATTAACCCCAAAAATACATATATATCTTTGAAAAGAGAAGGGAAGGAAGACAGAAGGAGGATATATTTCATCTGTATCTGCTGGCCTGGAAAATAAATAGTGCTGTTGTGCAGCTCTGCAGCTGCTCACTCTTTCAATTGTTTTCATTCTGGTTTTTATTATTTAATCTCATATCCTTCCAGTTAATCTGAAAAGGGTTCAGACAGCTTTATTCATTAGTCTTGCTTCAAATCATGATCTTACAGATCATGATCTTTACAGATACCAAGAACCAATTCTCTTTTTTTGACATGGCTTACCTTCTGATAGAGGCAACAACAATAAATTGGCTCATGAAATGTGAAAACAAACTTTCTCACAATATTTTCACTTTTTTTTTGCATTCAATCTCATGAAAAAAATCCTTGAGGAGAGCTTTTCTTACACTAATAGAATGCATGACAAATATATATTGTAAATTGCATGAGCCAGCAGTGTGCCCTTGTGGCCAAGAAGGCCAATGGCATCCTGGGGTGGATTAGAAGGGGTGTGGTCAGCAGGTCGAGAGAGGTTCTCCTCCCCCTCTACTCTGCCCTGGTGAGGCCGCATCTGGAATATTGTGTCCAGTTCTGGGCCCCTCACTTCAAGAAGGACAGGGAACTGCTAGAGAGAGTCCAGCGCAGAGCCACGAAGATGATTAAGGGAGTGGAACATCTCCCTTATGAGGAGAGGCTGAGGGAGCTGGGTCTCTTTAGCTTGGAGAAGAGGAGACTGAGGGGTGACCTCATTAATGTTTATAAATACGTAAAGGGCAAGTGTCATGAGGATGGAGCCAGGCTCTTCTCAGTGACATCCCTTGACAGGACAAGGGGCAATGGGTGCAAGCTGGAACACAGGAGGTTCCACTTAAATATGAGGAAGAACTTCTTTACGGTGAGGGTGACCATACACTGGAACAGGCTGCCCAGAGAGGTTGTGGAGTCTCCTTCTCTGGAGACATTCAAAACCCGCCTGGACGCGTTCCTGTGTGATATGGTCTAGGCAATCCTGCTCCGGTAGGGGGATTGGACTAGATGATCTTTCGAGGTCCCTTCCAATCCCTAACATTCTGTGATTCTGTGATTCTGTGAAATTAAAAGTTAAGGTTTTCAAATTTTGAAAAGGATTTTGGATTCATACAGGATGGATAAGGGGAAAAAGAAAAGAAAGAAAAAAAACCCACAAAACACTTCATCATTCACATCTACCTGAACTACATAATATGCTTTCAGATAGGCATTAGATCAGAAATAGTTATGTCATCATAACCTTGCACTGCGAAGATGCATGGATTGTTTCCTACTTCAAGAGAGCTATTGCTTAAAAAGGATTGTGAAATGCAACATATATAGAAACGAGGTTTGTGATGAAACACCTCTGCAGTGTCACAAAAGATTTACAGTTTAAAGCATTGAATTCATATGTGGAAGATGACTGAAATGGCTTTACAATGGATCCTACCAAGAGAAAGAAAAATAATTATTTTACTACTCAAGCATGGCAACAATTGACCTAACAATTCAGGCAAACAGAATGACATATAAAAAAGCTTTATATCAACATTAAGGTTGCCTGTTCCCCAGCTTTTATTATTAGGTTGTTGTACACATTTTAATAGAACATTATAAACACTTGCTTTGGCTTAGGCTTTGGAATGAAGAAATCAACCATTTCGCAAGCTGATTGCCTGCTACAAAATGACTGAAAAAAATATTATGTCTATTCAAATGATTTTGCTGCTAGAAAGAAAACACAATGTATTGAATGATGAGTAGCATAGGTCTTGGGAACAATAGAGCACATGAATGTTTTTGATCAAAATAAAATAAAAAGGACCCTTTTGTATAATCCAGAATTAATGTGAAATTGGACAGCACAAAGCAAAGAACTGCAGTGCATACAGCCATAAATATACCATCTGTGCACAGCAGACTTCAGAATGGACCTCCTGAGTCTATGGATTACATAGGGTAACATTTTGCATTTCTTTCATTCACATCATTTGGCAGTTTTCAAGGAGTCTAGCATTATACTGCATCAGCATCCATACTCTGCTCACAAGGTTAAGTCTGTGAAAACCACTACATATGGTTACTTCTCAACTGCCCTTAGCATAAAATCCCCATGCATTACAAATTATGCTAGTCTCACCTCAAAAAATGTCAAATGTAAGATGGTCAATTACTGAAAGTAATCTAACACTGGATCCTACAGTGTGCCTGCTGCCTCTGCCTTCTCCATGGGTTTATGACACAGAAAGCAGTAAAAGCACTGTAAAACAGATTATAAATATTGGATTATCAAAAAAATTTAATAATGGAAAACTGTTCTGGTGGTAAGTACAACTTGCTCCTGAACAGTTTTTGACTTCTCTTTTCTTTTGTAAGTCCTTGGAGATGCACAATCCAAAATCATCCCAGACTTCTTTAAGGCAACAAATTTCAGATCAGTCAGAGATCTACAATCAAGTACCTATCTGCCTGTCTGAACAGTTTGGGATCTATTGACTGCAAATGGGACTGTTGCATACGTCAAGGGAACAGAATACTAGTCCAGTGGTTGAAACAATGAATATTATTTTAATGAAGAACAACACTAGTAAAGAAAACAGGAAAAAAACATGGTGAGTACTACTCAAGAATGGAAAAACAAAAAAGCACAACCAAAGAAGGTGCAGTAAGGAATGACACAGAAATGGCATTGATATTCTTGAGATTCAAGGACTGAATGTTGCCCTTCCTGACTAACTTGCCTCCAGCTGACCAAGATAAGATATATGATGCTTGATATAAAGAAATACTAAATAATGATTGCTGCAACATCAAAGGAAGCTGCAAATGTTCAACAAACTTTGAAAAAAACTGACATTTTAACTTTCTATTCAAATCATAAGAACCCAACAGTACAGAGTCTTAGCAACACTTTCTTCACAAGTGTTTTATTGTTTTTAACTTTTAAAATTATTTTTTGTGTCAAAACTAATGTGTTTGAGATGAAAAATAAAACAGATAATATAGTTCTCATTTTCTACTTACTTCTATTATTGACGTTGTGCAAGATAAACAACCACTTCTAAACATTTGAGACTTTTTTGGCTATTTCCCTATTATTTTGGACATTTTGAATGGCCATGTTTTTCTCCTAGAATTAGCTTTTCTAGACAAATGGTCTACCATATTAGAATAGCTCAATTTGCACAGAATATTAATTTAAGAATAATTAAAAAAACCCTGTCACAGTCTCCCTTATAACATCTTTCTCTACTGGCTCATTTTTTCAGTTAATGTTAAAAAAAAAAAATGAGGTAACATGAAGCATTCAGAAAAGAAGGCAGAAGACCAGAAGCCTTAAGGAAAAGTTATATACAATTGCTTGACCACAACTGCAAGTTTCAAATGGATAAAATTAGCTTTTTTAACTTGATCAATAATAGTAAGCAGAACATATATGGATTTATAAATATTAATACTAAAATTATATCAAATTATGATATATATTCTATGCATTACTTCAGTATAAAGGTAATAATATATTCTCTTCTGCTCTTGACAGTGGCTGAATGTTATAAAATTGTAAGCCTTCCCAGTATTATTGCTGAGAGTAGCAATGGCACCACAGCATATACGGGTCCAAACTTAAGGCTTATCCCCATCCTTGAATTCTGGGATATCTCTCGGAGATGCTGATATTCTCCTCTAAAATCCCATTTGACCAATTAGACATTCCTTGGTCATAAAGGAGGAGTCTTTTTCATTATCTCCAGCAAAGGAAAGACTGTTAATGTAAGGAACATTAGGGAAGAAAATTATTCAGAAGACCCTCTAACCTTCAATAGCATGTAATATATATCATAAACATATTCCAAGAATACTTGTATATGTTAATTACAGAACACTAGTGTATATATCCAAATAAAACAGGAAGAGGGTAATAACTGAAAAAACAATCTGGATTTAAACAATATGTTGAGTAGAAGCTATCACAATCAGCAGAACAGATCTGATTTCAGGCACAAAGTCTACGTTCTTCCCATTGGTAAATATTACTGTATACTGTCCATGTTTATCATATAACTCTCCTTAGGGTAAATGCATATTACATATCTGAATTATATATTTATTTGTATATCCCTCTCTGCATGCAGATAATATAAAAAAAACTTCCAGAGTTAAATTATTGCTGAGAACAAGAAAGCATTTTTTAATCATCACATTATGTATTATACCATTTTCCTGGCAAAATTAAGAAAAAAAAAAAGAACCACAAGAGAATTAGTCTCTCCCTCCTGCTCCTTAGCATCAAGTTAAGCTGCCAGCTGTATTTCTCAGAGACCTCACATATAACTGAAGAGCACTCGGAGCCACTAGGTACCGAACTCATCAGCTGAAATTAGAGCAAAGGGCAACAGGCAAAATAAGTTAAACAAAAATGGTTAGATTAATTATATTCAATTTGTTCCTAAAAAAGACAAAAAACAGGAAATAAAATATGGTGGAATACAAGAGGCAAGGGAAAACGAAAACAACTTCAATTATATTAGCCGTAAAAGATATTATAGCTGTCTAACTTTTTTCAAGATTGGGGAATAAATATGGCAATGAGGTCATAGCTGGGCAGCAGAGGAAGGCTGCCAGATTATACCGCTCTGGCTACCAAATTTTAAGGCAGGTGGAGGTCTCTGGAGAGAGGGTATCATTTAGATGGAAACACGTGAGCAAGCTCACTCTCCTTTCCCTTCCCACCATATTTAAAGTGCTATTCTGGTCTCGTTTAGAAAGAAATTAAATTTATTCAATGAAACAGTTTTTACTTTTGTTTTCCAGTAAAATGTAGCCTGAGAGCTTGAGAGTCTTCTGGTGCCTTTTGGTACAATCATATCAGGAAAAAGGGAGGGAAATTCCAGCTCCAGCCTCTGGCTAAACTGGGTGCTACTACCTTAGCGCTGAAACAGTCACAGTTTCAACCAATGCCAAGTAACACTGAGTTAAACCAGTGAAGAAAAAAATTTCATACTAATGACAATAACTAACAGCAAGAAACTGAGAAACCATGAAAAGACTCACATCATCACACAAAGATTTCACAACCTTCAATACTATATCACTGCAAGTACTACTAGATGTTTTAATTTGGTAGTCTGAACAGCCACCATCTTCCATTAACCTTTCATTGAGCCCTGTTTTGGATTACTAAAATTCTACTATAACGTTTGTGTCCACAAAAGAAATATGGTAACATTCTTTGGAGCAAAATGACTATGATTCGACAAAGTTGCAAGCACATGGACAAGCTCTGTCACATTGCAACTGTCATTTTCCCTGCTGTTTTTTTAATGAGAAGGAATCAACACATATTGTCCATGATCATCTGAATACAACAAGAGACTCCTGAGCTGCTGCTTCTTAGGATTGTTTCAAAAAGCCCAGTATGTATTTTATAGTTTATGGAATAAAAATAAGATAAAACTTAAAAAGATAAAATTTGTAGCGTAAATTTAGCAGATCTTATCTGTATAAACAAAAACTTTCTTACCTGTCTGATGTTGTGTCATTTGTTACTTGATGCTTTACTCCTGAACCATTCTTAATTGAGTCTTGTCTTGTGAGCCCTTGAGATCTGTTTTTGTCCAAAACTTGTGTGGATATGTCACTTGATGGTCCTTGGTACTGTGAATGTTCCTGCAGCTTTGCTTTTTTCTCTTGAGGTGCTTCCTCGTTCCGCAGACCTCTAATACCTTCTTGGTCAGGTTGCTGTGGTGCATTTGATCCACTGTTATAGAACCAGGCTCCTGATTTTGTGAGGATTTCTTGTTGTTTTCGGCACAAGTTACATACCCACATTACCTGTTCAGACATATTTAAATGGAAAATCTGTTATCTTGTAAACACTGTATACAAAATTTTCATCAAGCACACATCAACTGATTGTTGCCATTTCCAAAGGCAGAAAGAATACTATTTTAATCCTTTCTATTAAAATTATAGCAGTTTAGCCACAGCAGAATAAAATATGTCTCTAAAACCTTGGAGGAAATGGTTTTAGAAAAAAATACAAACACAAAAATACTTTTATTCTACTTTTGCTTCATCATTCATAATGCAAGGAAAAACCACAGATAGTAGCAATATAAATGAAAAGGTTCTACATACTGACATTCCAATGGCAGTAAATGTAAGATCTGAAAATAAAGACTATAGGTTGAAGATGACAGGATGATAGAAAAAAGGAATAAAAAATTCATTAAGCATTTAATCCATTTTCCTACTAAGAGTAAGGAACTTTGGAATAGACCCTCTGCTGTTGCAAATAATTAATTTTATAATTCTCCAAAATGCTCTGCTGATTTACTTCAGCAGTGGTCTGTATCTTATATTTACATGAAGAAGGTAACTTCAGGAAGTGACTTGATTTTCAAAACTATTGTAAATTAAAGCCCTTTTATAAATAAAGTAACTCAATATATAAGGTGGTGAGTCTCTCCATAGCCAAGACACAGCTTTCACTGTATGCTTACTAATTATTAAAATGATTACAACTTCCCGGTTGTGAAATCCTGTGCGTAGTAATGAGATTTTTTAATATTCTGAAATGTACTTGCTTGCAAAGCTTTTGTATCCTATCACCTTAGTCACACGGCAGTGCAGGAAATTGTCAATGCCAATTATCTGTAAGTTAATTTCACATTCAGTTCTTAAGTTATATGAGAATAAATCAGGATGTAATGAATCAAATACAACAGACCAGTTATTAATATAGTGGCACATTCAAACTGGTTATTGTGTTATCTTAAAATCCGGAGTGTAGATAGCATTAATTCACTGCAAGTTTAGTCCTTTACTCCTTAATCTTAATTTTTCTTTAGCCTTAACTCAGCTTTTCTGTTTTTTATATATTTTGTCTTAGTTCACAGACAAAACTGTATCATTTTTATTAGATGTTCCTTGAATGTCTACACGCGGTCTTCAATCTAATTATTATGCCTCCAGTTCTAATCCTACACCGAACTGCCTCTTTTTCAAGGGTTTAAAGTACAGGACATTCAAAGGCTTACATTAACACTCTTCATTATTCTTTTAAATGCAGCTAGCTCGATGGTTGAATCACATGGGCAATGTGGTTTCTACCTCCACAATACATCTAGCTCAGTCCACCAGAAAAGGTTTCAGAAGCTTCAATCTGTATCTTATTTTTATTCTCCAGGAAGTTATCTAATAGAAAATTTGGACCATGCTGTCTAGTCAAGTCTCACCAAAAATATTTTGATGAAAGCTTCGTATAGAAGGCTACTTGGATGCAAGGTTCATCTCAAACTCACTGACTGCCTCATTCACAAACTGCCAGGCTGGGGCAGGAAAAGGAGGCATCACTTGCCCATTTAATGGTGGCAATATGCCCCATCCTGGTAAACGTCCTTCTTGACTTTTTATAGTGCTGATACTCCACCTATGAGAACTCGTGTATGTTTATTTCAACCAGACGGAACAAACTATCGAAGCACTGTGGGTAAAAAAAAGAGAGACTCCCTGATTAGCAGCTTGCTGTCTGAAGAAGGTTAGATGTCCTGAAAACAAAGGTCAATACTGTGTATGCTTCAGGCCTGGCCATCATTCAAATACAAATTTAAGAACAGATCTGTTTTACCTTTGCTAATTAAGTTAGAAAGTACACAAAAGCTCCAAACTGAAATTTCAGCACCAAAGACAGACGTATTGTTGCCCTCTTTAATCAATAGCAAATGAAAGCCTTTACTATTTCTGCTTGGCTTGAACACAGCTGAAAGAAGTTCTAAACTTTCCATAGATGTGTCAGCACAAAGAAAGGACCAGATCTGAAACAATTATTTAAGTATACATACATATAACAATTTGACTGACTACAAGATAAAATCCCCTAATGTTTTTGTGTGCTATTTTTCCTTCTATTAGTAGATGTTAAAATGCCACAAAAAACAGGTATCACAGTCTGAACACTTGAGCAACTATGCTCTTGGCTGACAGCCACGTTTTGTCCCAGGAAAATGCACTCCGGGATGACCAGTATTATTCTCTTGTACCCAACAGAATGAGAGGTCATTGAATCACATTCATTCAGAAGATCTCCTTCTCTAAAAGTAGAATCAGGAAGAGTTCACCTGACCTAACCTTTTCCCCGTGACACACGAATTTTAGTGATCTGTTTCAATACAAATCTCAGCTCCTGCCAAACTAGGTAGATGACAGTGTATAGCAATGCAATTTTCAGTGCTGCGAAACCTATATGAAAGAAGCAAACATATTATGATAAATGTTCGATCAAGCCCAGTCCCTGATTGAAGATGCTATGACTATCTTTGTTGTCGCTATCTACTGTACCATCATCTGGTATTTTATTTCCATCTCTACAGCTTGGAAGCTGTATTTCACTGACTGTCAGTGACACTTCAAGGAAGACATCATGTTATCTCCCAGGCCCTCCTGAAGTCAGTCTGGTTCCAACTGTTTCCACTGTGCAATGTTCCTTACAGATGACCAAAGTAATTGGGTCAGACCTGCATGAAACAACATGAGCACTTATCACAGAATCACAGAATGTTAGGGATTGGAAGGGACCTCGAAAGATCATCTAGTCCAATCCCCCTGCCGGAGCAGGATTGCCTAGATCATATCACACAGGAACGCGTCCAGGCGGGTTTTGAATATCTCCAGAGAAGGAGACTCCACAACCTCTCTGGGCAGCCTGTTCCAGTGTTCAGTTACCCTCACTGTAAAGAAGTTTTTCCTCATATTTATGTGGAACCTCCTGTGTTCCAGCTTGCACCCATTGCCCCTTGTCCTGTCAAGGGATGTCACTGAGAAGAGCCTGGCTCCATCCTCATGACACTTGCCCTTTACATATACTGAAAGCACCTCATGAAACAAAGAAAATTTTAAAACAAAGAAAAATTTACTTAAGGTATATCATGTTGAAAAAAATTCAAACACACAGCATGAAAAATGCATATATTTATGTATTTTGCAGATTTTTTCCTGCATTTCTAAGAGCTGCATAACATTTATAGCTAACAGTTCCGATAAAGCCTTATTTCCAACGTACTTTCTACATGTAGACTTCCAAAGTGTTGACCAAAGCAGTTATAATTTCGGCTTCAAAAACCACACACAATGAACAGAATGGCAATGGTCACGCACACATAGACATTTACGTGCTTCCAGTGAGCACCAAGAAATTCAAGCCCTCGATTAGTACAGGGCTAAACTGACTTCTCTATCTTATCCTAGCATGTAGAAGCATTCTTGCAATTTAAAAATACTGGTCATTTACAGTCCAAACCTCTCAATTAAATGACAGACATGCATGTAAGATAGCGTCATAAGAGCACAGACGGTAAGGTGGCTGGCGTATTCCTGGACAGGATTTCTCCTTCTGCGCCCAGGTGCCTGCGACAGAGCGCTCAGCAGCTCACACACACGCAGAGCAGCTCTGTCCCTGCCAAGTCCCCTCCAGGACAGAGCATATCACGTGACTGTGACAGCAGCACAGCAGAGACGGGAAGGGGAGACCACACAAGAGGATTACATGCTTAATACATGTATTTTGACATATGTGCAAACAAGAACCACAGAAGTTTCCCTTCTAAAACAGTAATTTAAAAAGGGCTAATCCCTTACATCAGAAATCTGCACTTTAAAGCAGGTACACTACCTACCACACCCATTTTCAAATCTCCTAACCACCACCTTGAAGAGTTCAACAGTCATCAACACATTTTGTACATGAACATCAGTGTTCCAATTTGTGTCAGTTCTTCCTAACATGGGAACACTCCCAATTTGAAAAAAAAAAAAATGGGCAAAAATCTGCTCTCCAACATCTCTAACTATTATTTAAGCACTAATTTAAAACTAGAATCTAAAGTGCTAGTGGCACTGTGTCGAGATGTGCATTTCAGTACAAAAGGCTGAAACACCATCTAGTGCCTAGGATAAGAATTGCTGACGGTCTTTTCGAATAAATTTCTCCTGTAAAGTGTGAAAATAACCACACAAAATATATCTAGCCTGACATTTTCACATTAACCCTTAATTTAAATTGTTTTTTTAAGACAAATTTCTTTTTTTATACAGCACTGAAAAGAAGTATTCCAACTTTGGATAAGACAGATTTACCTCAAACCTTCCATGTGCTTTCCATTCACAAAGATTCAATCCATCCACAAAAAACAAGTTCTAACTTATTTTGGATTTCTCACAATTTTTTACAAGATTATTCATAATGTGCTCTCACTTCTGCTAACACTGCCTAAAAGCTTTCATCACATAATATTAGCACTTTTTATTACATGAGCCCACAAAAACAAATTCTACAAAACCTGCAATAAGCAGCCATTTCATATCTACACATCAGACATAATTAATGCACAAAAAAATCACTCCTTTGTATTGTCCTAAATAAAACATTACAAATTTCTCTCTTAAATTCTTCAAAACGCATTTCACACACCACTTTAAATTCAATAAAACGGAAAAGATATTTATAAAGAAATTACATCTGCAGACAATTTAAAGCAAAAAATACGTAATTTAATAAAAAGGATATAGTATGACAACCATTTTAATATTTTCAGATAAATTATGTGAAAAGACAGCTACTTTACAAAATACCATTCACTGTTCCCTTAAGTATAATTATAGATGGCCTAGCACTAACTTCTAAGAACAAAATGGAAATCTTACTTTATTTAAAGGCACATTATATTTGATTACATATCAGCCTGAGTTTGATAGCTTAGACACTACAATCTAAGAAATAGTTACACCAAATCTTCATCAGCCTTCAGAAAATTACTTTGAATTACAGGTGTGCAGAAGTGCAAAATCGTACTGGAAGGCTTCCATAGGACAGTTTCATTATTATGGTTTTACCAAATGTCTTAGAGTTCATCTGCTTGGCAGAAGCACCTAATATATTAGCGTCATATTAACTATTGTGCTTGTTGCTAGTGTTCTTCGGAAAATTTTACTTGGTTTAAATATAGATATATTTTTTTTTTTGTCCTCATATTTTACATAAGATACAATTCCTTAAACATTATACAAGGTGACAAGAATACAACACTGAAAGGAAGGGGAAGAAAAATGGAAGAGCAGGAAAACTCTTTGCTTGGGTGCAACACCAAGGTAACTAATCATGTTTAATAACATACTACAGTTTGTCCCTTTTTTTTTTCAATGTCACAGATGCAAAACAACTTCATTACATCACGGAGCAGTGCAATGTTTGAAGCCACCCTGTACCAAGGAATCTTTTTCGAGGAAAGAGTATTTCATCTCTCCACCAGTCACTACATTGACTTGGAATAGATGCTGCCAAGTCAGCGTTGGCACTCAGTAGCATGAGTCAGCTTCCTCTGTACAGTCATGGAAGTTATGATTATACAGCAATCTATGCAGCTTTGGCTAATATGGCTCAACTATACATAGAGTCCAATGGTATCTTCCTTACCTCTAGTCCCAGTTTCTGCTGATCTTTCCTTATTTTGCATATTTGAGATACAACAGTGTTTCCAAAGAACTGTAAGTTTAATCAGTGAGTCTCCTGGTTCGGGGACTGTGAGGGTCACTTTGAACATTGTCTCCCCAGAAAATGAGATTGAACTGCTTCTCTGGTTATTGGTTTGTTTCTGAACAATCAAATTCTCCCAAAGTTTTCCAGTAAAATAACAACAGCACTATTAATTGTCCCTATCAAAAGTAGAACTTTTTAGTACTCTGCATATTATTTAGAGTTCAAAGCTCTTTGAACTAGAATAGAAGACTTCACGACGTTAGATAAAATATAAAATCCTATCTATTTGGTTCTAGACACCACCAAAAAAATGGCTCATGTTTGCTCTAAAAAACAATTCACTCCCCGCCCCCCCCCATCTGAAATCTGTATTCTCTCCTACAGCTAAGAGGACTGATTTCCATTATTAGGGAGGGAAAATTTGTATTCCTTTCTATGAGGTGCTTCCTTTAAAATTTTTAATTTTGATATTCCTTTTTAATGGAAGCAACTGCCTACAACCGTGTAAGACATACATAGCATGTGCTATCAATAGCCAACATTCATATTTCTGGAAAACATGGAGGCTTTTACAATGGCTGGAGGATTTAGGGCTCATCTATAGAGACATCATCATTCTATAAGTTCAGGTCCAGATTACTGATGCATCTTTTGTAGTTACTAAGAGCTATTTTAAAGACACAAATTCATTATTTTGGAGTGAAGGGAATAAATCATACCAACTTCATGCTCATACATTGTAAACAGCAGAATCTGGATATATTTTTAATGAAGCAGAAAATTTTCCAATTCAGTTTACTGCTCTGACTGTACAGACAAGTCATAATGTAAACATGAGGACCTGCTCATCATCAATTTCTACCTTTTTTCAAAGAAATCTTTTTTTCCTTTTCCTGCTGTTTTTTTTCCAAGCATCTATTCTTTTTTGAAACTTAATAGTTTTTCTCTTTTCTTTTCCAGTGTCAGTCCTACTTTGAGCAGGAGGTTGGACTAGATAAATCCCAAGTCCCTTCCACACTGAATGATTCTATGATCATTTGCAACTTCATTTTGTTAACTACTTTTCTACATAAAAATAAATCCCAAATAACTGTTTTAAAGTCAACAGAACAACTCTGGATTTATTTGATTGTAGCTGAGAACAAAAACTTGGAGTGGCTACAGTACTATGAAATATTCCTTAAAGATGGTTTAGATTTTTATTTGATATCGATCAATTTTACTGCTTCTCTTTCAAAGCAAAATGAATCTGCACGATTTCATATAATCTAAAAAGAAATTAATAACATTATTGCATGATAGCTTCTCCTACAATCAGAAGATTGTAGGTCAGGGAGGTTTAGATTGGACATTAGGAAGCATTTCTTTATGTAGAGGGTGGTCAAACACTGGAACAGGCTTCCCAGAGAGGTGGTCGATGCCCCAAGCCTGTCAGTGTTTGAGAGGCATTTGGACAATTCTCTTAACAATGTGCTTTATCTTTTGGTCAGCCCTGAAGTGGTCAGGCAGTTGGACTAGATCATTGTAGGTCCCTTCCAACCGAAATTATTCTAGTCTAGTCTAGTCTAGTCTATTCTGATACTGCACCATAGCAAACAGAGGTTATAACTTAGTATTTATCCATTCAACCCTACCTTATTTATTCAACTATACCTCTGGGTTACCTTCACCCTTTGTGTCACACCATTTCCTTCTGTGAAATTAATGCATTTAGTCAATGAAGTATATCACAGGAGCAAAGATAATATCTGAATTTGTGACTATTATAAGAGTTGATAAAGATTACTTATTTTTTCAATATTTTGCTATGCCACTAGTCTGTGCTATGGCACTGACTTTCACTTTTATGCAAGCACTAAAGTTATAATCAGTTTGACCGAATGCCAAAACTTCTGTAATGTTTATTGGCCCTATACCCATAATGACACGAGGGATAACCATCCCCCAAAATTGTATTAAATACCACAAGTATTCCAATACCAGTTAATAAAAGTCGGAAAGCTTACAATACTGGTATGAGACTAACATCTTAACGTATACTGTAAAGGATATGCGTATTTGCACACAAAAATTCTGTATACTGAGAGAGCAACTATATTGCACATTTGCTCTTGAGTTTGTAGTGAATGGAAAAAGTTATGATGGTCATAAACAACCAAGTCGGCATAAAATAAGTATATTCCTTCTTGTGCATGCATTTGATACAGTATGTAGTTACATTATTCTATCTTTTAAGCATAAGAGAAAAATATCACAAGTGACTACAATTTTAAAAAGGTATACTCAGTCTTTTGTACTAATGCTGTACTGATCATCCTAATGGACAATGCATCTCTCTCGTATCAATTTTTTAATTATCCTTAAGGCATATACTAGCAATTTTGTTCATACATTTTTTTTCAACCAAGAGTACAATTAGCGAATAAGACATTTGATTAGGAAAACAGATTATTTACGTTCAAAAAATGTGAAAAAAGCTTCCACATGCACAGTAGGAATAGAAACTGTTAGCTGGAACACTAACGTAGGTGGGTTGATATAAGCCAGAGCATACCCTTCCTAAAGCATATTGTATAAAAAGAAGCAGTTCACATATGAAATAAATGATACTCTTCAAGATCTGTAAAGGCACTAATTTCCTTTTTTCATTATGGCACAGGCACAAGTCAACACTGTCCAGTCCAAAGTGTTTCTATCAATGTCAATGGAAATAGCGCATAATTCCTTGTCGTGGTTTAACCCCAGCTGGTAACCAAGCACCACACAGCCGCTTGCTCACTCCTCCTCCCCGCAATGGGGAGGAGAATTGAGAAAAAAAAAAAAAGTAAAACTCATGGGTTGAGATAAGAACAGTTTAATAGCTGAAATAAAAATAAAATTAAAATAATACTAATACTACTACTAATAATAATAATTGTATGAAAAGGAAGATAACCAAAAGAGGGAAAAAGCAAGCCCAAGGAAGACAAGTGATGCACAGTGCAATTGCTCACCATCCACTGACTGATGCCCAGCCAGTCCCTGAGCAGCGATCGTGCCCCGCTAGAAAACTCCCCTCAGTTTATGTACCGAACATGACATCATATGGTATGGAATATCCCTTTGGCTAGCTTGGGCCAGCTGTCCTGGCTATGCTCCCTCCCAGCTTCTTGTGCACCTCCTCTCTGGAAGAGCATGGGAAGCTGAAAAGCCCTTGGCTTAGGATAAGCACTACCTAGCAACAACTAAAACATCAGTGTGTTATCAACATTATTCTCATCCTAAATCCAAAACACAACACTGTACCAGCTACTAGGAAGAAAATTAACTCTATCCCAGCTGAAACCAGAACATTCCTGCACAGTGCCATATTGACCATACACAACTCCTTCACGAGCCTTCATGATTTCATGAACTAGATGGTGTAAAGATTTCCAGTGAGGAAACAGCCAATGTGAAATCAGGTGTCATCAGGACATAGTACACACTGGTGAGTTTTACGTCCCAGCAAATACAGCCGCACTGTTTCCAAAACAGAGTTTGTAAGCCCACACAGTACTCCACAGGGCCATGAGGGCTCATTAGATAAGTGTGGCATGGGTTTTGGCATGAAATAAACCTGCCGTAAGTGAACAGAATCTACAACATGGTTCCACAAAGTCTTTCTTTAACCTTGGAAACTTGCATAATTATGTAATATATTGAGAACGCACAGCTGACCAAGATACACCTTTACTAAAGTTTCAGATTTGTAACAATCTTAGGAAAGCAAGAGAACTGAGCGTACATTTGCTGTCACTTTTCTCAGCAACTTTAAGCTCACTAAATAAGAATACTAGATAGAAAGAACACTCGTGTATTGATTCCAGTTACCTGCTGTTTCAGCAACAGCATTTTTTATCAACTTTATAATTTAATAAAGTTCCATTTTAAAATTAACTAGAAATAATGAGGCCAAAAGCTGTCAAAATGCTTTTCCAAGTCCTACAGCTACAACAGAAAGAATGCCTTTTAATTTCCAGTGCTCATTTATCCCAAGCTAGTTTATTGCAATTTATTCTTGTACCAGTGTTGTCATTTAGTTTAAACTGCTCCTTTCTCTCCTCAGTGTTCGCTGCCTGATGTTTTTATAGAGACCAATCACTTACCCTCTCTGCTTTCATTTTTCAAGACCAAATAGATTTTGCTCTTTCAGGCTATGCCTATACTAGCAAGACATAACGATGTCACGGGGCCCGGTGCTGGCCCATGATTGCCTGTTAATTCTTATGCTTCCTGGCACAGTTAGGCCTCTGCTAACCAGCATCTCCCAGACAATGCCAGCACACAGCGTAGGAGAACAGCATGGAGCAAGAACTGCTCCTCATAAGCAGCTTGGACACAGCTACCCTGCTATGGAAAGCAGAATTCAGGGTTGTTGAGCAGGACTGAGCCACACAGGAGTCCCTGGCCTGTAGTTCAGAGTAGAAATTCTTATTAGTCCTTAAATTCCTGATTTTATACTTAGTGCTATTTCATCTCACTCATTTTTACTACTGGAGTTCACAAGGTTATCTGGTTCTTTATTATACGGTATCCTGTTGCTCCCCTGTACCGATAAGTGTCCAACTTTGTGTCGACAATGTATTTAATTACGGCATTCTTTTTCTCTATGCCAAGGCCACTAGTGAAAATATTGAAGATCTTCCCTAGTACTAATGCTTGAGGAACTCAGCTAAGAAGTTGCTTATGGCTTTCCTCTCTACATCATTATTCAATTAATACTCATCCTTTCAGTTTAACCAGTAATTTCTAGGTGGTCTTGTATGATTTAATCTTCTGCAAAGAAGTTACAGTTAATTGTTACACTCTAATCACTAGCCATCTCTGCAAAAAAACAAGTTCCTTGAACTCCTCAGTCCAACTTTTTTTGCCTATTTGTTCCCTTAATTCCTCAAAAAATAATTCTCTCTATAGAGACTGTTGTTAGAGCACCTCTGCTGATGGATCAAAAATTTGGGATGGAGGAAAGGCAGTTAATTTCTTGGTAGAAAAATACAAATAGGCAGTTATTACTAGAGTAAGTTGATATAAATAGACATTAGAAATACTAATTTTCAATAGTTTTATAACAAAGTGATTGACGCTAACAGTTTATAACACAAATCCAGGATGTCTGAAAATATCGTTTTATTTAAGAAAATATTACAACATTTTCTTATTTTCTTAAATATTTTTATAATAATTAATTCAGGCAAAATGCATACTGCATTCTACCCGATTTGGCACACAATATAAACAATCCAAATGACAGTTCCAAGTTGTTTTATTTCATAAAGTTTTTTACTCTCAAAGGCACTGGTAAAAGTATTCAAGTATCTTATAGTGATTTGATTTTGAGACTTTTGTTGCCTGAAAGTCGCAATTAGATGTTATTTATGCAGCTTTATTATCAAAGTTCTGTACTAATGTCACAGCTTCATTAAGGAACCAGCTAATAAAAATAAATTATCTACAGTACAGAGGTGCTGAGCACATTCATTAGTTAATGCTTGTAAACTGACTGAAGATGAATGGCACTAAGTGTTCACAGGTTGTTCAGTACTACAAGACACAATAACAACATCAACAAGATGTCAAAAAGGGAGAAAATGTGACAGGACCACAATAAGCCTGGGGTCTGTATGCAGATGGCATTAAATTGATGTCAACAGTACTACACCACTTATATCATCTCCGTCATCAGTCGTTACTGAAATTGTCTGAGAAAAATGAAAGATCTAACTGTAATGAAATGGAACAGAATGGTAATAGAAAAATTGAGTTGCTTATCATGCAGTTACTGCTGTATTGAATCCCACATAAACATTCTTCAACTTAACATAAACTTGCTGCCCAGATTCTAACAATGTAGTCACAGCAGCACAGCTCTCAGTGAAAGCTGCAAAGCTCAGACAAAAGATAAGACACACAGAATCATAGAATTCTAGCATGCTACAACAGCTACACGTCTTGTGCTCACACGAGATGCAGCCGCAGTTAACCTTGACAGAACAGTAAGAAAATTTAAGATTAAAAAAATATTTTACATGTATTTCAGTATGCCAGCTTAATGAATTTCAAAACAGAAAAGGAGAATAAGAGCAGAAAAGCAACAGACTTAGTGACACCTAACACAGTCAGGTATATAATACTTATCAATATGCTGAAGAGAACACCCATATTTTATGAAAGGAAATAGGAAGTTATGTACAATGAAATTAAGCTATTTTTTTTAATTTGAGTGTCAAATAATCCCCTTTGTTAGGAAACACATCTGGTTAATTGCCTACCTTTCTACTTTATATATATATTAACAGCTCTCGGTACTTCCATAATTATTTCTTCCTTTAAAATATCTACAAATCCCACATACGCAAAGTCCTTCTGCTAAGCAGCCTGTTGAGGTAGCTAGGTGAATGCTTCCCCTTCACTGCTAGTATAAATTAGCAGGCTTTGAAAGTGTTGTTAGTGACAATTACTGCTTTCTCCAAAAATAAGCACTACTTCGCATTTCACTCAGATAATTGTATCTACAGTTTAACAGCCACTTCCTGCTTTATTGTTCTTTTGCATCCTTCCCTCTTGCAGGGAAAGAGAGAGAAGGTGGTAAAACTCTTCACATACACATTATGTGTATGCGAACCGACAGTATAAAGCAGAACAACGCACAGTCTCATACCTTAAGTCCTTCATGTCCTTCAAAACTTGTAATATTAGAATACAGATAAGGTAAGAACAAGAAACAAGTCATGGGCTAATTGTCCTGAAGAATATCAATAACTGAACAGGCTAGCAATCTCTCTTCAAAAAAGCATTCACACTAGGATTTCAGTTTGCAGCTACAACTAGTAGACTTTTCAAAGAAAATTATCTTTATAATTAAGTAATATAGTCTGGACAAACTTTGCATCAGGATTTGAAGTTCTTATCAGAATAAAAGGCTTCCTAGAAGTATGTCCCAGAAACTATGCCTGTGCCTTAGAAATGACATGCAGTTTGCTTAACAAAGGGCATGTAGTTTGTTAGGAAATATTTTCAAATAGGCTGTGCAATTATTACATTCCTGCTCACAGTTGGAAGCTCTTATCAATTTACCTTGATAAACTAGCATATCTTACTATTGTTATCTCCATGCAGCTTCTGCTTCTCCTTTCATTTTTTCAGCATACACTACGGACAACATTGACTCAAGCAAGTCAAGGTGTGTGGACACACCGCATGCAGCGTATATAAATGGGCTAGGTGAAATGTTTGAGGCTTCAGAAAGAAAAGTGGTTAAACAGGCACTTTTGTTGAGATTAAATCCTGACACAATGGTTTCTTTATGAAATAATTTTTTATCTTATCAGGATGTGAAGTTACATCTGTTTTCATTACCAATTCTTGACCAGACCTAACCCACATTTATCTCTATTGAAAGTGAAGACAGTGGTCTATTTCTCTCTGACAAAGCCATCTCTTTCTTCCCTAGTTGTTATGTGTAAGTTTGTAACTTGTGCCATGCTCTAGCTCAGATAATTACCTTACACAGCAAACAGCTCCTGTTTTGTGGATTTGGGGCATGAAAAAACCCCTACCTATGACAATTATATGACACGTACACTAGAATATGCCATAAAGGACACAGCATTGTGTTACACTTTACTTCCATTTCTACCTTTTATCCAACTCTAGGAATCTGCAATATTAACTTGGCAGTATCATAACAAAATATTTCTGGCTCCCTCTAGTGGGCTTTGGTCGGGTATCATGTTAGCAATGTTACAGTATCGCACCAACAGTAAAAGGCTTTGGAAAGTTGTAACAAAACTTTGAAGTCTTCTCTCAGTATTTCTGGTATTTCTGTAAACAGCCCCTAAAGTCAACCAGATTTCTTCAAAGGTTCCTGTTTCATTTTATTTTCCTTTTCTTTTAGATTTCAAATCTAGATACTTGAAAGGCTTAAAGGCCCCATATAGATTTAATACCTAACTTTAAGTATTTGAATAGTCCCCCCCCGTTACAGTGTTCTCTGATTAAATTGTTCATGCTATAGTGTCAGCTTTCCTATAAACAAAACTAAGCTTAGGTATTTTAGGATTTCTTCAAATCTGTGAAGTACAAATTTTCACAGTGCAAGTGCCTGAATCTTTCTGAATTTGCAAAATCCCCTGTGTCAACAGTGAACATCAGTCACAGATCAAGATGCTTTAACTACTTTTATTTTTAGATCACTTTGGTTTCATCTTTTTTTTTAAAAAAAAAAAGATTCTTACACCTCAGTAGTATGCAGGTTCTCCTTAAAATACCTGGTTCCAAATAAGACTCATTTACCTATATTAAAGTGACCAAAAAAATTTCAAGATTTCCTCATATTTTTGTTGCACAAGTCATATTATCAGAGCATTCAGCAGCAAGAACTCTCAAGTTCCAAATTAGAACCAATAAAGTGTTTTATTTTTTTGTAATTGGCTAAAAATATACTTTAAGGATTTTAATTTTATTCCCTAATTTGAAAGCTCTCTCTTTTTTTTCCTGTATCTACTAGTACAAAGAAATCAAACATTTGAAATCCTAATTTAAATGTCATAGACGCACTGACAAAGTTTTGTGTAGTCTTTTGGTTGGTTTTGTTCCTTGTTTTTTTACAATTAGGACACTAGTTGCAGTAATATGTTTAAATCAAAGTGGATGATAGATGATGAGCGTTCCAGTAAACTGCCTCCTGGTTTTATGTAATGGTTGACCACAACTGAGCTTATGAAGATCAACTTACCATCATGGATACCAGAACTGAAATTCCAGTCCATTCTTCAAAATACACTTACGTACACTGATAGTATTTCGAAAGACTTCTTAAAAATGGTACATTGTAAAAAAGAAATTCTGGAAGATTGAGGGCTCCCCCCACAACAACTAATGTTTGCAAGGGCAAAATTGTTCCAGCTTCAATTAAATTGCCAGAAAGAGGTAAAACTCTCAAAGACGGATTCCATGCGACTGATACTTTCAAATGAAGGAAGGAAAGCACTCTTTCAGGAAAAAAACAAAAATTTAGATCAATATTACTTAAGTGTGAAAGCTACCAACAGACAACACAGAAGACTTGATATAATACAAAAAAAGAGAGAGTGTATTTGTTTTTTAATGTATCTAATGTGAAAAACATATTCCTGTGGCACAGCTGATATACAATTTACAGCCTGATCTATCTAACTGTGACTCTGATTCAGCTAATGCTATTGAACAATGGAAAATCTGTCCTCCGTTTTGAAGCAATAAGATAGTATTGCATTTTTCTTATATCTGGGTCAGAATTATATGTTGCCTGAAAAATGTTTGTTGAATAACACTATTTTTGAGAGAGTAACTCAGATAGCTAACCTCGCTGTAGAAAACGCACATCTGCTCTGACTTCTGAAAACAGTGTGTACACTTTCAACATTTACAAAAGGAACATCAGAACAATAAGAATGCTGCAGAGTTTCTTGTCATGTATTCAGAGCAGTTTCCTGAACATTATCAAATGTCCTATCACAAAAGACAAAAATTTTGGTTCGGAGTGAAATTACTTCCAAAAATTAATTACTTTTTTAAAAAAAAAAAAAAAAAAAAAAAAACTTAGTGCAGTTACACTGCAACCAAAAGAAGATAAAATAGCAGTTCTTCTGCCCACAATCTATTATCTTTCTTTACAGGTCAGAAAATGGTAAAATACTTAAATTGATGAGTAGAGGAGTGTGCATTCAATAAAGCCTATTGAGTAAGGATAAGCACTTTTCTAAGTTTTCTGTGATTTTTTTTCTAAATTCACTAACGTCATCCTACTCAAAAAAAACAAGTCAATAAAACTAGCTATTTTCATCACTTTCATCCCTTCAGATCAGGGTCCTCACATGGACATAACAAAGTTTACAGTTCTAAGGGATGACTTCTTCAAAATATAGAAGTTCACAATACTAAAACTACGAAATACAGACAAAAAAAACCCACACATTCATACAATTTCACTGATTGTTAAAGAACAACAGGATAAAGATGAAATCAAACAAGTAATTTAAAGGATTCCTTGGGACCTGGTTCAAAATGATTGGAAAGGCAAATATTCTTCATCTACTAAAGATTTATTTGCAGAATTTCTTTGGATCAGTTATGTCTTCACTCCTATTTGGCAAGTTGATTTCCTATAAGCACATGGCACATAAGAAAGCGGAAGAACTGCTCACAACAAAATTAGCATCATCGTGTATATAACTATAACTGGAGCCTGAACATGATCACACACAACTGCAAGGATGAAAGTCACAGGATGATCTGATTTTGACTGGGATAGAGCTAGATTTCTTCATAGTAGCTGGTATGGAGCTATGTTTTGGATTTGTGCTGAAAACAGTGTTGATAACACACTGATGTTTTAGTTCTTGCTGAGCAGTGCTTACACAGAGTAAAGGCCTTTGCTCTTCACACTGCCCCACCAGCGAGTAGGTTGGAGGTGCACAAAAAGCTGGGAGGTGACATAGTTAGGACAGCTGACCCCAACTGACCAGAGGGGTATTCCATAACTGACCAAAGGGGTATTCCACACCATATGACATCACGCTCAGCAATAAACTGGGGCAAGGGTGGCAGGGGCTCGCTGCTCAGGAACTGCTGGGCATCAGTCGGTTGGTGGTGAGCAACTGTTTTCATTTGCATCACTTGTCTTTCTTGGGTTTTATTTTCCTCTGTCTTTGTTACTTTTTTCCCTCTTTTCCTTACAATTTTACTTTTATTATTATTTCTTTTTAATTATTAAACTGCTTTTATCTCAACCCACAAGTTTCTTTCTCCACCCAAATCCCACTGAGGCAGGGGAGTGAGCAAGCAGCTGTGTGTTGCTTAGTTGCCAGCCCGGGTTAAACCACGACACAGAACAACAAAGTTCCATTTCACAGTAAAGCCACTTTTTATGAACTTACAATAGTAACAACTAAGGTCCTTGTATAAGTAGCATGTTTGCAATGCTTTCTAATTAACTGTAGACAATCTAGTAAATGCTGTGATTTATGGGACAAGTGTCAATAACTTTATTATATCCTCAGGCTTTAAGAATAATAGCCGCAGATCCTCACTGGACAACCACAACTGTAAAGGCATAAAAAAGATCTCGTTGCAGATTTTCAAATGACGAGGGGGAAGAACCTGACTTGCCTTTTTACATTTCATATGACATCACAAACTTTCTGAGGGAATGCTTTAAGGCTTATTGAAACTAAACAGAAGCATGTAACAAGATCTGGACCGAATGATTTTGGTATATATAGAAAGAGTTGTACTTCTACTTTGAGTAAAAAAGGATGCTTCATGTCTAGTAGTTTTAAAAAACTATCCAAATTACATCAGGGCTGTCTAAAAACAAAATGTGTTTAAGTTCCATTAATGCCCCAAAATCAGTGTTAGTTTCCTTCTCATGTGCCAGAACTGCTGCTAATGAGGTAAGAAATACTGGCTTTGGAGAGGTCATAGAATCACAGAATGGCTTGGGTTGGAAGGGACCTTAAAGATCATCTAGTTCCAAACCCCCTGCCACAGGCAGGAACACCTTTCCACTAGACCAGGCTGCTCAAAGCCCCACCCAGTCTGTCTTTAAACATTGCCAGGGAGGAGGCATCCACAACTTCTCTGGGCAACTTTTGTTCCAGTGTCTCACCACCCTCACAGCAAGGAACTTCTTCCTAATATCTAATCTAAATCTACCCTCTTTCAGTTTAAAACTATTACCCCTCATCCTATCACTACATGCCCTTGTAAAAGTCCCTCTCCAGCTTTCTTGTAGGCCAATAAGAGGAAACTCACAGACTTATATACAAATCATCTTCTACTTCAACTACCGCATGCTTGAGGGAAGAATAGGAGAGAGCATGCATGTGTATTTACAATGTAAATTACAAATTTACAATATGTGCATGTCATCTGGCTCTGTCTTTCCACATCAACAGATGTGAAGAAAACACTTTCCCGGGTTAATTAGAGACTGGATAAAAGCAGATCACTACAGCATCTCACATACTGAGAGCATTATCACAGTGACAGAAACAAGGTGGCACGTTCGATCAGAGGATTTGGATCAGTCATGTCTTCACCATCCTTGAAGCAAGTAATGCTGTGTTTCCTATGCTTACTAATTTCATCACTGCAGAGTACATCCAGATTTATGGTACTATTATTCACAGTTGGATCAGACACCGAATGCTTTCATATCAAATGAATACCTGTCTAGTTATCTATTTATTTATTTATTTACGAACATTTTTTGACAAAGGCATCACTAAAATACCACACGGATTTGGGGGCTGGACTAGATGACGTTTAAAGGTCCCTTCCAACCCAAACTATTCTATGAAAGATCTGAAACAGTGACTGATCAAAGAAGTTTTATGAAATTTCTGATTTAAAATATCTTGCAGGAGATAATTTCTGAAGGATATATGCTTCACAGATATGCTCCACAGTTTATACACAGAGCCAAAACAATATACTCAATATATTTATGTTAAGGCCTGGATCTTTATTGTTAAAGAACCCAGTTAGTTCACAGCTGCCTTTGTTCAGCACGTCATCTATGCTCTATAGGAGGTTTCAACTAACAGAACCCCATGCTGATCTGAATGGTAGCCCATAAATAAAAGCATACCTATTTAAAAATCACTGAAAACAAGGGCCATGTCTTCTTATCTTTACCGAAAAAGTTAACGTGTTTCATTTGCAAGAGGTTTTCCTTAAATAATCCCCAGATAATTTGTGCTGGTAATGTACTAAACATGAGAAGGAAAGATTAATAAATACATTAAGAAAAACTAAAAGTTATAGGAAAAGAAAAAGTCTAATATGGCTTAGATTTGTTATTACTTAAAATTTAATTTTAAATTTATGACACAACTACAATAGTGGTTAAAAAATACATATAGTCATCATGATGTTATAGTTTAAAAATGCAAACAGGCAACTAGGCAATTGTACACACCAGGAGAAAAAAGCATTTGAACCCTATCTTCAATGTAGAGGTAAAACTATTCTAATCTCTTAGAGAGATACCATACATTCCCTACCTACAACTGTAAGAAATCCAAATCGTTAACAACAATAAATATCATCTTTCATCATCACATGACCAAGTACCCAAGAGCAAGAACACCTTAATTAACCAGGTCATGACTCTGAAGTTATGTAGCAATTACACTGAAACTGAAAGATGAACATGTTAAATGAACATTAGTGATTAACACTGCCCAAGAAGTTTAAACATTTAAAGATAAATGGGAGGTGTACCTGTACATATAGCAAACTAAATGACTAAGATTCTAACTTCAGTTAATAAAGATAACTCTATGATTCTATCAGTACAAAACACTCAGGGGATTTATTTTGTGAAAGCATATTATCCCCAACATAAAACAGAACTCCTGTTAATTTTTTCATGTATTTGGTTTACAAAGCATAGTTATTTTATTTCTTGCAGATCTAAAATGATAAGAAGGACTTATGAACTACATGAAACTCATTCTCAAAAAACGACAAACATTAGCACATATCAATTGACTGAAATTGAATTAGCTACCTGAAATCCAGGCTTTTCTGTAGGTCTCCTTGATGCTGAATGAAGGCATCTTTATAATAATTCAAACCAAGGAATTTTTAATTTTCAAACACCCTCCTACTTATACATCATAGATGACTTCTTGTCTAAACACAGTATTTTTCACATTTATTTAAATTTCTCCATGAATCACAGAATCAATCAGGTTGGAAGAGACCTCAGGGATCATCGAGTCCAACCGTTGCCCTGACACCACCATGTCAACTAGACCATGGCACTAAGTGCCATGTCCAGTCTTGTCTTAAACACATCCAGAGATGGTGACTCCACCACCTCCCTGGGCAGCCCGTTCCAATGTCTAATAACCCTTTCTGAGAGGAAATTCTTCCTAATGTCCAACCTGAACCTTCCCTGGCGAAGCTTGAGGCTATGTCCTCTTGTCCTAGCGCTAGTTGCCTGGGAGAAGAGGCCGACTCCCACTTCACTACAACCTCCCTTCAAGTAGTTGTAGACTGCAATAAGGTCACCTCGGAGCCTCCTCTTCTCCAGGCTAAACAACCCCAGCTCCAGACCCTTCACCAGCTTGGTCGCCCTCTTCTGGACTCGCTCCAACACCTCAACATCTTTCTTGAAGTGCGGGGCCCAGACCTGGACACAGTACTCAAGATGCGGCCTTACCAGTGCCGAGTACAGAGGGACGATCACTTCCCTAGACCGGCTAGCTACACTATTCCTAATAGAGGCCAGGATGCCATTGGCCTTCTTGGCCACCTGGGCACACTGCTGGCTCATGTTTAGCCGGCTGTCGATCAGCACCCCCAGGTCTCTTTCCGCCGGGCCGCTTTCTAACCACTCTTCCCCCAGCCTGTAGCGCTGCATGGGGTTGTTGTGGCCGAAGTGTAAGACCCGGCACTTGTTGTTGTTGAACCTCATGCCGTTGGTCTCGGCCCATCTATCTAACCTGTCCAGGAACGCACTGAAGTCCAATATCTGCTGAAGTTGTCTGCATAAAGTCACTCATACTATGCTGAATAATTGTCTTGCCTGTGCATCCAATGTTTGATATATTTGACATGCAAATTCCTTTTTTCACACAGCAGATCTAAACAGCAAACAAACAACATTAACCCAGGTGCAAGGCCTTTTTCATTTAATTCCGCAACCTATCAATAAACTGTTCCTTGAAGACACTACCTAAATAAAGCTCTAAGTACACAGCTGAGAAAAAAAAAACAAAAACACCACAAACACAAAACATCACCTTGGGAGGTTTGCTGCTTTACTCTATTACTAGCAATGTCTTCATTATTTATATATATAGGCACTGGTTTCCAGCCACTGAAGCTGAATCTAGATAATTAAACATTTATACTATCCCCTGCTGTGCCATAACATCTAACTGTGTTCAAAGAGTCCTAGGTGTGCTGTTACACACCTGGGACTGAAACAAGGAGTTTGCTGAGCTACCTTTGATAAAGGTCTACACCTGGAACTTAATAGCACATGATATGGTTTCTGAATATTGCAACAGGTGGCAAATATAACTTACTGATCAAGAACTCTTTTCATCTTCTGGTTCCAGAATTGCATATAGCTCTATTAATTTGAACAAAAATGAAAGTGAAATTTTATGGATAAGATAAAGTATATATAGTTATTACACTGTTTCCATACACATTTTAAAATAAGACTATTTTAGGATAGCTTGAAGAAGAATTAAATGGAAAATGGATCTATTTTGTACAATTTGAAATTAAAAGATAAATTCCTAGTGCTAACAGGATAGGAGAAACACTTAGCAAAATGAAAGGCAGACCCTCTAATTCCACCAGGCTCTCTCCAAATCAACTCTAACGCTTTTCAGAAATTCTGTACCATCTAAAAGCAAACCAATTGCTTCTAATTTCTGTACTATAAAATTACACCACAGTACAGGAGAAGGTTTATAGGAGGAACTAGCACCTTTTACATTGACTGTTGTAGGTGAAAAAAATGTACAAGCTTTTGAGCACATAAACCCTTGCTCATCTAATATAGAAGTACATATATAATAAAAAAGATTTAACTCTTCTAGTTAGTTTTCTGTTTGTTCTTGCAAGAAACATATCTGAGTGTGTTCTTCAAGCATGGAGCTTTCTAACAAAAGCAAAGTGTCATTGTATAGACATATAAAACCCCACGTAGTCAATAGATTGAACTAGTTAAGACCATTCTGAAGCTCCGTCAAATTGTTTTATTTTTATTTTCCAGTTAACTTTCAAATACAAGTGAAGCTGGAAAAGGAGACTCACAATTCCTAGGACCACATCCTCCTTTCCTTGAACACTGTGGAGGGTATGCCATTGATCTGTGCATGAGGAAATGGGCCAAAGGGCATTGTGGTGAAGAAAAAAAAAAGGAAAAAAAATTTTTTTAAAGAAAAGAAAAGAAATAAGAACCCTCATTCCTTCTCCCTGTCCCCCAACTCCTCCAGCAGCTCACAGAGGTCAATAGGAAGTTGATTGAACTACAGTGTAGTGTAATCTCCCTGTTCCTTGACTGCGATAGCAAACACAGAGTATATCTTAGTATGACAGTAAGGCCATCAAAGTTAACAACACATGAGAAAAGATCAATTTAGGGAAAACATTTGTATGTAAATTTAACCACCAGTATGATCCATTTACTATGTGTGGTCTTCATTAGGATTTCAAGCAAGTTTTAATATGTAACTTCAATAAGACGTATGTGTACTGACTACATTCTATTATATGTCACATCATGACAGTCTTGAAAGTAGTGAAAATGGAAAGTTAGGTAACATATTTGTGAGTAGAGAACATGATTTGACTTTGGAATGAGAGTCATTTCGACAGAGAGAAAAGAAGCAATTTAGTATTTAAATATACTTACAGAGAGTCTATTTTATTTATGTTTTGCAATCCAACTTCAAGAAATAGAAGATAGAAAAACTGTGGGCTTTCAGTGCCATGTTCGTTAAAAGCACCTTCTGCTACTGGAGGTGCATTCTGTGGTGATGAAGGAAACAAGAGTGAGCTCTGAACACAGTAAGATAAAGGACAGCAGCTTAGACAAATGGATACATGAGAAATAGGATCAGAGAACACCCTAGGACAAGTGGCCCAAGACAGGAAGGTCTAAGTTGCCAACTCTCCAAATTACTTTTACAGATCCCAATCTGAAAGACAATACTCAAGAGCTGAGGAAAATCATTAAGCTTCCCACAGCAGAGAGATATCTCAGAAAACGATCCTAAAAAATAGCTGGTACTGGAGGCTTTTGTCAGAGGTATTATAAGACTAGGAAATATTCTATTGTTTTTGTGAGTCTCTTTGTAAAAATGGGGGGTTTTTTTCCAAATTTCAGTAATCTGGAAATTGACACCTCTGTTTAAAGAAAGCATATCCTTTAGAGCATATGAAAATCTTGATGAGACTCAGACCATGTTTCCTCATAAGACATAAAGTCCGTCTGAGTTGAGTGTCAAGAATAGGGTAAGAGTTCACCCAAACAGATATTTTCCAATAGTAAGAAGGCAGCAGTAGGAGGAGCAAACCTATGGTTACTACAAATACTTGTCATATTCGTGCAATTCCAGGTGAGAAAGTTGTAGGGCACTGTGGAGGTACAGACCTGCAACACAGATGGTTTAGAAACAACAGGATTCTTGGTAGGGCTCAGGACCTGTTCAGAAAGGCAGAAGTAAAATGAGAAGATCTCACTCTCTTGTTTAATGGTGAAATTTCCACAAAATTACAGGAAGCATTCTCACCACCACCATCACCATTCTGTAGGTTCTTAAGACTGGTGAAGGTTGAAGGCTGGATTTTTAAAGACAAGCTGTTTGTCTATCCCTAACATTCTGTGATTCTGTCTGTGTCTTAACAACTTCAAAATTCATAACATTACAAAGGTAGAAGACTTACTTCACGGGAAGTGTCAAATGTTTTATCCACTTGCAAAGGAAATAAAGACAGAACAAGGAGGAAGTTCCCTAGCATTACTCCTTAAGTTTATTCTTTACAGAATTATAAATAGTTCTGTTGAAGTTTTCATTTACCTGTAGCAGTTTAAAACAGTTTCCCTAAAAACAACTTCCTGAATCCACTAAAAGAGGTGAAGGAACAGAGAAAGTATCAGAACCTCTGAAGGCCAGGCCACTGAATTGCCCATTTCATGTCACTTTAAAACTTGCCACTTGAAAATAAATGCTTGAAAAACATAAATTGATGTATCTAAACTTCAAACGTCCATAACTAAACAGTGTACATGGATTTTTATCATGACCAGCAAGAGAAGTGTTTAATCGATTATGCAGAAGCATAGCTATGAAAAGAAAATCTATTCTTCCAGTTTGAGTTACAGGTCTGTGTTATAATCTGAGAGATTAATACCGAGTAGTTCAGAGTCCTTCCACTTTCTCTGATGGATTCCAGATTAGGTTGCAGTGTCATCAGTTCTTTCTCAGGAAACTATTCTTCCTAGCACTGAAGGAAGGGGATATAAGAAAATTAAGATGAATTCCTCTCTAGCAGGAATATAAAAGGATTCTCTGAAGCCCCCTTTCTCCTTCAGCTTTTAAAAGACACATTTTCTCTATGTCATAAACACACATATACAATATCTTTTTGCTTCAGTTGACTGTGGTTTTATGAGAAACTATCAGCAACTGCATCCTAACTTCTGAGACAGAGGAAAAAAAACATATTTCACTATCAACAACAGGCATTGTCTAATCCAGAAAGAGATTTTTCCTCTCTTGCAGACAGGGCAGCACTGACCTAGACAACATTTGTTGCAAATAGTGCTTCCATGTAGTTTAATTAAGTTGCATCTAACTTGAACCACAAAACTGGTCTTTTTATCTCTGTACCTGAGACAGTTATTAAGCAAAGAACAAGAAAATGAACATTTGAAAAACAAAACATGAATTGATGTATCTAAACCTCAAATGTCCATAACTAAAACACTGTACGGGGATTTTATCAAAGTTTTAAAAAGCCAGATCATGACCAGCAAGTGAAAGAACCTAAATCAGAAGGAATCATGTTTTCTCCTGCCAATTGTTTCCCAAAACTTCCTATATTAGGTTGTTTACTTATTTGTTTTCTCCAGAAATATCAGTGACTACTTAAAAGCCACTGCCCTCCAAGCAAAGGTATTTAGTATATAATTTCATTTAAATTTAGGATAACATTCAATCAAAATTAAAATATTCTACGACTTCTCCATTTTCTACTATTTGCAATGAAGAGATGTTTTTACACAAACTGTATTGCACTTCTTAGTTCCTCATGTTTTTAATCAGACCTCCCATGATATTCAATGATATAGACATACAATCTCACTACTCTAGCTAATGTTGCTTATTTTAATAAAGTTATTCAGTTAGGAATATAATTGTCAAAATCTAAGGAAAAGGAAGATGATCCTGTGAAACTTTATTTTTTGAAATAAACTTTATTTCAATCAGCCTTAACTGACTCTGGTTTCTCAAAGAGCATTCCTCTACCTCACAGTCACATTTTGATTGAATAATAGTGACACAAATGCAGGAAAACCTTTAAAATGTACCTTTGTTATTGAAAGGGGAAAAAAAATCCAAATGATGAAAAAAATTCACTAATCACACTATTTTTCAATAAAAAAAACAACTATTTCCTTCTCAGAGATGATCCTCCTCTTTTATAAAAACATAAATTATTCCTTTCTGCACATTTAGGTTTCCTTTTTGCAAAAGTACTTCTTTATATACCGTGATACCAAACTAATGAAGGACTGGGACATTCATTAGTCATTCCCACGTTCTGTGTGGAAAAAGGCACAGTGAGCTTTATACTCTGAAGTGGTATTAGTATGTAATATAAGTTCCCTTCCATGCATGTTTAACAGTACAACTACAACATTACAACACAGTCAGAATTCATGTCCAACTTCATTCCCCACCACTATAAATAGCATCAGTAGACTGGCATATGATTATTCCAATCATTCAACACCATGTGCCGTCCCAGCTTTTCCCTACAATATTAATCTTTATCAAAAGATGTGACAAGGTTTCTACTGGGGACATACTAAAATGTCTTTCTAGTCTCTAACTCCTCACAGACCTGATGCTTTGAATACACCTCATTTTCCAAATCCATGTTGTTTAATTGTGTCAACATATCACCAACAGTCACCAAGTATCTGTAGCTTTATATAGGAGCACTATAGATTGAACTTGCCATTCTATGGTTGCAAAATACAGAATACAGAAGGAATACTGGAATTCACACCTTCTCTGATACGCTAACACTGGAAAATGAAGGATAACCACTAATATTAAGGATTCTGTAAGTGAGTTAATCTGCTGGTAAATGCTGTATCACACAAAACTAAAAAATCCTGTTTATACTGAGTATCTGTTTTGATGCTATCTGCATAAAATACACCAGGGTTTTTAACCTTACTGTTAGCACTAAAATAGCAAGATGAATACCACTGCTGTCCCTACTTCATAATGTTTGCAGTTGAGAAAAAGTTAACCTAAAATACTTATTGTTCTTTCTGCCTTCATAATTTCCAAAACATCTATTTCAAAACCAGCAGAAACAGATATTACCTAAGGCAACTTGAGGCACTGTCATTTATGGAAAAATCTAACTAGTTGATGAGCTAGAGAAATTCATGTCCCTTCCCTCCTTAACATATGTACATGGTAAAACTAGATAATCATATAACCTCATTACTGTGACCTCCTTCACTCTTTTTTTTTTTTTTATTTTCCAAGCGAATTTAGGATTTGATACTGCTACAATGTAGATGAGTTTCTCACAGACATTAGTTGTTGGATTGACTGTTGGATTGACTGATGCATGTTAGCATGCATCAATTACTTACAAGATTATACCGAAAGGGTAAATCCTTCAAGGAGATAATTGTTCCTTTTATTCATCTACCTTTTGTGCTCTATAGCTACCTCTGTATTCTAGGAACTGGTGTTACTTCACAGCTTCTGTGAGTTCACAGCCTTCTAACTGTGAAAAACTCCAATGATGTAGGCCAAAAGAAAACTATGTCACCCTCTAACAGACTAGGGGACCAGTATGCGGCCCACCACAAAGATCACTTGCCTGCTAATAAAAACATATCCTGAATGGTAATGACAGCAGATGGCTTACACCTTCTGTATGAAGCAATGTATTTCTGAACCGTACGTGTGAGTTAAATGTGAGCCTTGACATTGCTGTCAGTAAGAAAAAAATTACATTTATTGTAGTAAAAGACTTTGCTGTGTATACATTCACAAAATGCATATGAACACTAAAGAATTTCTTTACTCCATCTAATGTAAGAACTCACTTGACAAACACTACAGGGCGAGTCACTTTTGCAATTGCAATTCGTTAGAATACATTACAGATTTTCATGGAGCAGATTTACACTAGCTCAGGTAGTTTTCTCAATTCTGTTATTTAAAAAAATCACATTTAATTTGGTAAAATATTAAAATATATCCAGGCTTATGCTCAAATTTGGCTTTATACTACCTTTTCTAAACATAGCTAAAATAAAATCAGATTAAAATATTTACTGTAGATGTAATATTAGCAAGACAAACACAGGGTCAGTGGCATGCATAACGTCTAACATTATTTCAACATTATGCTCAATACAATATGTGCACTACATTTTAGAAATGCTACATACCACTTAATTTAGAAAATAATTTACATGTTAATAGATAACTCCATGACATTGCTGGCATATTCCTAAATGTTTAATATAAATATGTTTTCTTAATGTTTACTGGTGTCTAATTGTATTGTCGTTAAAAATCAAAACTGAACTTCCATACTAAAAAAGTTACAAGCTAAAATGTTGACTCCATACACGTCAATGATACAAACATCACTACCTTAGGGTGCAAAAATTATTTTAATAACTTTATGCCACTTTGATAAAATTCATTTGCATTTTTGTAAGAGAAACACCTACGAGAAAATTGTCTATTTCATTTTTTTAAACTGTGCACATATCATATTGCAAACCTAAAGGAAAAGTAGGGGCATGCTCACAAAAGCTGTAAACAGAGAGGAATATCATGCATAATGTTCACAACAACTCACAAATTACTAGTAAGTTATCTGAAAAACAGGTAAGCCTTTCATGCCAAACATTGCTTTCATTTTAATGACAGTAACTCCCCTTGCCTTCAGCAGGAATTACACCTGTGTAAATGAAAGCAAATGTAGGCCAGGAAATAAATCTACCCGTAAAAGAAAAGAACTTTAGACAGAGAAAAGGCTCTAACCACTTTGTGCTCCTGGGGTTCATATCCACGAAAGCAAGCAAGAAAGGACAGAAAAAAGACAAAGAAGGAAAGAGTCACTTTCATTTTGAAAGTAAGCAGTAGTATTTGTTAGTATAATAAACAAACAAATATCAAAGGAATTAATATATATCTGTCTTATTTCCCCTAGTAGTGAAGAAGACCTAGTGAAAAATACATCATTTAAATAATTTTCTTAATCCTTTCATGGGTGAAAATCAAATGATTTTATGTATCAAAGAAAATATTTGTACAAAAAAATTTGCACAAAGAAAATTATTTTCATAAAAATATTTCAGGATTCATGTCCCAATTACCTTAATAAAACAAATGGGGCATCTCATAAAAAGGATGCAGTACTTAGCTCTACATGCCTTGGACCCCACTATTGCAAACTATGAGCATGCATCAACCCTTTGCACTTGCAAAGAGTCCAGTGAAATGAAGAATGTTTGTTTAATACAGCCAGATACAGGGTATGCATAATGGCATAACTGCATGTTAGTCACTCAATGCATCTTTAAAATACTAGAGTTTTAAAGCATAAGGAGACAGAGTTTGTCAGAAGTGTTTACTGTATGTCATGTCAGATCTGTATTATTTATACTTTCTTTTCCATACCCATAAATATTAAATACATTCCCATTGTTTATTATTTTCCTTGAAGGAATTGTCTTTCTAGTTGTCTAAAATTGTAAATGGAATAATACTTTAGAAAACAAAGGTGTTCAAAATGCTTTCAGTCAAAACTATTTCCCATTTTTGTGAATGATGAATGATAATTTCACATGCCAGTACAGAAACAAAATCTAGGCATGCAATTAAGCACTTAACCATGTTGGAAAAACAACTGCTCACCCAGAATGGGTGACAACTCATTTTATAGCTTTGTTGTTCAGATACCTATATGACATGTAAATTTGTCCTCCTGTGCTCTTGTAAAAGTTTTAGGTTCCCCTCAATACTAGAGATACAAACAGGAGAGAATACAACAGAGGCCAATGAAGACAGTCAGGGCACTAGGGCACACAATACGCAAGGAGAAGCTGAGGGAGAAAGAGGCTACCCAAAGAGGTTACGGATTCTCCATCCTTGGAGATTTTTACAACTCAGTTGGACAAGATCCTGAAAACTTGGTCTAACTTTGAAGTTTATCCTGCTTGGAGCAGGACACTGGTCTAGATAACCTCCAGAGGTCCCATCTGACCCAACTTATTCTATGATCCTATGTAAGGTGGTAAGAGATGAAAGTATTTTCAAAAGTGCTACAGGTTTTAGTGGCATTCTCATTTATATGAATAGGAAACATCATCGAAAGCTATCTAAATCACAGGACTTATAAGCATTATCACTCTGTGTGCAGTGATATATTTACCTGCACAGCATCAGGTGCTCTTCTACTTTCCTAGCAGGGCCTCCTGTCCCACTGCAGTAAGAGTGGCTCATAGATATTTTGAATGGAAACTAGTGCCTCGATTTCTCATTCTCACCTCTGAAGAAATATACTCCACTATGCAAAAGAAGTATAATCCATAAGGGGTATTTTCAGCACAGAGTCTAAGAAATTTTTAAAATTGTAAATGCCTGATTAGGTTGCTTTCTCAGTGAATGTCTTGCAGCTGCAGGAAGGGGTTAAGTAACAGAACAGAAGAGCAATTAAGTCAGAATAGTTCAGCTCCTCACTTTACTATGCAGACAGCAATTAAAAATAAAATTAAAAACAAAAGAATGTGAGAATATTAAATAGACTCCAACAAGACACAGTAGGTAAAATAACACATGACAAAGATAAAGATTTTAAATACATTAAACTGAAGAAAAAAGTAAAGGTAGTAGGTTTCACAAAAAATGGGAAGCAGGCACACTGATATTTCAAACTAGAAAATACGAACATCTTTAAAACAATTGATAATGAATGAAAAATGTAAATATTAAGTAGAAGACGTTAAAACTTATACAAAGTTTTAAAAGGGGCAAGATCCTTAAGAAAACAAATTTTGAGATTAAAAGTATCTTTATTATTTGATTTTTTTATCATATAGCTTAGCTTATTCTTCTACCTGCCTAGGCTGACTATTTTTTAGAGCAGAATTGCCTGTTTCTAGCATAGTTCTTAACGTCTTAACAACTTTTTACGTTTTCAGTCTTACCCCCTGGTTTTGATATTCTGCACTGCACCACTATCCCTGAAATTTTAAAACAGACTATAAATAAGTCTCATAATATTTCAAGAAAATGCTTAGAAGTTGTGCTATTTTGAAAGTGTTAATTCCTCATAATTTTCACTACACAAGACCCATAGTTTGCTCATTTGATGATGAGTAGTATTATGTGTAGTAGTCTCAAAGATACACACTGAAGCATGGGACAAAAGGCAACAAATACAAGTTGGAACATGGGAAATTCTGACTAGATATAAGGAAATTTTTCTTCTATTTTTTTTAATCGTGAGACTGGTCAAGCACTGGAACAGGTTGCTCAGAGTGGTTGCTGAATCTCCATCCCTGAAGATTCAAAACACAACAGGGCAAGGACCTCTGAAAACTCATGTAATTCAACATTCTTTGAGCAAGAGGTTGGATGAGAAGACCTCCAGAGGTCCTTTCCAACACAATTATTGTATGATACTTTTTCCTCACTCATGAAGAAAAATCTAGCTACATTACCCTTTTTAAATAACTTCTACCTACATACAATATACCCACATATATTTAAACATTGTTTTGACATACATGTGGATTTCTTTCCCAATTTTATCTCTATTCCAAAAATAATGACTAATATAATTTATCCATTATCCTGACTACTTTCATGCTGTTCTAACATAGTATTCCAGTCTAGCCAAATCGTAACTGATAATTGTATATAGAAAATTTTACCTATTAATTATTCTAGTAGTCTTCTGCAAACACAGAGATGATCTGCACCTCTTCATACTATGAATTATGTTCTAATCTATTTTTTTCACTCAGCAGTTTTCACCTAAGATATGAGGATTTTTAAACACTTATGAGGAGTAAAAACATAATAAACAAGAAGAAATGTAAATTCATACAAGCAAAGCAAATTCAGATAACAACATAATGGAGTATACACACAAATCAGTAATAGAGAGGACTCAAAAATAAAAAAAATTAAAAGACAGAAACAAACTCTCACTACCACACACATATATTTTAGAAAGGACAGTTTAAGAGTTTTGAGACAGATTTTTTAATACCTGCTCTTGTGCCATGAGATTCTAATGTTAGAAACTATTGACTCATAAATATTGATCTGGTAATACCGTTCTGTTCTGTCACTGTCTCATTTTGCCAAATGTTGATTTTTGTTCAAATCAAGAGTTTCCAAAGACCAAACTTGACTTTAATCACAGAAAAGATAAAATAAATACTAAATGCATCCTAAGATTGCAAGCCAGGAGAACATACCAACACACATTTCCTAAAACCTCAGACCGTATTAGTGAAAATCATGGCTAACCAGTAATTCTCATGTACCAAAGACATTAGCAGTAGAGAAGTCTCACTCTCTGTTAGCTCAAATGATATGACAAAGTACAAGCACCACTTAGGCAACTATTAAAATTATATATATATAGGTATTTATAAACCATATATTAAAAGAAGATGAAAGATTTTTCTCAGAAATTAATAGCATAACGAAGAGTCTCAAACACTTCACCACATAAATGTGAGCTTTCCAACACAAAGCACTACTTCCAAAAATTGGTGGCTTTGAAACGGCAGTTAAGACTCCAAATCCTGTCATTCACACTGTGATCAAAACAGTAATCAAGACTTGGTTCACACAATCTACCTATGCTGAATAACCTCCAGGATGAAGAATCTCTTTTCAGAACAAGGTTATGAAATATAAACACGTGAAGTTCAAGACAAGCAGTCACGCTTTATTAAACACCTAAGACTACCTCCAGCTTCTCAGCTGCCTCCCCCACATTGCTGTCAAACATTTTTGAATTCATAGAAGTACAATGCAAGTAATGACATGACTGACCACATGATAGACAGTCTAGTCAGTCATTTCAATAGCAAAGACATTTAAGAAATTACCCAATTCAGTTCTCAAAGGACTGATGCTAAAAAAGCAACAAATTGGTCAGACTTCAGTGGTATTTGTTCTGTTCCACATGAAAATGCAAATATATATTTTAATATCAGTTTCATGGAGAAAGACCTTAACTCCATTAATATTCAGACATATAGAAATGTTAGCAAAATGACTGGAATCCCATCCCATATTCAAATCTAGAATGTGTCAATACCTACACTTTATCCTTTAAAAAAAAAAAAAACAAAAACATCTGTTAGGTCAATCTGGCGTCTGACTGTGTGAGCCAAAGCCACTCTTCAAGAGAGCAATTTTTCACCTTAAGTGCCTAACATCATCAGTTTGTCTAAAATTATCAGTTCACTGTGTCAGGATCCTAATAACCTCTAAGGTTTTTGAAAGCTTTGAAACAGAGTGAAGAGTTCAAACATGCCTAGCCTCTGTCGAAATTGAGACCATCATCTGCTGTTTAATGAGATTCATAACAGCTACGAAATGAAAACAGTTTCAAATAAATAAAATTAATAACAGAGATCGTTTGTGCAGTTATCATTTAAAGGGAATGATCGTATCCACACAGTTTATATTAAAATCACAGGGCTCTTTTCAAGAATCAGAACTCGAGGTGTCAATACAGAAATGCAGATTCTGAATATCAGTTCTGCTAGGCATTGGTTTGCAAGAAAAGTTTACGGGCTGGAAAGAAGCAACATCTCCTGGTTCAAAACGATAGTTGTGGGAAGGCTTTCAGTCTTAGTATTAAATGCAGCAATTTGAAAAAGTGTTTTGCTGGAACAGCGTGATGCTTCTATACTGTCCAGGCACAAGCATGGTCAGCAGCTCGGCCAGAGCCAGGAGCAGGGTACAACAGGTGACATGAGGCAGGCCATGCCCCCACCTACAGGGTTGTGTCCCACGGCACACATGGAAGGGGAGCAGGACAGGGCTCAGGACTGTAACTAGGGTCAACAAAGAATCCAGGTCCCCAGCAGGTCCATGGTGATGAGGCAGAGCTGACGCCAAGCCCACAGATTTGGATCAGCGAGGAACCCAGACAGGCAGCAGCACGGCTTAGGCAGGGACCAAGGTTCACACAGAATAAACCAGGTTGGAAGAGACCTCTGGGATCATCGAGTCCAACCATTGCCCTGACACCACCATGTCAACTAGACCATGGCACTAAGTGCTATGTCCAGTCTTTTCTTAAACACATACAGAGATGGTGACTCCACCACCTCCCTGGGCAGCCCGTTCCAATGTCTAATGACCCTTTCTGAAAAGAAATTCTTCCTAATGTCCAACCTGAACCTTCCCTGGCGAAGCTTGAGGCTATGTCCTCTTGTCCTAGCGCTAGCTGCCCGGGAGAAGAGGCCGACTCCCACTCCGCTACAACCTCCCTTCAGGTAGTTGTAGACTGCAATAAGGTCACCTCTGAGCCTCCTCTTCTCCAGGCTAAACAAACCCAGCTCCCTCAGCCAATCCTTGTGGGTCAGACCCTCCAGACCATTCACCAGCTTGGTCGCCCTCTTCTGGACTCGCTCCAACACCTCAACATCTTTCTTGAAGTGCGGGGCCCAGACCTGGACACAGTACTCAAGATGCGGCCTTACCAGTGCCGAGTACAGAAGGACGATCACTTCCCTAGACCGGCTGGCTACACTATTCTTAATAGAGGCCAGGATGCCATTGGCCTTCTTGGCCACCTGGGCACACTGCTGGCTCATGTTTAGCCGGCTGTCGATCAGCACCCCCAGGTCTCTTTCCACCGGGCCGCTTTCTAACCACTCTTCCCCCAGCCTGTAGCGCTGCAGGGGGTTGTTGTGGCCGAAGTGTGAGCCCCGGCACTTGTTGTTGTTGAACCTCATGCCGTTGGTCTCGGCCCATCTATAACCTGTCCAGACCCCTCTGTAAGGCCTTCCTACCCTCCAGCAGATCGACACTCCCACCCAGCTTGGTGTCATCTGCAAATTTACTGAGGGTGCACTCAATCCCTAAGTCTAGATCATCTATAAAGATATTGAACAGCACCAGCCCCAGAACTGAGCCCTGGGGAACACTGCTAGTGACCGGCCGCCAGTTGGACTTTGCCCCATTCACCACCACTCTCTGGGCTCGGCCATCCAGCCAGTTTTTAACCCATTGAAGAGTCCACCCATCCAAGCCCCGGGCAGCCAGTTTGTCTAGGAGGATGCTGTGGGAGACAGTGTCGAATGCCTTACTGAAGTCTAGATAGACTACATCCACAGCCCTGCCCTCATCTACTAAGCGGGTCACTTTGTCATAGAAGGAGATCAGGTTGGTCAAGTAGGACCTGCCTTTCATGAATCCATGTTGGCTGGCCCCGATGCCCCGATTGTCCTGCATGTGCTGTGTAATGGCACTCAGGATGATCTGTTCCATCACCTTGCCTGGCACCGAGGTCAGGCTGACAGGCCTATAGTTCCCTGGATCGTCCTTCCGACCCTTCTTGTAGATGGGCGTTACATTTGCTAATTTCCAGTCAGCTGGAACTTCTCCAGTTAACCAGGACTGCTGGTAGATAATAGAGAGTGGTTTGGCAAGTTCATTTGCCAGTTCTTTCATTACTCTGGGGTGAATCCTATCCGGGCCCATAGCCTTGTGGGTGTCCAACTGGCACAGCAGGTCACTAACTGTCTCCTCCTGGATTACTCAGTTTGAGTGCCTGAGCTGAAAAGCAGCTCCCAGGCAAGGGGCTGGAGGCCCCAGGAGGGCTCATTGCAGCCCCTTCTCACCCAGCTCTTTCCCCAAGGCTGATCCCAGGTCACAGCTGCATCACATCAGAGCTGCCCATGAGCACAGGCAACCAAACCCCATTTTGGGGAAGGAGGGGGGAATCGTCCTAAAGACCATGATGTATATTAGCTGAACTGTGGTCCTGATAAGTTTGGGTATAAATTCCAAAAGAATAGAGGCTTATCGCCTCAAATAAAATTGAGCTGATCATTGTTTAGGGATGTCTTAACAATCATAGATGTTCACTAAGACATTAACATTGTTTTCATATAATCAGAACCAGATTTCAGGTTGGAATTCTTTAATGTATTTGACAATACAAACTCTATTCTATTCATGGAGAGACTGGGATGTGAAATTCATCCTAATTAGAAAGATAACTTTTATAGCTTCTGGTTCTGAATTTACAACTTCTAAATATGAGACTGTCTTTGGAATAATTTAGCAGCAGACTTTCCTTTCTTTCAGAGATACTTGTACTGAGATTCTCCAGAAAGATAAATACAGTTGTTGGTTATCAGATTTTACAGGTGTTACATGGACCAAACTGAAAAGAAAAAAAGAAATAAAAAAACTCACACCTGGTTTAGAGAAATCCTTTCACATGTCTTTCCTAGAGAAATGCAGAATCAAACCATGTTTCCTAAGGACCAAATTATTTGTAGGCAACAGGAAATTACTGAGTTTATCCCAAATCCTAGTGATTTAGAAATCCTGATTGTGACAGACTAATTCTTTGGTACTTGCCAATTGTCAACAGAATGAAATGGATTACTCATTAGCACAAGCACACTAAAATTTTGTTTTGTGACTCCATATGGATGGTCACACTGCAAGTCCTGAAGTTAGAATCATTCAACAAAAAGAACTTGACGGTTTTCTGAAAAAATCAAACATAGCCCCAGAGAAATAATCAGAATACAAAGCTTTCAGAGAACCAGAGGGAGCTGAGAAAAGTTCCTTACTTATACCTTACTTGTTTCACACACTGTTGCTGGGTACCAGAAAACAACTGAAAATCTCTTTCTTTTGATGTTCAAAGAGAAAGAGAAGGATGTTTCAGTGGCTGCAAGTGATAGCAGGTTGCCGAACACCCTGAAAGAAGGTATTCAGCATGCGTCAAGTTGAATTTTCAGGCAAGTATTGTGTTCTTCCTCTACAAGTGAAATGTTGGTTTACTGAACTGGCACTCTGAGCTGTCGGAATTTATATTCACTACATACAAAGTTGTAGTATCTGGAAGCTGTATTTGTCCAGCTGGCAGCCGGTCACTAGCAGTGTTCCCCAGGGCTCAGTTCTGGGGCCGGTGCTGTTCAATATCTTTATAGATGATCTAGACGTAGGGATTGAGTGCACCCTCTGTAAGTTTGCAGATGACACCACGCTGGGTGAGAGTGTTGATCTGCTGGAGGGTAGGAAGGCCCTACAGAGGGATCTGGACAGGTTAGATAGATGGGCCGAGACCAACGGCATGAGGTTCAACAACAACAAGTGCCGGGTCTTACACTTCGGTCACAACAACCCCATGCAGCTCTACAGGCTGGGGGAAGAGTGGTTAGAAAGCGGCCCGGCGGAAAGAGACCTGGGGGTGCTGATCGACAGCCGGCTAAACATGAGCCAGCAGTGTGCCCAGGTGGCCAAGAAGGCCAATGGCATCCTGGCCTCTATTAAGAATAGTGTAGCCAGCCGGTCTAGGGAAGTGATCGTCCCTCTCTACTCGGCACTGGTGAGGCCGCACCTTGAATACCGTGTCCACTTCTGGGCCCCACACTTCAAGAAAGATGTTGAGGTGTTGGAGCGAGTCCAGAAGAGGGCGACCAAGCTGGTGAATGGTCTGGAGGGTCTGACCTATGAGGAACGGCTGAGGGAGCTGGGGTTGTTTAGCCTGGAGAAGAGGAGGCTCCGAGGTGACCTTATTGCAGTCTACAACTACCTGAAGGGAGGTTGTAGTGAAGTGGGAGTCGGCCTCTTCTCCCAGGCAACTAGCGATAGGACAAGAGGACATAGCCTCAAGCTTCGCCAGGGAAGGTTCAGGTTGGACATTAGGAAGCATTTCTTTTCAGAAAGGGTCATTAGACATTGGAACGGGCTGCCCAGGGAGGTGGTGGAGTCACCATCTCTGGATGTGTTTAAGAAAAGACTGGACATGGCACTTAGTGCCATGGTCTAGTTGACATGGTGGTGTCAGGGCAATGGTTGGACTCGATGATCCCAGAGGTCTCTTCCAACCTGGTTGATTCTGTGATTCTGTAATATTTTAGCATGTAAATTTCTCAGCTGCATATACCTCATTCTGCTCTCTACTGCCTCATTCAGTGTGCATTTCCCTATATAAATCAGTATATAATTAAAAAAGAACAGTAGTATATTTTGTATATCAGTGGTACCTATATTGCTACGTATTACTGCTTGCTGTCACATGGTTTATTATTTCAGTTTTAATCAATCTCAAATTGTTCATAAACATAATAAATGACAGTTCCAGGTCCCTCACTCCCATGAAATTTAAGCCCCCATCCTGGCTGAATACTCCATTCACTAAGATAATAAGCAGTACAGAAGCAGCAGTACCACCACTACCAGTTTTATTTGTTTGATCTAGAAAGAACTCTCATATAATGATAATTTTTGTACAACCTGAACTGAATTTTAATTCTTCTATTTCAGGCATTGTAACTAAACTGAAAAAGGAATAAAATCATCCCGTCATTCTGAAAATCTTAATTTAATGCTCTGACAACAGTCAAACATTTCCATACTGTGCTCCTACTCATGACCATGAACCTTGTAAGCAGTAGTCCTCCTTGTGCCCTTTGAAAGAGAAGTGTTCTTTGCAATGCTACATCTTCTGACATGCATGTTGCTAACACTGGTCTGTACTAAACTAGTAGCAGAATCTGGTGTAAATGGCATGAATTTTGCTTGAAACTTGATATTACGGAAAAGATCACAAATAGATCAACCAGCTCCATCAAATAACATTTCAGACAGTTTAAGAATCATCTTTATATAAAGTCCAAAGCAGGCACATATAACCTGTCAAAAAATGTCTACAAAGACCAAAGAAAATCCAGCACAGTTAAAAGGAAGTTATTAGAAGTCGTCCTTCAAGAAGCTTAAGTTGTGTCCATTAAGGAAAACAGAAAAGAATTAATTCTGGTAGACCACAAATAATTTTCATGGAATAATCTGTACAGGCATAAAAGAGATCATAAATAGGAGACTATCATGGACTGTGTCTGTATTAAATCTCTTGTATTTATGCTCATGGTGATTACAGAGATACTTACTCTACAATATTATTTTATGCAAAATGAACCAGAGGATACACTTCAAACTGATATTTCAGAAACTGAAGCTATAAAGTAAGTCAACAAAAAAAAAATAGTAATAAATTTTTAAAATCAGATTATATTCAGCATAAAACATCTCAATTCTAAAATATCTATTAATAGCAATATAGTCTTTCATTAACAAGAAGAATAAAAGGTGGCAAATATGATGCCAATTTATTAATTTTTAAGGAATTTCAGTGTTAGATCAACTGAATAATAGACAAGTGAGTTCGATATCCACATTGGACAGATTTGTAGAAACCAAAATGGAGAATAAAATTAGCAAGCATATGAATAAATTATGATAAAATGTGGAAAAGACAGAATGCCTTTAGTAAAGGGAATTTGTGTCTGTTACATGTATTAGAAGTCCTTCATGGAGTCACAGAGAGTGAGTAAATAGGATTTGTTCATACTGCTGACTTGGACTTCCAGGCTTTTAAAGAATCTCAGCTGCCATGGAATAGGAATAAATTCATCGAAGAGAAAACTTAATTGATGAAAAGACAAGAAAAGAACAGGAATAAAAGGGTTTTTTAATGCAGAGGCATCACCAGTGAAGCCTCACAGGTGATCTGTCTAGAGATGCTCTGTCCAGTGTATTCATACATTATCTAAAGCACAAATGAATGAGACAGAAAAGCTTATTTATCACACTAAACTATCAACAGTAGTAGAAAAAAAGCCAGCTGAGAAGAACAGATTCGTAATACTGAATGGAGAAGTCAGCTTACAGAAAGACAGATCTAGGTTAGACCGTAAGAAAAGCCTTCTATAGTGACGATGGTGAAGCAGTGAAACAAATGACCTAAGTTGGTGTGGAAGAATCTCATTGGAAATCCGTCAAAAGTAGTCAGAAAACTATCTGCCAAGTTCACATGATCCGTCCCGAGGACAGTTTAAATGATGTATCAGAATGTTTCATTACGAGACAAAGCCTTCCTCCTAATGCACTTTTTCTGTTTCTAACTACACAGACATAATGACTCAAATATCTGTCCTGATTGTCTTTTATAATCAGATGAAATTAATACAGAAATTATTATATCTTTTATTACTGGCAACATGATTTAGTTAGTTAAAAAAATGATAAAAATATGTGAGCTCACTGAAGACAAAATTTTAAAATTACCCATTACCTTAAAACTCAAGGCAGTTTGAGAGGTTTACACATAATCCCAGTTACTTTAATCATCAAGAAATAGCAGATTATTTTATACTTTTTCACCCAAAAACTTGAGTCCATTATTTAAGCCTACCTTTCAATCTTGGACAAAGAAATACATAATGTTTATACCAGTCTCCTACCTTCCAAAAGATTAAGATAATATTTGCAGATTGCATGGTATTTGCAATGAACACATTACAGAAAAAAATAGATTTATGGAAATAAATTAGACTGGAGAATTATTATACTAATAAATACTAAATTATTGCATTGATTTACGGAAAATGTGTTTCCACAAAAGACTAGCACAAGATGTCTTGAGTATTGTCATGAATATTCTACAAGTATCTGCCGGAATCTGAGAAAGACATGTATCAGATATGGACGCTTTATCTAAAATGTTGAATAAACTGATCTCAGAACCGTTTTCTGTGATTACCTCTGTTCTGCTGAATTTTTTACTCTATTACCAAACTTTTTAAAAATTCAGATTGCTGTTTTATCTGTTGTTATACAATAAACACCAGTATACTAGCTGAAACTCTATATTGTTACTGCATTTAATTTTTTCCTAAAAATATTTTCATGTATTCATACGTATTAATATGTACATATACATAATATATGTGCATATGTAAAATAGATAATAAACGTTTTAAAACTCTATAATATATTGTATATACTGTTCTAACACTAACTTTACAATAATCTTGTACAGAAGAGCCTGGGCAAGCACAAAAGAAAAATCCTTGCTCTAACTTGTAATAATTAGTGTCTCAATATTAGCAACACTAGACCATAGATATACCTCCCTGTCTCCAATACAAAGATTCAATTGTCCAATCAAAGAATTGTACTTCCATGAGTCTGTTAGTAGAAATGTGGCATGCATTAACTTAAAAGCCATAGTCACAAATCCATCTGCAAACGGAAATTATTTGAAATGAGGACAGAGATCTTAAAAGCTCCTAAAGTAGGTGTCATTAGCTCTTTAAACGAAATCTATTTCAGTAGCTATGTGATTTGTATGTATAAACAACGAATAAGAGATACTGAGTTTAGGAGAAGCGCGTTACTAAACTTTCATAACTCCATACCTTATTTGACCGTAAAGACACTCTTCCTCCACAGCGCGCACAGAACTTAGTTTGGCAATATGAACAGTTATGGCCACAGCCATCAGCAAATTTTGTTTTGTGGCAGATGCCACAGGTTGGGGCATCACCCTTCTGCTCCTGCTGCTGCTGTGATTCTTCACCCATCTTCTTCACTTGCTCCTTATACATTTCAAACTGCTGATGTAATTTTCTGCAGAAGAGAAGAGATCATTATCAGTTGTTTTATTTAAGCCCACAAATACTTTGCAATCACTAAATTGCAATCAATTTCAAAACACAAATCAGAGATAAATACCATAGTAAGAAAATACATTTAATTTATGATGCTCCAGAAGTGTAACATTCAAGAATTACTTCTATTTCATTATAACTAAACTCTAGGAGAAGGCCCAACACTGATAACATGCAGCACACAGTCCAGTTGTTACAAAAAGAAGTAACTTTGCTTTAGGATATGACCAGCTGTTAGCTGCAAATACAACAGCAGGAAACATGGACTGAGTGATCCAAGAGCCCATGGCACTAGACAATAAACTGGTTAATACAAGAAAAAAAATATCTGATTTCTTCTTCCAAGTGTACTTTTACCTAATTCCACCAGACAGATGCAAATATCTTCTCTTGATACAGCTTATCTTCATTTATCCAACAGTACTGCACAGAATAATCATTCTAAAATGCTTTTTCAGCCACCTTTCAGGCATGGGGTGTAAGCCCGTAACAAGTTACCTCAGCTTAACAAGTTATTACAAATCATTTAAGCCATTCATATCCTTATATAAGTACTGCCATCTCATGCCAAATATAAGGTAGAAGACTACCTTGGGTGTAAAATCCAGGGACAGCAGTTTAAGATACACACACACACACATTTTACCTTCCGTTTCCAGTGGACCACGAGCACATTTATAGTCAGCTGCCATGTGCATACTTCATTCGTATTTCTGAGCCCATAATAATCAAATCTCCATATATGATAGTTAAAACTGTCTCACTATGACTGAAGTTACAGACTAATTTCACGTTCTGTAACAGCAGTTTTTTCTCAAAGACCCCATTTCTGAAGGTAAATTATGTCATGGGAAATTTAATTTTCATTGTTCAATTCAAAGTTAGAATTTTTTAGCTCCTGTCATTGCTGAAAAAAAGATGGAAAATATGACGTAGCATATTGCAAGAGATTCAAATACAAAGAGAAAACAAAGAAATTTGACTTTCTTTTGCTTTTATCCTTCTGATTTAAAGGGGTCTGAACAGCAATTTTTAAATTCTTAGCATGGAATTCAACTCACCTAATCTTGCTAACAGAGACCGTAAATTTTTAGCAATCCAAAAATATGATGCTAGTTTAAACAGTTTATTTAGTTCCCTGAATAGACAAAAGCAAAACCCCAAAAATGAAGCATTTTCTATGAAACATTGAAATGGTATACTAAGCCAAAAAATTAAAAGTGCAAAAGAGAGTTATTTTTCTTTAGAATTATCCTTCCAGGGATTCTTGAGATAGGATTATTAAAAAACACACAAGAAGCCTAACATAGAACAAAGAATAACCTCCTGGAAAAAACTAAATCTGGGAGATCAACTTCCTTAATGCGGAAATACATCCTTTATATAGTTCAGATATAAATTAATGATACAGAATTCTTCCATCAGAAGTGTCAGAGGCTCTTACGAAAACAAATATTACCACACTGAGTCAGTTAAAAATTATCTCCAACAGTATTATTTACCATGGATATCCACACAGAATTGTTGGGATTTGATTTTTCAGGTTAACTCCACTAAGAATATATTTTACATTATACCACAGAGGAGCTGTATGAAGAAAGAGGCAGCTCCCTCTCTCCACGAGGCAAGACAGGAGGCTGGAGGCATGCCTCTTCTTCTCTGTACCAAAATGCTGCCTCGAGCTCTCAACTGCTACTGACCCTTTTCCAGAAAGTGGGAAAGCAGGGTTATTTCATGTTGCTTATGTGTCTTTTTCCTCATCTACCTGCTCTTGTCACTTGAGTTCAATTCTGAGTCCACACGCTGTCCCCAGGACATAGCAGTTGCATGTTTTTCTCTCTCTTTCAGCCCTTCTCCCTCACATGCTTACAGAACCTTCTGGTCTGTAGCAGAGCAGTGAGAGGGGTCATGTCTCTGGCCTCCACAGGAATGATATGAGGGTTGTCATTGCCCTAACAGGTATTTCTGGAGTCAGGGGTAAGTGGCTTCCTCTGCCATCTCACCTGTTCAAAAAGAGTTCACTGCTGACTGTTCTTTGATGAATGGGGCAGGATAGAATTTACTAATAAGAAGAAGCTTAATTAATTTGAGAACAAAATTTGGAAATGTGGAAACCTGTCAGATTTCAACGTTTTACAGTGACAACAGTATATAATTGGCAGTTGGTACTCTGGCCCGTTTCCATCAATAACACATGTAATCTCTGAGACCTTGCTTGCCTTTTAATTTTGCCAAACCTTGCATTCTTCATTTAAAGCATACTATCTATGCCGAACTTCAAGTTTATTTTAGGTTACATTCAGTTTTCTGGCTTCCTTATAATCAACAGCCTTTGTTTGTATGATTATTTGCTTACCAGTCTCACTGATGCATAAAAAGCACAAGACTTTTGCCAATTCTTAAGCCTCATGTACAGAAATAATTTCACTTTTTTTTCCTCCTGGGCACAAGAATCTATGTAAAGGTCACAACTTTTGCCTCAAAGTATAAAATTTTCAAGGTTATACGGAGCAGGTTTTTTTGTATCGTCTGCCAAAATAGTTTGTTATTAAATCTTTTTCTGTTCCAAGAAAAATATTACATGTATTGACAGCTGTCAGAAAAAATTAAACACAGAAGACAAAAATCTATTAAGTAATCAGTTAGACACAACACGTGTTCTACTTACTGAGCAGAACTACTTGATATGAATATGCGTACTTCAAACAAAATACAAAGTATTCATTTTAGGAAGTCCATAAAAAAAACCCTTTCTGATCTATTTTATAGATTAATAATTATTTTTTTATCATCTAGCCTGCAAGGGTTTAAGCCAAAAAGTAAACTAATAACATGCAGAGATAATTTAAGTGTTTAGAATAGCACAGTACTTGAAACACGTATAGTAAAAATTGTATGACCTTTTCCAGAACACGTAATGCAAATAAAACTCCATTTTGTTAAAGTTGTCTGCACTCACATCTCTACTCAGAACATTGCTGCCTGAGAGGGCTCAGGAGTTCAGTTGCCAGGGAAATGAAAGTAACCAGTACCAAGGCAAACTTCAGAGCCTGGAACTGAACTCAGGTACCCCAAGACTACAATTTCCAATCCCTATACTCCAATGAGTTACTATGTTAATGTGAGTGGCCAAGATCCAGTTTAGGCCAAAATGTTCACCCATAATACAAATCTTATTCTTAGGCATGATAGGGCTTTTTTGGTTGTAAACCCAGATAATAACATCAAACCATTCAGTAACAGAACATTTAAGTAGAAAACTCAGAAATGCATATCTATAACCCTCATATATGTGTATTTTGACAATGGCCTCAATAACACATGCCTGTACTCATGCAAAATCTCTCTCCTTTTCCACATTGTTTCAAAAAAATACAAGTATCCACTTTGATAACTGCTATAAATTTTAGACGAAAAGAAGTTGATAGGAGTTTATGCAAAGACCTAATGAAAATGAAAAGTTAGGCTTGAAAATATTTAAGTTCTGTTAATTTTCATCTCTTGTGAGAATGAGTTCCCTGAATCACATTCATATATGCTAGAAGTTACAATGGTGAAGTTCATGAGGCTTATATGACTAGTCAAGACTTCTTTTGTACTGTAAAACATCGTATCCAAGACAGCTGCATAGAGGACTTTTCAGTGTCAAAAGTAACTCTTTGTAAGAGCTTGGACTGCTCTGTCATGGTCTAGAAATAGTTTCTATTGGAATGCTTGCTTTGTTCTGGAATGGAGTTAATTTAATTCTGCTTATTCTTGGTTTCCCACACCTTTCTGGAAATGAGAAATTCAATATCAATCAAAAAGCAGCAATCCATGGGTCTCCCATGATTCATGAGCTACTGCCAAAAGCAAGTAAGAAAAGCAAGTTCAGTAGTCTGACATTTCTTACTATTGTGCAGAAGTTTTTATTTTCTCCTGTCCTCCAGAAGCGCCCACAAAACTTCCAGCATTGTACCAGTACAAGTTGGGGGCAGAGCTGTTGGAGAGCAGCGTAGGGGAAAGGGACCTGGGGGTCCTAGTGGACAACAGGATGACCATGAGCCAGCAGTGTGCCCTTGTGGCCAAGAAGGCCAATGGCATCCTGGGGTGGATTAGAAGGGGTGTGGTCAGCAGGTCGAGAGAGGTTCTCCTCCCCCTCTACTCTGCCCTGGTGAGGCTGCATCTGGAGTATTGTGTCCAGTTCTGGGCCCCTCACTTCAAGAAGGACAGGGAACTGCTAGAGAGAGTCCAGCGCAGAGCCACGAAGATGATTAAGGGAGTGGAACATCTCCCTTATGAGGAGAGGCTGAGGGAGCTGGGTCTCTTTAGCTTGGAGAAGAGGAGACTGAGGGGTGACCTCATTAATGTTTATAAATATGTAAAGGGCAAGTGTCATGAGGATGGAGCCAGGCTCTTCTCAGTGACATCCATTGACAGGACAAGGGGCAATGGGTGCAAGCTGGAGCACAGGAGGTTCCATATAAATATGAGGAAAAACTTCTTTACGGTGAGGGTGACTGAACACTGGAACAGGCTGCCCAGAGAGGTTGTGGAGTCTCCTTCTCTGGAGACATTCAAAACCCGCCTGGACGCGTTCCTGTGTGATATGGTCTAGGCAATCCTGCTCCGGCAGGGGGATTGGACTAGATGATCTTTCGAGGTCCCTTCCAATCCCTAACATTCTGTGATTCTGTGATTTTACCAAAAAAAAATCCTTAATACTGACAAGAAGTTCCAAAGTCATTCCTGCCTTCCAAATGTCCACTTAAATGCTTCTGAAATTTCCAAAGCTGCTTAAAATCTGCCAATAGAAGGGCGACAGTTAAGAAAATATCCAGGATGTTGCGGCTAGTCGTAAGTATAGCAGCCACTTCTCATTTCCTGGCTACGCTTCTCTCAAAGTTTTACTATTGTAGCCCGTGCGTCATTTCCTACTCCCAGGCATGGAGCACAGATGTGGCTGGAATCCAGGCTTCAAAAAGGGTTTGTTCGCTTTCAGTTCTGCCTAGTCCATTCATTGAACCATTTTTCTGCCTAGTGGTAATGACTATCTGGTAACATACAACCTTCTTCCCCATACTGTATTAAACACTTAATGCTTTCTACTTTTACAATAGTGCTAGCTAACCTGTCACCAAGTACTCCTGCTTCTCTTCTGAGTGGATACTGTTCTTATACATATAACCCCATGTGTCAGTATAGGTTAGGAAACCACTGGCTGAACATCAGCTGTGTTGATAAACCTCGGAAAATAGGGTGGAAACCAGGCTCTGAGCCAGTGGTGTGTGTGCTCTCATTACAAAATGGACAAATTACATATGGGGCTAAATTAGCAAGAGTACGAGCAACAGATAAAGGGAAGTTATTTTTCCCCTTTAGTTGGCACTGGCAAGGCTGCACCTGGAATACTGTGTCTGCCAGTTCATGAGGGATGTTGACAAACTGGACAAATCCAGTTTGTCAACCAAAAAAAAAAAAATTGGTCAGGGTCCTAGAGCATGTAATCTGCAAGGTGGGAATACAGGAGCTAGGTTTGTTCAATCCAGTGGAGAGGAATGGACTAAGGAGTGATCTAACACCTGCCTGAAACTAGCTATCTAATCTAAAAATTAGCTGCAAATATTACAGAGCCAAATTCTTCCTGGTAGTCACAAATGCAAAACAAGGGGCAAAAGGCACTGTAATGGCACATTGGGAGGTTCAGGTTGGACATTAGGAGGTTTTTTCACTAGGAGGGCAGTGCAGCACTAGAACAGGTTGTCCTGAGAGGCTGTGAGGTCACAGTCCCTGGAGGTTTTCAAAACTTGCCGAGACAGACCTCCAGCTGCCCTGACCTAGTACTGGCAATAACGATGCTTTGAGTGGGAGGTTGGTTCAGAGATCTTCTTCAAAGAGCATTTTTATTATTATGTACTTGACAATGGCTTTGTGGAATAAGACAAGAAACACGAATGTCAAACTCAAGCAGAAACATAAGGAAAAGTATTCAACAACAATTATTTTGCTCAGCAGTGCTGAAAAAAGAAGTGACTTAAATTTTACCAATAGAAAAAAAAAAAAGCTCTTCATGCTTTTTACAAACTACTGTGAGAATAGTTGTCTCAAAGTTTGAACAATGACCTCATGTGTATTTTCAGCTCCACGTAATGCAATGGGCAGCAAAACTTTGAGTTTATGCTTTCATACTGATGTGTGGAAGATATAAAAAAGCAATTTTAAAAAAAAAAAAAACATTGCTATGTTCAGCAATGCAAAATAGAACTTTTCTTAACCACAAAATGAAAGTTTTGCCAGTATTCAACTGAAATGAGAAAGGGCATCACATAAAATCCCTCTTCAAAAGACCATGATTCTGCTTTAAGTCTAGCAGATAAACTAGTAAGCAATTAAAGACTCAAGCCTAACTTCAAAAAACAACTTCACATCCAATTCTGTTTAAAATTAATGGATTATCATACCCAGGCAGATAACACAACTACAGTCTTGATGCCATTCACAATTCAGAGTTTTCAGCTTTCATATCAGTGAAAATGAAATATTGACAGAAACTAGATGTCAGCAGAGATCTCTATGAACACTTAATCCACACCACTTTAACTTTCTTGCTGGCAAACTGAAATTTCTACTGCCTCATTAGAATTGAAGTACTATTTTAACTGTCTGGTTTCCTCAAATAAACAATAATTAACTATTTTCTACTGTCAGTAGGTTTAACCTCAGAGCCATCTACCTAAGCGAAATGTCTAAGCTTAAACTTTAGTTAAAGAAATTCTACCAAAAAATATTTAGAGAATGCAAATCAAAAAGAGTTAAAAACCACAACTGTAGAGCAAAAATGCTACTTTTTAATCTATGCCCTGGAATTTACAATAATTGGGAGAAATCCAAGATATTGAAAAGAGCTATTCAGAATTTTCTAATTAAATGTCTTTTCATTTGAGGCACTTACTTTGATTTCCTGCTGATAATACCAGTTTTAGCTAAACTTTCACTAAATTTTTTTTTGAGATCTCAGATATAATGTCCAGAAAACATAAGATACCATAAAATCCAAGTGAAGAATGTAGGGGAAAATGAACTCCACACTATTTTTTTCCAGGTGGGAAATGGATTTTTTTTCCCAACTCTAAAACAAAAGTTAACAGATAAAAAGCTAGCAAAAATCTCTGTAAGTATTTTGTTTAGAAAAAAAAGAGGTTAAACATAAGCCATATAATGACAATAACAGCCATGTTCAGTAGTATCAAATAGTGAGTAAGATATTTCACTGTAAGTTTTTTTCTAAACACAGAGTAAATCCTCCTGAAATTGTCAGTAGAAATAAATCCCTGAATTTTTTAGTTTTTTCACCTATATATGGTTTGAGTTGTTTTACAGATGGAGCTAACTGGAAAAAAACATGATTTTCATGTTTCCCATTCTCTAACTTATTGAGGAATATGTACTTTCATTATTCTGTGATATTCATTAACCTGAAATAGGAACAGATCAACACTGAGAAATTTTAAGTACAAGAACATGTTTTAGAGCCTATGAAATACAGTAATCATAGAATAAGGACTTCACAGAGGCTCTAAGCATGGTGAATGACTGACAGACTTACAAAAGAAATAACCTCTTTCACATTAAGAAAAATACTGTCTCTCAAATCACAGTATTTCTCTATCAGTACAATACACTTACTGAATTCACATGAAAAACATGAAGTGGCCAAGATCTAAATCCTAGGTTAAAAAGACACAGACACAGTGAAAACAGGTTACTGCAGTTCACACACATGGGACATTATGTTTTCTGATAATTTCACTGAAAGAACTATTAAGTAACATACACTTTTATTCTAAGTGAGTATATACACTCTAAATCTAATGAATTACACTGACTGTGCCTGAAATGCTGAACAGAAGAAAAAGAGCTAAGAAAACTGAAAGAAATGAGTGTGGTTGCTAAATGATCTTGCTCTTGGTTTATACCAGTGCTGCTGCCCACTTGTAACACAAGTAGGAAAAGTCAACTACAGCAAAGCTGACATTGTTTCCCACAGCATTCTCCTGGAGAAACTGACTGCTCATGGCTTGGATGGGCACAGGCTTTGCTGGGTAAAAACTGGCTGGAAGGCCAAGCCCAAAGAGTTGTGGTGAATTGAGTTAAATCCAGTAGGCGACCAGTCACAAGTGGTATTCACCAGGGCTCAGTATTGAAGCCAGTTCTCTTTCATATCTTTATCAACGTTCTGGATGAGGGGACTGAGTAAGTTCGCAGACGACACCAAGTTGGGCAGGAGTGTTGATCTGCCTAAGGGTAGGATGGCTCTGCAGAAGGATCTGGACAGGCTGGATCGATGGGCTGAGGACAACTGTATGAGGTTCAACAAGGCCAAGTGTCAGGTCCTGCACTTGGGGCACAACAACCCCATGCAATGCTACAGCTTCAGGAAGAGTGGCGAGAAAGCTGCCTGGTGGAAAAGGACCTGGGGGTGTTGATCGACAGGCTAAATATGAGCCGGCAGTGTGCCCAGGTGGCCAAGGCGGCCAACAGCATCCTGTATCAGAAACAGCGTGGCCAGCAGGACTAGGGAAGTGATCATCCCCCTGTACATGGCACTGGTGAGGCTGCACCTCAAAATACTGTAGTAAGGGGCCCAAAACTGAACACAAGACAGACATTGAGGTGCTGGAGTGAGTCCAAAGAAGGGCAATGAAGCTGGTGAAAAATCTAGAGCACAAGTCTTATGAGGAGCGGCTGAGGGAACTGGGGTTGTTTAGTCTGGAGAAAAGGAGGCTGAGGGGAGACCTTATCGCTGTCTACAACTACCTGAAAGGAAGTTGTACCGGGGCGGGTGTTGGTCTCTTCTCCCAAGTAACAAATTATAGGACAAGAGGAAATGGCCTCAGGTTGCACCAAGGGACGTTTAGATTGGATATCAGGAAAAAATTCTTTAGCAAAAGGGTTCTCAAGCACTGGAACAGGCTGCCCAGGAGGGTTGTTGAGTCACCATCCCTGGAGGTATTTAAAAGATGTGTAGAATCATTTTGGTTGGAAAGGACCTTTAAGATCATCAAGTCCAACCATTAACCTAGCACTGCCAAGTCCACCACTAAACCATGTTCCTAAGTACCACATCTACACAGCTTCTTTAAACCATCATGAGTCTATAGATTCCCCTCATGATTTTCCCACTTGTTTCTAAAATAAACATCCGTAGCTAAATTTTTCATTCGTTCTCCATATAAAGTCTTCATTATTCTTCTAATAAATTTTGTCACCTACTTCTGTACCTTCTCCACCTATACTGGAAATATCAGTAGGACTCCTTTTTTAACGTTTAAGCATCAAGCAGGTGAATTAAACCTGTACTGTTATATACGGTAGTGGTAGGTTTCCTTCTGGTCTTTACCCTTGTGACAAGGCCGACACTTCCCAGGTAATTTTAGGTCTCATTCAAAGTAAGATTAACCATGCTAGTTGTAATTGAAAAAGGGAATCTTCCAGTGCCTCACTCTCCAAGGACACTCTCCAAGTTCATTCCACAGCTGCATTCCCTCAACTAAAAATATTTTATCTCCAGTTCCATGGGCCTTTTCCCTGTGTTTGCAATCCACACTATCCCAAAGGAGCTGCTTTGGTAAAGTGCTGAAACTGTAAGTACTAATCCTCAGCTGACAATGAAAATCAGGAGCAAGTAGTTGAACTTCCAGTTAGTAGGCTGCCAGGAAGTGTATGTGGCAGAACACAAGAATGGGATCATTAAAAATGGGCATTTGTACTGTCATTTCATTTATATTTCATCCCAGTTAGAGTAAGTAAAAGAAATTACAAGATTACAGACTAAAAATTACAGATAGTTATGGTCAACTTGGTTTTTACTAACTTGTTACGAAACAAGATGCAAGCAGTTATTTTGTGTGCCTTACATATCCAGATACTTTCAACTTCACTTAACCATTTTCTGCCAGTTCTGGTGGGAAAGAACAACTGTTGCAAAGACAATTGGGTTTCAAGTTTGGAAAAATAGTCATAGCGACGGAAGGGAACTTTTGGAACTGTCGTGTCTAAGGGTAAAGATGCATCATGAGCTCAAGATTTACTGAATAGTAGAAAGGATACAATCAGAGATAGACACTTTATGATAGGTGATACTATTTGAATCTTCAGCTGTACTGATACCATAAAATCATCATGTATTGCTGCTGCTAAGCCTTCTGGATAAGTAGTAGTGGAGTTTTCAGAAACTGCATAGGAGCAATGAGTCTTTCAGCATTCAGTCTCATATTGCTGATGACCAGCATCTGTCCTTAATTTCTATGAGAGTAGGAGCAAAGGACAGGAAAAAACCGTAGCATGTATATTGCTGTAAAATAGGGACATGAGACATAGCATCATATATATTTAGAATCACGACACTCTCGACTATCACCATCTGTGGTAGTCTAGGTATTGAACTTCAACCAGAACCCAAAATTTCTTAGACCTTTTAGTCAATCAGGCACAACAAACCTCCAGGTAAAAAAACAGAAAGAAGAGTCAGAGATCCTTGCTAAACAGAAGGGAAATAATATCTCATGACTTATTTTGTAACAGAGAACTACTTTATAAACTAGAATTAGGAGTATTTTGCAGTTATTGCAGCACCCTTATGTTATGAGCTTTATGCAAAAATTAAGACTCCTATTTGGATATTGTCAATGCACAGTTGACACAGACATACACAGACTTTCATCCCCTATACAAAAATTCTCACCTGAAATCTAAATCACCGAGGAATACACTTGGCTCTCAAAAATTTCCTGTTACAGTCTATTTGTATGCTGTCATTCTACTTTTTATATTTAAAAAACAGGATGATTTTTATAGCTACTGTTACATGTTTCTTCCTAATTCACTTACTCAATTGAAATGTTTCATAACAGAAATGTTACATTAATCTAAAAACATTAGAAGTATAGTTGCATGTTGGCTATTTCTACATTTTTTCTGATATTGTTAGGAATTCAAATATCAGTTTTAAGAAAGCTGGGCCACACCTATATACTTTTTCATTACTAGGCCTTTATTTTTTAAACAGCCTCATTATTGAAAGTATACTAATTACTGTTCTACCCAAACAATTCACTCACAAAAAGTTTCACAGTTTATCTTCTATTTGTCCTGTTTTCATACATCATACTTTTATTTACTTTATACTAAATTTCTTTTAAAAAGTATGCAATATTTACCAAATGGACCTTAAAAAGAGGCTAATTCAGTTGCTGGCAATTAAGCACATTGCAACATTATTACATTTATAAAGGGCATCTCCAGCAGAGATAATATTTCTCACAGTCACTCGGGTTACTTTATTTGCATCATCAGTTAACTTACAAAAGGAAACTATTAACTTCACACCTGTAGTTTTAGAAATGCCCAAAATAACTAAGTTACTATGTAAACTTTTTTTATCCTTATTATGAAAGGCAAAATTACTTTTTCTTTAGACAGTTACACACACAGACAAAACAAATACATGCTAAATAGTAGGTCAGACTGTCTTGGCTCCGAAATGTAACACCTCCTGACATTACAGTATCATGATTAGAGTGAGTTCATCCCACATTGTTTACAACATTCATGAGCACTTTCAATTATTAAGTAGCCCCTATCTTTTTACCTCTGTGACAGGATTGTTCCTATCTTGATGATTTTCCTTTTTTAACAAACAGGAAATAAATTTGAGTAATGCTAGGAAAGCCAGTGTAACCAAGTCTAAATTGTGCTCACCATGTGGTTGTCTCAACTTCGTCTAAGCAAACTGCATCAGCATGCTTGATGCCAAATTATCACCACCAGAACTGTGGTAGTAATGAGTTGTGGTGCATCTTGGTTTTGACTGTATCAGTATTCTTACTGTACAAGTATCACCAGTGGAGCCATATTGTCAGTAGCACTATAGGGGGAGATCCTCTTGGAAGTGTTTCCCAGTTCTCAGAAGACTGTAATTTTCCATACTGTTCATACTTTTAAAGTAACAGGAAATAGGGAGAAAACACAAATTATTTTCAGTATGCTAATGTAACCTCTTCTAGAAACAAACAAAAGAAATGGGTCTTAAAATGGAAATTCAAATATAAAAAGTAGCTACGATTTTTTATGAGGAAGGAGCTCACAAAGGGAGAGAAATGCATGAACAAGGTGTGTAACAATTTTCCCTGTACTAATTATGTCTAAATCCATGCTTCCACACCCTCCCTTTACTCAAAAAGTGCACTGAACTCAAACTTTACTTCTCAGAAGTAAAATATAATGTCAAGTTAGGTTACAGCAGTATTTGTCCATTTTAGATAAACCGTATTCGATAATGATTAAAAAGAGATTTGTGCCTCAAAAACTGTATAAATGGTAGTTAATCTAATAATAATGCTTGCGTTTTCCAAACAATTGGAGTTGTACAAAACCACCCCAAAAAAAAAAAAAAAAAACCAGTGCCAGAGAGAAGATCAGAATTCAATCCTATATTTAAATCCTTTAACCTCTTAATTAAAGCTTATTAATTAACCATTAAGAGCTCAGCGCTACTGGGTAGAAATGAGGGTTGTAAGAGAACAATGGGGGCCACAAGCAGGCCTGCTGATCATGCTCTGCTGTTCATAATCACATAGAGTGCAAGTATCCAGTAACAGCAGGCCCTGTAAACTAGCAGAGGGTGAAAGGACACTGTAGTACTCAAAGGCTAGGAACTATCTCAGAGACAGCTCCATGAAAATCTGTTCTCCTATAATGTTTGAACACTTTTTTCTGCCAAGATCTTGATATCAGTTTATTAAAGCCTTCTTGCGGAGTACTTCTGTTTGGAAAAATAGTAAATATAAAGAGATTCTACTCACGTTTGTTTTAGCATAATTGCACTTAAACAAGTAGAACAAGCCGTAGTTCTGCTCTTCATCAATCAGTTTTTCTCCTGTATAATAATTCTCATGTTCATGCATTCTATTTTTTCATAGTGTTGAGCAGGGCTCATAGAATACTATATTGTTATGCGACCATGTAAATTGCTGAGAGGTATTTTTGTTTAAATAATAAGATCTACAGACCCAGCTCCTGAGTGGGTTCAGCCTAACTTAAATGTTTGCTGCAAATCAGACTTGGCAGACACTGGCAGAAGGAAAACCTTAATTTATAGTGTTGTTCTCCCTTTGCCCCTTCTCACTGGGGTATCTTCAACTGCCATGGCCTTTCAACAAATCTACTATCCTAAATTAAAGACATTGTGGAATATAATTTGGAGAAAAATATATCTATTATCATTCCTACTGCAGAACATGGTCAATTCCACCTAAAGGAAATAAATCCAGATGTCCAAAATAAATTGCCATTCTTATTTTACTTAGATCTCTTGTATCCAGGATTGACCAGACATTCAAAGAAGACACAATGTCAATACCGATAAATTTCCGATTCTTCTTTCTGCTAATGTAACTAAGCTGTTACAACAGGATCTTTGTAACAGTAGGTTTCCAACATTGGAAGTAGGATCTTTCTTTAAATGTGGACACCTAAAAAAGAAGCTGATGATATATACATCTCTCTTTCATCTTTCCCTGGCCTCTAAAGGTAGAGTCAAAAGAGCAGCAAAGGCATTGGCTAGGATGCAACAGCCAATACTTGAACAAATCGCCAGAGGAGATAAAGTTGTGATCCTAGGATTATCATGACTCAATGTTACATAGTTAACCAAATATTTATTTAGTGTACATAGGTAATTAATATTGTATTAGCTTCTTAGCTATACACAATGGAGTCACAAATTCAATAGTAAATCTTTATCTTTTAGAGAATAGTTTCCAACAGGACAGATAGTATAACATTTTCTTAAGAGATTCAATATGGATACTGTAAAGAGCAGAATGTAGTGTCATCACTACATAGGATGAAACACGGCTGGAATATGTTACCTTAAATACACATTTAATCTTGAAACAGACAACATTCTGCCATTTCAGAAGTCACCTGTTAATCAGATTCTTGTCATACAAATGTTAGTGGTTTTCAACCTGTTGGTGAACACTGCACTAGAAACAATAAAACATGTTTTGCTTTTAAGTATATAATTGGGAGATGAAGGGGTCCACAACTGTTCCAAAATTGTTTTCTGACACAACCTGTATCCATGGACAAAGTACACCTGAAATGAGAAGTCTGACTGTGTTCCTGTTGACAGAACCCAAGTTCTCTCTGCCAGATATCCTTGCACTGAACCAAGCATATCCCTCTCCTAAAACAAAACTATCCTTAGTAATCAGCTGTGGAAGCAGGGAATATACAAATGGATGTAAAGCTTCCTAAAGGATGAGAAAAAGGTGACATGTAAAATGAATAACTGGAATTACTGACAAGCTTTCAAATTTTGGAATCATTGAATCATGTTTGTGACAGATCAAAATTCCCAACAGGCCACAATAAAAACTGGATTTTTGTTTCTGTGAGACTGCTTTTTTTTTTTTTGCTCTGTGACTATCTTCACCATCTGTTAATATTATTCATAGATGAGACTTTGTACCCAGTAGTACTCATCCTCACCCCAGGCTTCTGGATCAACTCACCCTGGCACCATCTGTCTATGTTTGTGCTGAGTCCAAGATACTCCAGGAGCCACATCACTATGAATTTACTTCAACTTCCTCTCTATACAGAACATAACCCAAAAACCATCTCTTTCAGAAGAGATAAGTGAATTTCCTTCTTCTGCAAAATCAATATTACTACTACTATGATCACAGACAGCCACCCGTGAGCACACATGTAAAGTAAATGGGAATTATTACAGTGAAAAGTTAAAAAGATACATTCATCTGTAAAATAGAAGAGCTGACTGAGGGTTTCATGATATAAATGTTTTTAAGACGATGCTCCTTTTGGAACATACCTGAAATGTTTTGGATATCTCTTCAGTAATCCTCAAATCTCTAATACCAGAACTAGAGTGAGGACTACCACCACATCACAAAAATCTGCATCTGGTGATAAAGGACAACTGTCTCATCTAGTACGTCTTCCCTAGGTAAACACAGCAGAGCTCCACATCCTGTAGTCAAGCCTTTCTAAATAGGTCTAGTCCTTTCCTGCCTTAAATAAGGGAGGACAAATAGCCATTTCTTTCCTCTAGCCTTGCTTCCCTCCATACCTCTTAAATTAAGGCATAAACACTTCATTTTATTTTTATCTAATGAATTGACCAAATACTCCAACTATTCCTTATCAAAAGAATAAACAAGAAAACAGTGAAAAGAACACTTTACTCACCCTCACTCACTCTGAAACATGTAATACAATCAGCCACCGCAAATCCATCAAAATAAAAGCATATAACTGAGAGAATAAACTCTTCCAAAGACAAACACAACACTGATTCATAACTATCAATTAAACAAAAGTCTTATTGAAAGGAGTTGTGAGTTTAAAAACACATAATTTTGAACTTTCTTCCAAAAACCTCTGCAGCTAGGCAGCCTACCTGTATTTCTAGCAGGCCTAATTGTATTTCCTGACTCCAAGTGGCAGGAATTCCCCAGACACTGATGACTGACAGGTCTGGTTCTGCTTTCAACCTGCAAGTAAGCAAAAATACTCACTGCTATGTGAAATTCAGCATGAAAAACAACCAGTTTCCACCGGTACCATTAGCAGCTGAAAGTGCTCAATACTCCACAGTAGCATTCAGCACTACCCGCAACTGGGTCATTTATAGAAGTCATGTGCACAGGTACAAACTGCTCTCAGTACTCACATTCAAGAGCAAACATTAAGTTGTAGGGCTTAAATCACACAGATAGCCTTTGTGAAGTGCCACACATCTTTCAGTACCAAAGAAACTCAATGGAGTTAAAAGGTATCCACCAGCACTTCTAGAGTTACTGTCATTAACTGGTTTAGAACCTACTTCCTGGTTCTGAAATTGGTTATTGGTTCATCAACCTGATTTTTTCTTTTTTAAGAATTTGATCCGACTTTTTGAGGGTAGTTATGCAGTTACAATGTTATAATTGATTCAACCATGATCACTAGATCTCTCCTCTCTCATGAATATTTATTCAACATTGTTCATTACGCTCTTTTCCTATCTTAATATCTCTACCCCAGTGCAAAATAAAAATATTTAGAATCTTATATCTCAAGTTACCATTCAATAAAACTACCCTTTGAAAGCCTTTTTTATTACACCAATCACTACTGATTTAAGAAGTCTGATGTATTCGACACAGATAGACGTCTTCAGTAAAGTCACTCTGATTGTTTCAGGAAATGTTATTTTGACTTTTAAATAACCTTTTGTACATCTCTGACTTCAAATTCTTAGTCAACTTTCTTCCCAATTCATCCAATAATTAAAACATGTCTGCTAGTTATTTTCAGAAACTTTCCAATCACTCAGTAACATGTAGAGCAAAAGAAATTCGGGTATCTTTTGTTCATGCTTTCTTACTACCAGTTTATATGGAAAAAACCCAAGGACTGCTCTGGGAGAAAGCTACTGCTCTGCAAAAACCCAACAAGTTACCACCTTTACATTACTCCTACTCTTACTCATGTGTGATACTCAATACTCTGGGGTTTATTCCACTTTGGTAAAAGCCATTCGGAGTTTTTCCAGGTGAAATGTTATGAGGATGAAAGAGGTTGAAAGAAGATAAGGAGAAGGAATAAACTGAAGGACTATTTTAATCTACAGCCTCATGCAAAAGGTCTAGAGAACCATCCCAGGAGAAAGCAGGTCTTAGCCTGTAATACCAGGTGAGTCTACTTAGAAGAGTTGAACACAACAGCGAGTTCAACTCAGCAGTTTTCATGTGAAAACAGAAGCTGTAACTGTGCCATAGAAATATTTCCCAAGTGAATAATATAGACATCCATATCTCTGCTGTCTTGTGTCAGTGCTTCCTGAACATACTCTTTACATTTACAGTACTACTGGATTAGCAGCATGACTCACAGAAGCATCTTTTTAGGGAAGAGATAGATAGATAGACAGACAGATAGCAGTTCCACTGAAGTCACTAACTAGTTCCAACATCCTTTGACTTTGTGATTCTGCCTGCTAAGCTTATTATTTTCTCTTGGAAACCTTAACCAAAAAGTTGAACACTAACTAAGAATCTATTTTGACACATTTTTAAACTAGATAATGAAGACAACACTATAATGTGATGAGCCATTCTTCAAATCCACGAGCATTAACTGAAATTTAAAATGTTTAGAATCACAGAAGATCATAGAACCACAGAATGCTTGGGGTTGAAAGGGACCTTAAAGATCATCCAGTTCCAACCCCCCTGCCACAGGCAGGGACACCTTTCCTCTAGACCAGGTTGCTCAATGCCTCATCCAGCCTGGCCTTAAACACGGCCAGGGAGGGGGCAGCCACAACTTCTCCGGGCAACCTGGTCCAGTGTCTCACTACCCTCACAGGAAAGAATTTCTTCCTAATATCTAAATCTACCCTCTTTCAGTTTAAAACCGTTCCCCCTCGTCCTATCACTACTTGTCCTTGTAAAAAGCCCTTCTCTCGCTTTCCTGTAGGCCCCCTTCAGGTACTGGAAGGCTGCTCTAAGGTCTCCCTAGAGCCTACTCTTCTCCAGGCTGAACAGCCCCAACTCTCTCAGCCTTTCTTCATAGGAGAGGTGTTCCAGCCCTCTGATCATCTTCGTGGCCCTCCACTGGACTCGCTCCAACAGCTCCATGTCCTTCTTATGTTGGGGGACCCAGAGCTGAATGCAGTACTCCAGGTGGGGTCTCACGAGAGCAGAGTAGAGGGGCAGAATCATCTCCCTCGACCTGCTGGCCATGCATCCTTTGATGCAGCCCAGGATACGGTTGGCTTTCTGGGCTGCAAGCACTCACTGCCGTCTCATGTTGAGCTTCTCATCAACCATCACCCCCAAGTCCTTCTCCTCAGGGCTGCTCTCAATCCATTCTCCGCCCAGCCTGTATTTGTGCTTGGGATTGCCCCGACCCACATGCAGGACCTTGCACTTGGCCTTGTTGAACTTCATGCGGTTTGCACGGGCCCAGCTCTCAAGCCTGTCAGGGTCCCTCTGGATGGCATCCCTTCCCTCCAGCGTGTCGACCACACCGCACAGCTTGGTGTCGTCGGCAAACTTGCTGAGGGAGCACTCAATCCCACTGTCCATGTCGCTGACAAAGATGTTAAACAGCGCCAGTCCCAATACCGACCCCTGAGGAACGTCACTCGTCAGTGGTGTCCACTTGGATATTGAGCCGTTGACCGTAACTTTTTGATTGTGACCATCCAGCCAATTCTTTATCCACTGAGTGGTCCATCCATCAAGTCCATGTCTCTCCAATTTAGAGACAAGGATGTCAAGCGGGACAGTGTCAAATGCTTTGCAAAAGTCCAAGTAGATGACATCAGTCGCTCTTCCCCTATCCACGAGTGCTGTAACCCTGTCGTAGAAGGCCATCAGATTTGTCAGGCATGACTTGCCCTTGCTGAAGCCATGTTGGCTGTCACCAATCACCTCCTTGATTTCCGTGTGCCTCAGTATAGTTTCCAAGAGGATCTGCTCCATGATCTTTCCAGGCACAGAGGTGAGACTGGCTGGCCTGTAGTTTCCCAGGTCTTCCTTTTTCCACTTCTTGAAAATGGGGGTTATGTTTCCCCTTTTCCAGTCAGTGGGAACTTCACCAGACTGTCACGACTTCTCAAAAATGATGGATAGCGGCTTAGCAACTTCATCCACCTGTTCCCTCAGGACCCATTGATGCACCTCATCAGGTCCCATGGACTTGTGTACCTTCAGGTTCCTTAGATGGTCTCGAACCTGATCTTCTCCTACAGTGGGTGGTTCATCATCCTTCCAGTCCCTGCCTCTGCCTTCTGCGACTTGGGTGGTGAGGCTAGAGCTCTTGCCGGTGAAGAGAGAGGCAAAGACGTCGCTGAGTATCTCAGCCTTCTCCATATCTTGGGTAACCAGGTCTCCCATTTCCTTCCGGAGAGGGCTCACATTTTCCCTAGTCTTCCTTTTATCACTGACATACCTGTAGAAGCATTTCTTGTTGCCCTTGACATCCCTGGCCAGATTTAATTCTATCAAGGCTTCAGCTTTCCTAACCTGGTCCCTGGCTTCTCGGACAATTTCCCTGTATTCCTCCCAGGCTACCTGCCCTTGCTTTCACCCTCTGTAGGCTTCCTTCTTGTGCCTGAGTTTATCCAGAAGCTCCTTGTTCATCCATGCAGGCCTCCTGGCGTTTTTGCCTGCCTTCCTCTTTGTCGGGATGCATCGCTCCTGAGCCTGGAGGAGGTGATCCTTGAATACTAACCAGCTTTCTTGGGCCCCTCTTCCCTTATTATTACTGACAATAACCAAGGTCAAATTCGGAATAAAACTGTAATAGAGTGGACAAGCCCAGAGAGACAAAAGAAAATACATTAGGAGATAAAACTTGCCAGAGAGAGATGGACACAGAAATCTTTTAACTAGAAAAAGGGAAATCTTGAGTTTGAAAAAGACGGTCTACGAGAATATTTTTTGTGTTATTAAAAGGAATTGTCTCAACTAACCAGAGCCCAGAAATACTGCAATTAGTGATGACAATTACATGCTACAGATCGCAATTCTCCACAACCTGCAGGGGCCTTATTTGCACGTTTACTCTACAGTACATAAATCTGTGCACACAATTTCTGTCCAAGGTCAGTGTATAAGGAAACAATAAACAACCATTTCAGCTTTCAGAGTCACAAATCAAACAAACACACAACTTCATACTCTGTTGCTGACTTCAGATCCTTCTTCTTAAATAGCTATATTTTTTATTTACAAGGACATTTAAGACACTTTTTTCATATACTCAAAAAAATAAAAAGCTTTGTTAACTATGTTCTAAGTTACACGAAAAGCAGCACATTTCCTTATAGGAATTTGAGATGGTTTTTACCTCATTAATTGCCATATCTTGGTCCAATTTAAGTTGTTATTGAAAGTACTATCGCTATTACACTCTGGTCTTCAAATTGTAGCAGAATCAAAAGTTTTTAACAAGTTGTGGTAACGCTTCCAATTCTCTCTCCCATCCCACTGGGAGGGCAGTAAGCGAGTGACTGTGTCGTGCTTAGTAGCCAGCTGGGGTTAAACCATGACACCAAATTGCATCATTACACCTTCAGACCATATACCAAGCACAGTCTGGCTGTACCATATGGTTTTCTCCTTTAGGTTTCAGACCAGGATTCTGTCTATGCAGGAATGCTGTAGAACTGCTGAGCTCCCAAGCTTCCCTTCAGTTTCAAGGACCTTAACTCTATTTCCATATGATAAAGTTTTTGTGCTGGGCCTATATTCCCAATGGGAATATTGAATCAGCAAGAAAAATTTACCAGAAGGCAAAGAATGATTTAAAGCATGCTATGAAAAGTGACTTAGATAATATAAAGCCCATGGAAATTCAGACTTCAGTATTTGTTACGTTCACAAAGAGAATCATGAACCTGGCCACTATTCATCAGTCTGCTACCACTTCCTGTATTCTTATTTTCTACCCAAGTATCAAAAGACAAATGTTCCTTACTTGAAGAGAAAGCCAGAAGTAGCAAAAAGCTGACAATAGTTCGTATCAGTCTGCAAACAAAATATAAGAACCAGAAGGTATTCTCTTATTGTTTTTTTTTGTTTAGTCTCTGCTAAGTCATCTCCGTGACTTTGATTAAGAGATTATCTTAACAAAACAGAAGCTCTATAAGAAAGCTAAGAATATGTTGCCTATGACAATATTTCATTTGTTAAAAAAAACCCACACTTATTAAAAAGTTACTTCTGCAACCTTGGATTTCCCTCAAAACTGACATTAATAAAAAAGATATACACCATGAATGGTTAAAATTTGAGACATAATGTACGAAAAATACTCTATACATAGCAGCAGCTATAGGTGCACTGAATAGTCACTTCTAAATAAAAATCCAGATGTCTCTACAATGTAAACCTGTATTTACAACGATTAATAATTACCTACATTTCCATATTGCTCTACCATGAAAGTGAGTCTGCCCTTTGTAAAAATTAAAGCTTTTTTTAATATTTCCAGCAAGGTTTAGTCAGATTGCCTCAGCAAAAACAGCGACTCCTTTGCCAGCTTAGTCCCTGACAGATACCAAAAAGGACATAAAGGAACAGGTATTTGTAATGGACTGAAAATTGCATGGGAAAGTAGAAGCCTGTTAGAGGAGGGAAACAAAAATGTAAGTAATGGATATTCACACCCTTTAGACATAGGAGCTTGAGGGAAGTTGCTCACATAGCACCCGAGATGGGATAGGAACTATACCGAATAGCCACATGTTGTTACACATGTAAATGATCATTTGCGGTCTAAAATGACCACAAACATTAGGGAAAGCAAGGTTCAAATTTTATTTGGCAAGTCAAAAACATCTTGTGCCATTTTATGGAGTAATTTCTGGTAAAAATAGCAGTTGTGGAAATAGTACTGTTGCAAGTAAAATAAGGTTCACATCACTTTTACTCACAAAATATAGTTTGCCCTGTCATTTTAAGGAGAAAGACTTTACATTAAGAATAATGCATAGCCAGGAGAGTGCAGCAGCTGTGATATGATCCTCTCTAGAAGTTTCGACCTTTCTAAGACAAGATTTGATAAACATCATACAAATTGAACTTGCTGTATGAGCTTTATCATCAGTTCTTCACAGATTGAAATGCACAATTCTTCCTTGGGAAAAAAAGTATGAAAATATCCATTATGGTTATGGTCAATTCCAAAATGAGTGGATAGCCTCTATATTTTGCAAGAACTCCTTTGCCACTGTTTTGAAGGCAGGTTTCATTGGAGACTGAGGTCATTGATTCAGCTGCATGATTAACATGCTTTCCTCTTATTACAGTAAGAGTATCACTTCTGTCTTGTTGAAGTTAAGCTTAAGCCAGCATTTTCTAAATCTATTTGCTTATCTCATTCAGACAACCTGTCATCCCTCTAGGGGTACTGTCCATTTCTTTTGGAAAGCAGTTCAAAGCAGGATGTTGTCAGCATATTAGCAGCACTACAGCCCATGACATCCAGAAAATCTGAGAAATTCCAAAAATTCTAACAGAGAGAAAATACCCTCACACAAAGCTTTTAGGAGCTGCTTTGACTATGTTATAACATATTGCAGTCTGTATTGTCTCAATAGCAACGGGTTTATTTACACCTATATGCACACACATATGGAAACATTCTGTTCTTCAGTCATACCAACTTTTTTTTAACTTATTATGTTGCATAACACAAAACATTTAGAGATTTTAGTGTATGAAATAGCTCAGATATCGCTCCATTTCAGCCCTACCTTATAAATAAGTGGAAATATTTTCCTCTATTACTATTTTATCCAATTTCTTATTTGAGTAAAGTACATACACTTGGATTATCTCAGTTTGGGGGGGGGGGGCGGGGGGGAGGGCCGCGGGGGGGTTCACCTTTTTCTTGCCCATAACACTAACTGCTGGCCAACTAAGTATTTCTGGTTGTGTTCTGTTCTTTCTATTTGCAAGTCTCTTTTTTAACCCCAGATCCTGAAGAAATTCCTCATTATACCATACTATCCAATTTTTCTTTAAAGATTACTTTTTTCTTTCACAAATAGACATTTTCTTAAAAAACAGGTCCCCGAGTATTTTTTAATTCCTTACTAATAAGTTTTCTTAATTTATCAGAAATGTGAAATCTATTATTCTGTGAGTTCATCTACAGAATTACAAATCTGTGCATGTTTTAGGATTAAAATAGATCAGTTGGATTCCAAGTTAAATATAGAAATATATTTCTTATTATCACTATATTTACCTGTCCCCAACAGGTTTATCTTTGCCTTCTGATAAAACCGAGTTCCACCATATTCATGACTACTATCCTGGCCTCACTAACATTGTGAACAAACCAACCAACACAAATAAGTCTTTCTTGTATTAAATATTATGAGGAAAAAAAAATGAAAAATTCCAGGGCATCTTTACAAGTCAGGCAACCATAATCTTATGCTGCAAATGGTAAATTCAATAGTCTCATAACAGTAAGAGTCATGATCAGTCATCAGAATCACACAACAACTGGTTAGGTACCCCATATTTACTTTATTATGGAGACAAAAACAATTTTCTAATTAAGAAGGTATTTTGTGGATTTATACTTTACTTCAAAATAGTCACAATCTCCTTGGGTTTTTTTATACTGCTAATTATAATTTTATTTTTAGCTCATTTACTCTCCGTTTTCTTGCCATCTTACTGCCTAAGAAAATAGACACAGTAGAGTGCTAGACTTCTCATAACTCCAATTTCACAAGTGTATTGACTGCAGAGACATATTTTTCTTTCAGAAAAATACTCCTTCAAGTGGAGTGTGTTATTTTCAACAGGTTCTATTAAAAACCATACTGAACAGGAACTACACAGATTGCAAATAAACTCACTGACTATGTAGTGTAAATTTTATTAAATAATTGTTTATGTGGGCTTGCTACCATACTTGGAGTAGATAATCTGAAGAAATTCAAAGCTACCTAGTCATTGGCAGACATATTATTTACACAGTAGATTTAGAATACAAAAATAATGATCCATTGATTTATGTTAAGTATTTGAGAAATGCCAGTCTATTTTAACTAGAATTCATTAGAGATTCTTATAAATGGAGAAATGTATTTCAAAGATTGCTTTAATTTAGACACTGACTAAAATACCCAGTAATATTTCCTTACTGGACATTTCTAATTTTATGAAGAAAATGACATATCTAACCTAAGAAAGTCTGCTCCTCAAATGCTGAATTTGGGGACCAGTAAGACTGAATTTGCATCATAAACCAAAAAAATGTTGTATGTATTGCATCTTACAATTTATTCTGCTCTTTTGCACAACTTTATGCAACAATGCCTTAAAGGAGATGTGGAATAGTGACACTCTCTTCATTATAAATACAGTACCTTTTCTTTACAGTACACATATTCACATACTGCAAACTTTTCCATTACGTCTAGAGGGATGTTATACCAATAGGACAGGGTGTGTTAAGAAAACTATGTGTGTGATCACAGAGAATGAGTATATATCACGAAAATTCAGTATTACTTGACATTTCAAATAGTCAAGGAATTAAAATGTAAAAATCAGGCATTCTTGATAGATAATTTCTTTCATTTACAGTTGTTTATGGAACTCAAAAAAAAAAAAGTCTCTTCAAGACTACAGGAGAATGCATGTTACTGAAAATTTTACTGGTTTCCTGGAGTGTTCTACCAATAGAAAAATTAATTTAGCTTACAGGAAAATATGCAAAAAAAGGTTTTACTAAGTATCATTTTACAGTATTTTTCAATCTTCATTTCCCTATAATGACAACATAACTTCCAGAAAAACATAAAAGTATCTATTTATTAACAAGCCATTTTTAGCAGAAAAAATCCTCCATGTTCTGCTAAGCAATGTACATTTTTTTATTGTCTCCTAGAATTAGTCTAGTGAATGTAAAAAAAAGGTAATTAAATATTTTAATCTATTTATTTTTAAATATTTTAAGTACAAAAGTCATTGCACATTTTGTCTAATGTTTATTAATAATAATTGGTTGAAACTAGGTGATCTTTAAGGTCCCTTCCAACCCAAACCATTCTATGATTCTATGAATAATTTCCTCATAATTATCACAGCAAGAAGAAAGCCTCAATTCCTGCAAAGTCAATGACAGTCCTCTTACAGTTCTTAGCAAGCAACCAAACCAACCAGAGACTCACTTCCAGTCTGAAAATAAACAAAATTGTTCATGGGAAAAGGGAAAAAAAAAAAACCACCATCTCTTCAATATTTGGATATCTTGAAGCAGTAAACATTAGAAACTTTCCTCCCTAAGCCACTGTATAAAATCATGGAGTTCTCATATCTTGAATACTGTGAGTGACACTGGTCACCCCTAACTAAAACAGATCTAACAGAATTTTTAAAAGGAGACAAGGCAACAAGGATGATCAGAAGTACAGAGTGCCTTTCATAGAAGGAGAAACACTGACTCTTCAGCTTAAAAGGATGACTGTATGAAATATAATAGACTACTTGGAACATAATAAAAAATGTGTAAAGGTTATACTTTATCTATAAGGAATTACATAACACAAGACTAGGAGTCCCCAATGAAATTAAAAAGCAGAAGGTTTAAAGTAATATAATTAAATTGTAGAATTCATTTACACCAAGTTCTGAAGCCAAAAATATAAATAGGTTTAAAATTGGACTGAAAATACTTATGGCAGATAGATTCCTAATGGCCATGAAATAAATACAGCAATATGCATGCAGCCTTTGCCTCAGGAAGCCACTAAAATACCTGAAGTCAAGTGGCTGTATCAGAATTAGTCTATGCATGCCCTCCTCCTTATGTGCATTCTTAAATGTCCATTGCTAGGCACTGCCAATACACAATATTAGACTAGATGAATCTTTAGTGCCTCCTAGCATGGGAATTCCTTTATTTTGATTGGAGCTCAATACCATTACATAACGTTCCAAGATTCATACAAAACAAAAATATAAACTCCAAGTCAAACCCTTAGGCACAAAGAACACCATCAAATCCTAATGAGGCACAAGCTGAATATACCTTTTACAAAATATATGCCACGTGAATCTGAAGAAATAAAAATTGACAGGCTAATTGCTGAGCATCAAAAGCAGTTGCTTCAGGGGGCAGCTAAGGATTTCTTCTCTGTAAGGAAGACAACATGGAAATATCTTGAACACTGCAGGTAAAACTCATGATGAAGTACACAGGAACTGGAGATAAAAGTATCTTCATCAAGGAAGACCAGATATGCAAGATCACTCTCAATAATCTTTGAACAATCATGGCGACTGGGAGAGGTGCCTGATGTCTGGAGGAAAGCAAATGTCACTCCCACCCTGAAGAAGGGCAAGAAGGAGGACCTAGGGAACCACAGGCTTGTCAGCCTCACCTCAATCCCTGGGAAGATGATGGTACAACTAATCCTGGGAACCATTTCCAGGCACACGAAGGACAAAAAGGTCATCAGAAGTATTCAGCATGCATTCACCAAAGGGAAGTCATGCTTGACCAACCTGATGACCTTCTACAATGAAATGACTGGATGAGGGGAGAACAGTGAATATTGTCTACCTTGTCTCCAGTAAGGTGTTCCACAGTGTCTCCCAAAAGATCCTCATAGAGAAGCTGATGAAGTACAGGCTGGATGAGCAGACAATGAAGTGGATTGAAAACTGGCTGAATGGCTGCACCCAGAGGGTGGCAATCAGTGGCACAAAGTCTAGTTGGAGGCCAGTGACTAGCAGTGTACCCCAGGGTCAATAGTAGGTCCCAGTCCTGTTCAATATCTTCATTAACTATCTGGATGATGGGGCAGCGTGTACCCTCAGCAAGTTTGCAGATGACACCAGACTGGGAGGAGTGGTTGATATACCAGAAGGTGGTGCTGCCATCCAGAGGGACCTCAACAGGCCGGAGAAATGGGCTGACAGGAATCTCAAGAAGTTCCACAAGGGGAAGTGTGAAGTCCTGCACCTGGGGAGGAACAACCCCATACACCAGTACATGCTGGGGGCCACACACCTGGAAAGCAGCTTGGCAGAAAAGGACCTGGGAGTCCTGGTGAACACCAGGTAGAACACAAGCCAGCATGCTTTGTGGCAAAGAAAGAGAATGGTATCCTGGGATGCATTAGGCAAAAGTATTGGCAGCAGGGTGAAGGAGGCAATCCTTCCCTTTATTCAAGACTGGTGAGGCCACACCTCGAGTTCTGTGTCCAGTTCTGGGCTCCCCAGTTCAAGAGAGACACGGACATAAAACCATAGAATCATTTTGGTTGGAAAAGACCTTTAAGATCATCAAGTCCAACTGTTAACCTAGTACTGGCAAGTCTACCACTAAACCATGTCCCTAAGCACCACATCTACACATCTTTTAAATACCTCCAGGGATGATGACTCCACCATTTCCCTGGGCAGCCTGTTCCAATGTTTGATAACCCTTTTCGTGAAGAAATTATTCCTGATATCCAGTCCAAACCTCCCCTGGCACAACTTGAGGCTGTTTCCTCTTGTCCTATCACTTGTTACTTGGGAGAAGAGACCAACACCCACCTCTCTACAACCTCCTTTCAGGTAGTTCAAGAGAATGATAAGGTCTCCCCTCAGCCTGCTTTTCTCCAGACTAAACAACCCCAGTTCCCTCAGCCACTCCTCATAAGTCTTGTGCTCCAGGCCCTGTAACACCAGCTTCATTGCCCTTCTTTGGATTCACTCCAGCATCTCAATGTCTTTCTTGTAGCAAGGGGCCTAAAACTGAACACAGTATTCGAGGTGCGGCCTCACCAGTGCCGAGTACAGGGGGATGATCACTTTCCTAGTCCTGCTGGCCACACTATTTCTGATACAAGCCAGGATGCTGTTGGCCTTCTTGGCAACCTGCGCACACTGCTGGCTCATATTCAGACAGGGGTCAATCAACACCCCCAGGTCCTTTTCCACCAGGCAGCTTTCCAGCCACTCTTCCCCAAGCCTGTAGCAGTGCATGGGGCTGTTGTGCCCCAAGTGCAGGACCTGACACTTGGCCTTGTTGAACCTCATACAGTTGGCCTCAGCCCATTGATCCAGCCTGTCAAGATCCCTCTGCAGAGCTTTCCTATCCTCAAGCAGATCAACACTCCTGCCCAACTTGGTGTCATCTGCAAACTTACTGAGGGTGCACTTGATCGCCTTGTCTGGATCATTGATAAAGATATCTCTCACTTGGAGAAAAGGAGGTTGAGTGGAGACCTTATCACTCTCTACAACTACTTGAAAGGAGGTTGTAGTGAGGTGGGGGTTAGCATCTTCTCCCAGGCAACTAGCAACAGGACTACAGGGCATAGCCTCAAGATGCACCAGGCGAGGTTCAGGTTAGACATTAGGAAAAACTTCACAGGAAGGGTTATTAGGCATTCGAATGGGCTACTTAGGGAGGTGGTGGAGTCACCATCCCTGGAGGTGTTTAAGAGAAGACTAGATGTGGCACTTAGTGCCATGGTCTAATTGACACAGTGGTGTTAGGTCAAAGGTTGGACTCGATGATCCCAGAGGTCTCCTTCCAACCTAGTTGATTCTGTGATATTAAAGACAACTGGGCAGAGTCCAGCAAAAGGACACAAAGGTGATGAAGGGACTAGAACATCTCTTATATGAATACAAGATGAGAGAGCTGGGAGCATCTAGCCTAGAGAAGAAAAAGTTCAGGGAGGAGTCTTATGAATATATACAAATACCTGAAGGGAGGGTGCAAAGAGGACAGAGCCAAGCTTTTTTCAGTGGTGCCCAGTGACAGGACCAGAGACAATGGGGACAAACTGAAACACAGGACGTTCCCTCTGAACATAAGGAAATACTTTTCACTGTAGGCGTGATCAAGAGCTAGCACATGTATCTCTAGCCCATAGAAGTTCCAGAGTCTCCATCCTTGGAGATATTCAAAACCCATTTGGACACGGTCCTGGACAATTGGCTCTAGGTGACCCACATTGAGCAGGGTGGTTGGACAAGATGACCTCCAGACATCCCCTCTAACCTCAACCATTCTGTGATTTTGTGGGACAGAATTTATGTCCAAGGGTGTCAGACTAATCCTGCCTTTGCCCTTTAAGACATATGGTCAACTGTTCTTCAAAAATACTTCCACCAGACCAAAACTGAAATTTGTACCGTTATACCTTATGTTTTCAACCACTATGATTCCTTTTCTGCCTTCTCCCACCACATTTTGTCCTCCCCAGATTAACTGTAAATAAGTCTTTTCATCAGCAAAGTTGGACAGCCAGACGTATCTTGAAATCCATTACAGACTCAGATACAGACAGTGATTTCAAGTGGAAAATGCCCTGATATGTATGGATAGTGGCAACAATGTCTTCAGACATAAGAGTTCCATGCTGCTCCCCAGTGTCCCACAATATTCCCCAGTACAACAGTTCTCTGCAAGCCATTAAAGTCAGAAAAAGAAATTAAATAAAGAAGTTGCACTATTAGTATTCCTGGTGAATTTTCTCCCTGAAAGCTTACAATCACAAAAATAAATTCTGTTTGTTAATAAATTAATGAAATTATCACAAATAAACAGTGCTAGAAGACACTTTAAAAAGTCACTTAGTCCATCCTCTTGTCCCAGCGCAGGACCAGTTACACTTGAGTCTCTTCTAATAGATATTTGCCAAACCCTCTCTGTAAGATTTTCAGTGACACAGCTTCCACAGAAGCCCTGGGCAAACTATGCAAGCATTTTAAGTTTTCTTTGCATTAAAAAGTTTTCCCTAACAGGCTGAATCCTCCATTATGCAACTTCAGTTTACTCCTGTCTGCATTTAGCCTGCATCCAGGGCTAAACAATAAGCAGTTGTTCTCTCACCCAATGTCCCTTCCCCAACTGAGGAAGGGAATCGGGAAAAGGAGGGAAACTCGTGGGTTAAAGTTAAACAGATTTAATAAAACAAAGAAACCAATATCAATGATAATACAAACACACAAAATTATACTTAGCTACAGAATGTTGGCAAGTTGCTCCAGGAATAGCAATCATTGAGAATACAAAAAGATGGAGGGGAGAAGGAAAAAAAAAGAAAAAAAAAAAGAGAGAAAAAACAAACAAACAAAACACCCCTCCCCACCAAGCCCTCCCTTTTATAGTGAACTTGATGTTAACCTTATAGAATACACCTGCGGGCCAGCCTGGGTCAGCTGCCCTGCATTTAACTGCTAATGGCCTTGATCGCCATAGCACAGCTGGCCACAAACTGAAACAAAATCTAACAAAAACTTGATTCTATAAATTTTATCACCAGGAAACCAGGACAATTCCTTTCTGCTTCACCAGCAGAGGCATGGAGAAGAGATTATTTCTTTCCCTTTTTCAGCAACTTTCTGTATAATTAAAGATTTGTCCATCTCCTTCCTCCTCTGGGATTTTCTCTTCAGCAGGCTAAATCACCTTATATGTTTCAATCTTTCCTTATGCACACCATGTTTCTTAGTCATCTAATTACTCATTCTTATTACTCCCCACTGAATTCCAACTGCTCCACATCATTTTCTTGGATGGACAACATTTTTGAAGGATGGTGTCCAAAAAAGGGCACGCTATTCCAGGTGAGACCTTACCAAAGCTTAGCAGTGTGCAAACTTCACAGTGCTCCCAGGCTAGCGTCTATACATTCCAGTACGATATTTATTTCTTTCATGATACTAGCTCCTGCTAAACTTACATACTATTATGGCTCCCAGATCTCTGCCAAAGAACTTCTACCTATACCATTTTTCTCTATCCTATGTCAATCACACAAACTATCCCTACATAACTACACCACTTTGCATTTTTCCTTTTGAATGGCATCATAACATCATAACCATAGCTTGGATTTTTCAGTATAATTTTGGAATATGATCCTGCTTTTAGATGTTACAATTCTCCCAGCCTTGTGCCACCTGTAAATGCAATGAGATAGATAAATACAACTTAATTCATTTCTTAATTATTTAATAAAAACACTGAACAAAGCCATTGTTCAAAAAAATCCTTCCATAATAACACTAACCAGTTATAAATACTTTTTGGCAACTATATCTCAACTGTTTACACTGAGTATATAGTATTTTCAGTTTCTTCAAAGCCATATGCTTCATATGTACAACATGAGTAAGCAGAACAAACTTTGCTGCATTAAGGAAACTGGGAATACAAAGGAGGTGCTGAGCTGTTGTGAACAAAATGTAATATTGCCCGCATGTAACAATAACCAATAAAGAAAACTTCACTATTAATATTATATACAATTTTGTAAGAAATTAAGTGAGCATATCAGAAACAGAGCTCAGAATAATACATTGCTTTACAGAACATCAATTTTATTACCTATTTCTCCATTTACTTTTGTGAAAATTTCTCAATGTGTAATCACAAAAAATAATTCATAGCTTTCATGGCCTGCAAATATGACACTCCACTTAAATACACATATTTAAGAATAAACTAAAACTGGTTCTGCCGGGAAAATGATTAACAAGTTATACACATGTTTTAAACCAGTTATGTATTGGTTCAAAAGCAAACATTTCTTTTATCATGTGAACTTACAAGGCATTCCCCTTTAGAAGAAAGAAAAGACAGCAACTTAACTGTTTAAAGCTTAAATAATATCAGAAGTCACATTTTAAGAATTTAAAAATTTGAAATAATAAATATTTTTTACTTTCTCTTTATGAAAATAATATTTTCAGCTCCATGCTTTAAGTTCTACTCTAAGAATGGATGTCCTAGCTTTGCCAGTTTCTGTTAAATCTTAAAATCTTCAGACAGCAGGAAAAGTAAAATTTTTCATATGGCTCTCATACTGGCTTAGCACCGTAAAAGATCCACGGATGAAATACTGGCCCCATCAAAGTCAAAATTCCCTCAGCTTTGACAGACCCAAGATTTCACCTTATATCTGCCAAAGTTTTGAAACTTTACAGATACTTTAGAAGCTTGCAAAAAAATGAAATGACATTTTCCTGGTCCTTAAAAAGCTCTTCATATATATTATGTAGATTCATATAGCACTCTATGCACAACCAATATCACAGATACCATGCATGTGCATAGACATGCTATATATAATACTACATGTCTTATCATTCCAGCTCCTCATGCACATAAAACACATCACTTCACTGGGAGTTTCACGTATGGAACGTTTGCAGAAAAAGGCAAATGGAGCGGTAGTAACTCCTCAGATTGTATTCTAATATAATCACTTAAGTTACTGGTAAGGAGAGTACAACCTGATTTTCAGTTTTCCCTTTGCAAATGAGGGGTCGGAAAGCAAACAGTGTCAGCTTGTAAAATGCCCTCAGCAGGATGTTCTAAACGGGCAAATATTTTAAACATACTCTCCAGTATGTTTTAATGCTTTACAGACATTACTTAATCTACAGAGAGCAGCTTACTTACGTCTGGGGCTCCTTTTCATTTTGCTGTTTTTGCTGTGGTTGAAGAACGTTATTTACCAGCTCAGTGATCCCACTAAAGGGAAACCACCTGTTTAAATAAGCAAATAATGTGACTGAATAACCAATAAAACCACACTAGTTTATATGTTTTATTATCCAATATTAATAGAAATAGACAGGCGGAAAAGCTAGAGCCAATGGGAATGTTAGCTGCAATACTAAGTCAGCCACTAAGGATGTAAGGGAAATAAAAGTTTTAAAGTTCACCAGTTCACAAGCAGGCAGCAAGAACCTACATCCAGCTAACACGTGGGTGAAGTAAGAAGCTGCAGGCAGCTCTCTTACAAGCCAGCCAGGAAGCAGATGACAAACTACCTGCAGCCTATCAGGTATTAGTGAAAGCTAATACCATCAAAGGTGCAGAAAGCAGAACATGGCAAAGGTAGAAAAGTCAAGCCTGCTGCATTTTTAAGATATTTTACTTACTGTGTCAGCTGTGGTTTTTGTTCTTCTTTGACCCTAAAAAGATAAGTTTGCACAACTGAGTGCAACACGTTGTAAAACAACTACCCTGAAGTTCTATAATCTGTATCGAATGGGCAGGAGAAAGTTCTTGCTTTGAGTTAAAAGAAATTCATTTAATATTTTCATATATTTATATTAAGTTGCATTCTGTGCTTATTTCCACTTAGGATCAAAAATGGGGAATGTCAAGTATATAAAACTTTTAGTTACAAAATGAAATTGGTAATGTTCTATAACTGGCTTCCAATTCTTTGGACAGAATATCATGTTAGAACATTTCCAGCAATACATTCAGCTATAAATGCAAAGGAAGGTGCTTTGATTATGTTAACTACAATCTATTTTTTTTGTTTACAAAAAAAATGCTTATCATAATTAAAGGTGAATTTGTAACATGTAACATGCCATTTAAAGTGCAATATCCTGAATTAACAGATTAAAGGAAAATCTGCACTGTATTTATCAAACTGTAGTGATGTCAGGGTCTGCATACAATGTAACTCTAAAAACTAAGAAAGGAAAACTAAGGAATTTTACTCTGAGTAAAATTTACTAGGACTTGCTAAAAGAAATAATTACATAACACATACAGTAGGTCTCTACAGACCTGATTAATATTTGTCCATTGTCTTTAGGAAAATATTCTATCTGTAATACGTGCTTTCATTTGAGTGAGCAAGCTGATGCTCTATGCAATTCCTCTCCACCAAAGCCAAGAACGGAGACGTATACTCACAGGAATATTTACATCCTCTAATTGCAGATAAATATCTTAAATATCAAGTTAGGATCTAGCTTCTCTATATGTTCAAAAAAACCCCAAAGGTTCCTAAACAGATATTCTGAATGTCTCTATAGAGAACACTCTCTTACCTAACTAAACAGGAAGTGCAGGCTCCCAATTCAAGCAGATGCTTAACACTGGACAGAAAATTAAATCTCACCAAAATACCTCTACATCTCCGCCTCCATATGATATCACAGTGAATACCTCTATAAACAGAAAACCTCTATACACAAGAACTAAATAAGTGGACACTAAGACACACTAAAAACTTCTGCAAACTGACTACAGAAAGGGAAAACTGAACATGCAGCACACAGTAAAAAGTCTTCTAGCATGGTTTTGCCTCTTCAGCACTTTAGAAATGTATATACAAAGAAATGTTCCAGTACAAAAAAAAAAAAACAAAACAAAACCAAAACAAAACAAACCACCAAGCAGATATATTTCAAAATTAAGATATATGAAAATTAAAATTTTAAAGTTTCTCATGCAGTCACAATTCCACTCTACCATGCATCTTAACCATAATATTATCTTCAACCAAGAGATTCTACACTAGTTTTTTGACACAGGAAATTCAGAAGGGGAGGGGTGAGAGGGGCAGGAAATCGAAGTATATCCATACTTTCTTCACAAGGCAGCTTAGGACATTTAATTCAGATTCCCCAGCATTAAGAGCCTAAAAGCTCTGTATGGTCAACTGTGAGAAAGAAACACTCCCAGACAATGCTTCAGAGCTTCTAAGTCGCATGCCTAGAGCTAGACAGTGCAAGTATCACCTCGCTGGCAACTGGACAAAGAAAACTGCATATGCAGCTAATCCATGGTACCTTATATTCCTCTCCATACATGACTCCCAAACATATTTACTGAACACTTCTAAGTTATTACTTCAATAGAATTTTCCTATTGAACTAAACAAAGGAAATCTGAGCACTTCACATAATCAGATTATAATAACGTCCTTCCTTTGGCTAGTGACCATGGTCAATTTTTTTCACATGTGGAACTGAGATCAAAATAGAGTAAGATCAAAATTACAATAGTGCACACTAATACAGAGTGTGCTGTTTGAAATCTTTGTTATGTTTTTTTCAAGACAATTTAGCATCTTTACATAATAGTGCATGTTAGGTGACTTCAGTTGAAGCTGCAAACCCCTGGTATTTTTTAAAATCTTACAATCAGATTTTTAGTTTAGCACCATTAAATAAAAAAAAAATGCCCATGAGTAGACACTTTGAAAACCTGCATTTAAAATTATTTTCCCAGCATTTTATAGAAACACTGTGTTCTAAGTCAGGATATAATTTGACCCCACAGTTCAAAATGTTTTCTCCTCTTACAGTTCTGTGTCTCATCCACTATACAATTTCTAACACTGCAGCTATGTGAGGACAACAGCTTCCATCATTATATAACTGTGACGCATTCCTTGAGCACTCTCCATACATTCTTCAGTCCCTGGATTAGGCAGTGAACTTCCTTGACTTTAGAACAACCATAGAGGTCAAGCTACAATTTGAAAAGAAATTATGAAAAAATCTGTTGAATAAAATAGATGCTACCATATGAAATTAAACTAATATTGACATTGTGGATCAACAGGCCTGGACCCTTCAGGTGTACAGCACAGATACTTATCTTTCCAGGTCAGGGAACAGATAGAGATTCTGGATCTAAATCAGCAAACCATAGGCTAATGACTTCTACTCTCTTTCCAAGAGACTCATTAACCAGATGACATTAGGAGTAGAAGTTGTAATAATTGACAGAAATAATGACATATTAGATGAAATACACAGAATGCATTTTTAATACAACTGTGGTTTAAATAGCTTTTTCTAAACAAGAGGACTGAAGACACTTCAGATTCTTAAATCCTGTCTATATACACATATACGGTTGCATTTCCTTTGGTTATAAGAACTGCTTTGTTTTAATACTCCCATATATATCCATTGCTTTCTCCCTTTCTTTCAAAAATTGGCAACTAATAATTGCTTAAAAGGATTAGACTGACAGGTCAAAAAACCCTGAAACCTCAATTTACTCAACAGATGAACTGAAAAACCCCAAGCAGTATGACTGCATTCTGCTTCTTCCAGACTACTTTCCCGCATCTTCTCAGTCTTATCCTCTAAAAACTCTGTCAAGAACAATGCCAGTTCTAGTTATTCACTAGAAACAATTTCTGATCAATACCTGTTTACTAAAACCACCAACAGGCTGCAGATAATGTGTCTGATCAACAGTGACTGGGACAATGCATTCTAACAGCGCAGAATATTAGATATTTTACCATCTATTTTCAATTTTTCTAATTTCTGTCATTACAGGAATTCACTCGACACTTTGCAGAAGGACCAAACTAACCCTAAAATGTTAAAAGAGTCTGAAGCCTTTATCACAACTTTATTGCACAGATCATAACTCCATATATTGCTGCACTTGAAAACAAGCCAGGATTTTTCTACTTGTCAACAATAAGGAATTTTTGCACCTTGCACTTTGTCATCAGGAAACATTCATGCACTTTGCACTTTGAAACATTCATAGTACCTTTCCTCTTGTGTTCCTCTGCAAGACTACACAGTGCAAATGCCAGATCCCTTTGATCTTTTCCAGGAGCTAACATCACTACGTTAGATCTCAAGTCTCAGTGAACACTTTTTGATGTTAGATCCTCTCCGGGTACTAAAAATTCCCTCAAAGATTATGGCTAGTCCCACTGACACAGAGAATGAATAGGACAGAATAGAAAGAAGAGGGAAGAGAACAAGAAAAATGGAAGCAGGAGAGAAGGTAGTAAAAACATTAACAGAAAAATATTCTTAGCCCTTTAAATTCCTAATACTTTTCTATTCTTCAATCTACTTCCATCAGTAACAGCTCTTCTCTAAAATCTACTATGCCAAAACCACAAGCTGTTCTTCCCAAAAAATGTGTTGGTCACAGGTAAACCAACAAACACTGTTACCAGACCTCTTCTCTACTTTTACATACTTGGGTGCATAGCCACAAAAACGTGTGGGCAGAAATCAGGTGCCTAAATCCATGAAAATGACCTGTAAAAAACACTCTACACCTCCTAGATATCTGAAATGAAACAGGTATCTAGTTCTTCTCCAGTTAAGTTTGGGGAAATCCAGATTTCAGAATCAGCCATCCTTGGCAGGGATAAACATCCTAATATCTGTCTCAAACCCGACAGCGCCCTCAAGATTCACAACTTTGCCATCTATGGACCTACAAGCACAAGGAGATCTGACCTGCAGGAATAGTCTGGGTGTACCTGATGTCTCCTAGAAACACTGAGTTGAGCATAAAGCATATAACACACTATGTCACTTTCATTTAAAAATGTTACAGGCCAGTAGTTACAGTCCTTTACTCAGTAGCTTTCTATGCTCTCCTTAGCCCGGGGGGATCAAAGGCACACCCCTTACCTCCTACCCACCTCAGTGAGCTGGTTAGAAGAGGCCAGACTGGGATGGAAGTTTTTCCTAGCTCTTCTGTTGAAGCAAAGAGGGTTGGAAATACAAATCAAACTTTTGTTTGGGATTTTGATTTCCTTCATCCCCGGATAAAAACACCTAAATTTTTATTTATTATTACAATTAATGTTGTGATTGATGTAGTCAGTATCAATTTAATGAAGTTGTTGATGCTTCTACAGTAGCTATTTTTATTAAATGCATTGCATATGAAGTCCAGAGAGTGGGACACTTCTATGAAATTTTAAGTTTGGAGAACATAGAGCCTAACGGCCCAAAACTCAAAGCAGAATATATGTACAGTATTCTCAACGAGCAATGCATGTTACACTGAACTTGATTAAGACTTAAGATGAAATATTAATATGCAGAACTATCTGGTTTTCCTAAAGCAAATCACACAGGAACAAGGAGGGATAGTCTCAGATCTATAAAAAGAATCTTCATATTTTGCGTCCTCTACAGATACAGTACTGACATTGACCTCCAGCTGTGTTCACAGCAAAGTAGTACAGAATAACTGAGAGAAGATTGCAGTAAATAATTTTCTCTCAAATACAGATTTTTAGTTCTGTACATAAAAAAACATCTACAGAACCGCTATCTTTCAAATAAAAACAACAGTATGAACGCTAACTGCTTGACACCAACATATATTATAAAGTGAATTAAACTGAATACTATCCTCAGGATTTGCATTTGTTCTTTACATTCTAGACCCCGCTAGCCCAGATGACATTACAGAGCCAGCAGCTCTCTCAAGCCAACACACAATCTTTGAAGGGAAGACAGTATTCTCTCTCTCTGTCTCTTTTCAATAACTGTCTCCAATTATTAGCAGATTTGAACTATTGCAAAGTCATTTGATAATTTGCAAATATCTTCTCAGTGCAAACCTAGTGAAAAGAGTGAAGACAAAAGTATACATTCAGTTTATGGATTTTAAGTTAGATACTGCTATTTCTTGCACAGAAGTCTAAAAATTGAGATACTACTAATTCACAGGACTACTGTGACAAAATCACATTATAGAGTACTCTGAAAAGTAAAAAGAATTATGCAGAAGCCATGTCCTGTAAGCAGTAAAAACAGGGTATCTCTGTGTTTGTGATGCTTGTAATAGTTGTTATAAAGATGAAAAGTCTATTGCTAACAAATGCCTATCAAGGAGATATTTTTAAAGCCATCCTTCACAAGCTGATGCTTCCATCACCTGACCAAAGAAGTTCTAACCCATCTGAAATGCAGAGACCTATATCTATAGAGACACTTTGACAAAAATTCATAAGCAGATCAAAAAAACCCCAACTTAAATTACCTTAATACACCACATTGTGTAGGTACCCAACATACACTAGCTGAACAAATTTGTTCATGTTTTGTGGTAATACATGCTGCTTACCAAATGTCTGTGAAAGTCTGTAAAAACTTCAGGTTACAGGTAAATCCTTGCCACACTTACAAAGGAGAAGAAATTACCCTTGCCATTGGAAATGTTTAACTAAATATCATCAACAAGCTGGGTTTTCTGCATTTTGCGGCTCATCACTTACCTTACAAAACCCTGATTACACATTAAAAGAAAAGAGTAAAAAGGACATCACTGTTGAAACCCTCCATGAAGATTTTCACAGGTTAAAAATACAATTACTAAATTAATACTTTGCAACAATCTTCAAAAAAACATAGCATTACCCAACATGAACTAGGCTGAAGACTGCATGGGAAGCTGGTAAGGGAAGCATAAGTGAGTGATTTCAGTCTTCAGCATTTTTAAAATATTTTGACTAAGGTATATAACTGTCTCTCTCAGGAATTTATATATTCCCATTCTCATAGTACATGATCATAATCTTTTAAAAATATTTACCACCACCAATATTTCGTAACATAGAAGAACTTCCTCCCCAATATACCCTGGAAAATGGCACTGAAAATGAAATAGGATTTAAAAAAAACAATTATTAAATTCTACCCCCTTCCCCTCTCCTTTCCCCCTGCCTCCCACTCCTTCTCACCAAGAATGGCATTCAGTGTGCAACTATATCTAAACCACTTTGAGGATGCCTGTTCCCTTGGTCTAACTAGGGACCGTGCTGAAAAAGGGGGAAGATTATCAGCTCCAGCCACATTCAGAGGTTTCCACCACCCTGTCTTAGAGTGCAAGGTCCATTAATCCATTTTCCTAGATTGCCTGCTGTGGAGTCTTATTTTTCTAAATCTTTTTAACATTATCCCAACGATATGCACTGCACTAAGTGGCAAACTTAAAAAAAAATTAGTATGCAGTGACTATCTGCTCACACATCACAAGTCAAGATACATGACACATACACAATACATAACTTTGCCTGCACCCACTCTTGACAAAGCAGTGGAGTTAACACAGTCACACAGTCAAATGTGTGTAAAATCAGCTACTTCCTTGAAAGAGGGCACCTCTACAGATTAATTGTTAAACTATGTAAGTACTTTTAACTCTAAGAAAAGAGAGTTAAGGAGGTTAAACATAAATGCCATGTCAACTGGATAACTGTAAAATATTTCCATACTAACTGAATTGATTCTCTGCATTGATTATCCTATTGATGCTATAAGAACATTCACCTTGGAACAGTCAGTTTATTTTTGATCAAAATTAAAGTCTTTATTTTACATGACTGCTCCAAGTTTTTTATTAATTTAGAGAGTATAGGTAGTTGAATTAAGAAGGATCATGTTTTGGACAATAAAATAATGTCTTTTCAAAGGAAAGATTTTCCTGAAGAAGTGTGTAGGTGATTTTCCTGACTAATTCTGACCAGTTTGTAATAAAAGTATCAGCAGTTTCCACAAAAACACCCCCAAGATCAGTAGCTGAGAATTGGACATTTCATATTAAAGAACAAGCAGGTGGAGAAGTTGGGTACTTGGACTAGAAACAATACCTGTAACACAGAATAAATTTAAAACCTATCTAAATCCATGTTGGTGAGGTTAAACATCCCTGAAGTCCAATCTGAAGTGATGTTAAAGATGATAGAAGAGAAACAACAAGAAAGCACCATACACACTTTACGGACAAGCACAGACCTACACATGCTCCTGTATAGTGGTCCCAGCTGAATGAGCTCCCTGCATGAACCTCAGATGACCACCACTCATAAACATAATATATTGTGTAAGATTAAGACTACTCTTACATTTAGATGATAATTAAAAAGGGGATGGTTTTATAAAAGGTTCCAGACAAACAAGTCTCAAGGTCAAAAATTTTGACACTAATATTTTTTTAGAAAATATATACTAAAATGTGGTTCACTGCAACCAAAAACATAGTGCTCAACAGCTCTGTACTTTCAAGTCTAAAATTGAAGAGACCGAGAGTACGTTTTGATAATTTCAGAACCAGCACAATAAATCAGACTCTGCTTATCTTAGGATATGAACTCTTCAGGGCAAAAGTGTTTCCTATTATTTGTTTCTGGAGTAAGCGATAGAGACACTGTGTTCTACAACTAAAATCTCCCACACTTCTCACACATTTCCTAGCTTGGTCAGACTTCTTCCTTTCTGTTATGGTGTTGATAGTAAAACCATAAAATTAGTGTCAAAATCACAAATCAGCACATGAGAAAAATGACTGTAGTACAACTGTAATAATAAATAAGTACTACACTGAATGGTAGCTATTATGTTATGTGCAGTTCCAATAATTAATTCATGGATCAATGCTCTCTTTTGAAGGTTATCCAAAAATGCGAGCAGGAGGCCTCAACCTGGGAGGTGATATTAAAAGGTCAATGTTAAAAATCTAGTGTTTGTCCAAACTTACCACATTGTTTAAAATGGGCTACTGCAGCTTTTCCCTATATTTAGCAAACAAAAGAGTATTTTGGTTAACACAGAGTAAGTGGGAATTTGTAACTGTCAGCATTATAATTGGTTGCCATGTGGAATACACCAGCTGCTTCCCACTTGGGTATCTTGTGTCTGCTGAGGGAATGAGGGATGTACACAAACTAGGAAAAGCAAAAATTATAAAGCAATAATTAATAGAAAGTCTTGGACCAAGCAAAGTTGTCAAAGAGAAGCAATAAAAATACCTAGAAGACAGTGGCATTATTCATCCTGTATAAACAATATTAATATAATAAAATATATTCAGTGAAGAAGTGTCTGCCAATCTTAAAGTTCCAGAAGTTTTTTTCAGGTTGTCACATTACCAAATTTCTTGAACTAGAAGTTTCATCAGTCTGACCTCTGGGTAACTTATCCATTACCTATTAGTTGTTCATCTCTGATACCATATGTAATAGCCGCAAGATCAGACCAGCTAACTTGCAACATGTGAAATCAAAAATTAGCCTGTGTAGAAATGCAGTAAGAGCAAAACAAAGATCCAATCAATGCATATGAAGGCTGTCAAGGGCAGCAGTTAAAAAGAGCAAGCAAATTTTAAGGAGTCCTTGAGCCTTAGTAAATATTTCTTTAATAGAAGTTTACCTATTCAGTTTCTGTTGGCTCATATAATTCTTCACTAGAATGAATTTCCAAATCAAATTTCAAGGACATAAGATACAGGTAAATACCTCCTTGAATTTAATTGTTTTGTTCTGTCAGTGGACTCCTTTCTAGATAAAAAAGACTATGTTCCTACAAATACCCATTTTCTTCTCTTTAAGAAGCTACATTGTGAGACAATAGTTTAATCATTTGTCATCTGTCCTGCAGAGTATTTGGCCACGCTATTGTCTCTCTCACACTATCTGAAAATCTGTGACTTCTCTATAATCTCAGTGCTCATAATATGTACAGGATAAAAAGACTCACATGGGAGCCTGACACTTCTTTAAGGCCTTAACATATGCAGTAACTGCCTTCACTCAGGATGTTCAGGGTGTTCTAAACTATGTTAATAAAATTTTAGCTGGTTAAGTTTTAAAAACACGTATATATATAAATTCATTTAAAAAAAAAAACAATTTTATTTGGGTTTAATCGTTTCTCTCCAATTTAATAGATGTTACTGTCACAAATCCTGCAGATATGTGGATGTTTCAGGCAAGTGATTTACGGAGAAAAAAAATATTCACTCTAAAATAGCAGGAGTCAAATCAGAAGAAAATACTGGACTTTCCTCTTATTTGCAAAGAAGGGACACAGGCAGAATTGTTCAGTTGTCACATAAGATTTGTTACTAAATGTAATTCTGTGTAATTATGGGGATCCCATAGCAAGTCTCAGGTGAGATTTGGGAAAAATATTTGAGTTATATACACTACTAGAACTCGACTTCCTAAAAAAGATTAATTTTTGACAGATAGAATTCATTTGAATGTATCTATTTTTAAATAAAATTGAAGAAAAGTCTAATTATCTTTTACTTTATAACTGCTGTTAGTTTGAATTTAGCCAGGTTTTGGTTTTGCTTCTTTGTTGTCCTACATTTTTAAGAACAATAAGAAACAGTCAACTGGAAAGAAAATTTTCCTCCAATCCTGAAGACAAAACTCTGCTCTTATACCTCATGTTACTTTAAAAAAAAAATCAGGTTTCACCACAGGAGTGCTGGAAAAGCTCTTAGGTCTTAGGTCTACCACCACAATCTTTTAATATTTTGTGTAATAACAGAAAAAAAAAAAAAGTTTTATAGCCTTGCCTACAGGATGTGTGAAGCATACTGCATGGCTGCATTACAGTAAGCCATATTTTACTTCTGGAAATGAAAATGACTATAACATTATGACTGTGAATTATATTGTCTTGCTCATGACCAAAATGCAAACATTTACCAATATCACCAATAGTAATAACACATGCATAAATAAATCCCAATGTAATATACAAGTTTACAAGACTACTCAAGCTTTAATAAATCTATAATCTGCATGCACAATTTTACCAGAGTGAACTTCAGTAGCAGATAAGCAAAAACCTTTTTAGTTGTTGTCGTACACTTGTTTTTCTTAAAAAGACAAAAAAAATGCCTTTTTTTCCCAGAGAAAAGTCTTTCTCTTAGTATTTCATTTAATTTAAATGAAAATTTTAATCATAGGGATTTTTAAGGGAAATTTTATTAATGTTTGGATTGCAACTTCCCTTATTTAATGTAATTTCTATTAATTCTGCATTGGAAAGATGAGAGTTTATTTTTTACTTATGCTTCAGTCCCTTTTGCAACTAACCAAAATTCTCAGGGAATTCATAAAATAAAGCAGAAAGCTTGATTTTAAAACTGATACAAAAGCTAGGATACTGCAATCTAACATATTTAATCCTTTTTCAGAGCATTAGTTGAATTCTACATAATATATTTTAAATATTCTGAAAAAAAAGGTGGCCTCACAAGTAATAAATGTACTGACCACTCCAAAAAAGCAAGTTTTTCTAGGGGTCTGGGGTGTTGGGTTTTTTTTGCTTCTTCAACAGTAGATGGCATTCCAAGCATCTCCTGAAGAAAGTGCTTTCCTAATGCTTGTACTATCACCAGCTGCTACAGTGAAATATGCAACCCTGGGCTCAGCTGCTAGCAGGTGAATTAAATAAAAATTCATTTTAATTCTGTAATTAATTTGAAATGTATTAGTAATTACTTTGGTCTTGGTATGTTATTTTGCCTGTCAAACAAGGATTTTATACGTTATTATCTATAGTATATTCACCAGGTGAAAATCATATACACTAAAGAGCTTAACAACCACACAACAGATAGTAAGTTAGTATTTCTCAGACTGTGACATTTAATTGCATAAAATGGATTTAGATTTCTTCCAGAGTGCAAGTAACCCTAGAGAATGATTCCTGGTAGAAGAACAGAAATAATAAATATCATTAATTTGTTCTTCTTGTTCTCTGCCTTTTCAAAATCAGCCTTACAGGGAGCCCCTTTGTAGGGCAGACTTATGTCCTGCATCCACTCCTACATAAAGCTCTGAATGACTATCATATAACAAACAGTGGTATTGGCAGTATTAGTACTTCATCAGTAAGGCAAGTTTATTAAATGGCACGAAAAATACAAGTTCCCTACCAAAAAAAGAAACACAATACAGCTTCTGCTATGAAAACAAGATTACAATCTAACATTTAAACAGGAAATGAAAAAAACAGAAGAAAAATGACCGAGAAATACGACAGTAATGCAGAGTATATTGTTCCATACAAATTTTGTGACAGTACTTTCAAATAGATTTTTTAAACTAGGAAAGCTTTATTCTTAATGACACAAACTTTACTGTGCCATCTTCTTGTTAAAGAAAATAAAATGTAATTACATATATCATAGATACGGCCATGTTTAATAACCAATTTATCAAGAAATCATTTTTTTTTTCTGATTTGCTGTTACTGTTCACATAAATCTTGAGTGGTGGAAATTGTATTATTAAAGAAAATTTTCTCAATACTTTCTGAGGGAATAATTCCAATAGTCTTAAGACCTTCTGTTATGAGAATAAAACTCTTTGATGGGTAAAAAACTGGCTGGATGGGCGGGCACAAAGAGTTGTAGTGAATGGACTTAAATCCAGTTGGTGGCCGGTCACAAGCGGTATTGACCAGGGCTCAGCGTTGGGGCCAGTTCAGTTCAATAACTTTATCAACGATCTGGACGAGGGGATCGAGTGTACCCTCAGTAAGTTCGTAGACGACACCAAGTTGGGCAGGAGTGTTGATCTGCCTGAGGGTAGGAAGACTCTACAGAGGGATCTTGACAGGCTGGATCGATGGGTCGAAGTCAATTGAATGAGGTTCAACAAGGCCAAGTGTCAGGTCCTGCACTTGGGGCACAACAACCGCATGCAACGCTACAGCTTGGGGAAGAGTGGCTGGAAAGCTGCCTGGTGGAAAAGGACCTGGGGGTGTTGATTGACCCCTGTCTGAATATGAGCCAGCAGTGTGCGCAGGTTGCCAAGAAGGCCAACAGCATCCTGGCTTGTATCAGAAATAGTGTGGCCAGCAGGACTAGGGAAGTGATCGTCCCTGTACTCGGCACTGGTGAGGCCACACCTCAAATACTGTGTTCAGTTTTGGCCCCCTCACTACAGGAAAGACATTGAGGTGCTGGAGCAAGTCCAAAGAAGGGCAATGAAGTTGGTGAAGGGTCTGGAGAACAAGTCTTATGAGGAGCGACTGAGGGAACTGGGGTTGTTTAGTCTAGAGAAAAGGAGGCTGAGGGGAGACCTTATCATTCTCTTGAACTACCTGAAAGGAGGTTGTAGCAAGGTGGGTGTTGGTCTCTTCTCCCAAGTAACAAGTGATAGGACAAGAGGAAACAGCCTCAAGTTGTGCCAGGGGAGGTTTGGATTGGATATCAGGAATAATTTCTTCATGAAAAGGGTTATCAAACATTGGAACAGGCTGCCAAGGGAAGTGGTGGAGTCACCATCTCTGGAGGTATTTAAAGGACATGTAGTTGTGATGCTTAGGGACATGGTTTAGTGGTGGACTTGGCAGTGCTAGGTTAACGGTTGGACTTGATCTTAAAGGCCTTTTCCAACCAAAACAATTCTATGGTTCTATGATTCTATAAAATACTGGGGTTTATTCTGAGAATATAATTAATTGAATAAAAGCATAAATGGGAATACTTTTAGATCACTTTGAATTCTGTATTCACGTATTCTACAGAATTTATTAGTTTAGATCTGGTAAATCACTGGAAATTACTGTGATAATGTTGCATCTATCTGTGTTATAATCTCTCTATCCACATGAGATATTTGAGGTAAATACAATGCCCAGTTTACATGCTACTGAAAGAAAGCATAAGTGGTTTTCTTTAAAAATAGATGTTGTCTGGTGATTCACTTGATGCATGGAAGAGCTAGAATCATAAATGGAATATTATTATAAACTGCATAACTAGTTATAGTAACACAGTCTACAACAGTGGAAATGTTCTTTCCCATTGGTTTTATAAGCCTGAATCAATGTTCCACTAAGAAATAAAAGATATCAGTCTATTTTTTTTACAGAATGGTTTGCTATTTCTGTCTACCTGTCTACTTTGATCAGCACTCTCTTGGGGTTTTTTTGCTACTTGTATCTTTATTTTAAAGTAAATTAAAGTTAGACAATACTTGGAACTCACCAAATTTTTCTAGACTTTTTCTGATTCTTTTTCTGAGTCCCCTTGTCTTGTACTCGTATGAATAAGGCTCTCCTAGTCTGACGAGTTTATTTAAATTGATAGTTTTTCTGGAAATTTTTATTTCTTATGTTGTACAGATGTATTTATAACTAGCAAGCAAAGTGATTCTAACGCTTTATCACAGATGCCAATTGAACTGGAGTGTTGTAATTGTTCACAATCGTTTTTAGCTAGTGACTAGGCATTAGGCTCAGGAGATGAACATAATCCAATACTATGAACATAGCCATATTTGAAATTACTGACAAATTTGCACACATTCCACTCTCTCTAGTTAGTTTCAACTTTTACGGTTTTTAAAACTGATGTTTGCTGTGGCAAAGACAGCCAACAGGATGCTGGGTTGCATCAATAAGGACATCACCAGCAGAGATAAAAAAGTCATTATCCCACTCTACTCAGCGCTTGTCAGGCCACACCTGGAATACTGTGTTCAGTTTTGGTCCCTGCTATGCAAAAAAGATGTCATCAGGCTGGAGAGGGTCCAGAGAATGGCCACAAAGATGATCAAAGGACTGGGAAGCCTGCCATATGAAGAAAGGCTGAGAGAACTGGATTTGTTCAGCCTTGAGAAAACAAGGCTTAGGGGAGATCTTATCACTATGTTCCATTATTTAAAGGGTGGCTACAAAGAAAATGGAAACTCCCTTTATACAAGGAGTCACATGGAAAAGACAAGGGGTAATGGGTACATGTTACTCCTGGGGAGATTCCAAATGGACACAAGAGGACAATTTTTCACAATGAGAACAATCAACAACTGGAATGATCACCCCAGGAAAATGGTGGATTCCCCAACATTGGACACTTTTAAGATTCAGCTGGACAGGGTGTTGGGCCATCTTGTCTAGACCGTGCTTTTGCCAAGAGAGGTTGGACCAGATGATCCTTGAGGTCTCTTCAAACCTGGTGTTCTATGATTCCATGATTCAAAGAATACTACCTGTCTTAAAAGAGGAACTGCTTTGGTAAAAGCATTCGAAACAGAAACCAGCTCATCTGGTCTAATTCATGAAGGAAATACCACTTAAAAAAATAAAAGAAAGAAAATTTTTTGCAGAACACATTGGTGAGATTTATCTTTAATGATTTTGATTTTTTTGGCCCGGAACTAAATTCCTTCAAATAGCTTCCATATCACAAATTGCACACTAAGCAGAAGCTTGAAAGCATTTAAATGATCTGCTAGAAAAATTAATGAAAAATATTTATTTCAAACTAAGATGTAAGGGCCTCTGATCAGAATTCCTCAGCTTCTCCAAAATATCTTGTTTTGGCTGAGAATACCAATAGTTTTAAAAGCTAAAACTATTTCATTTTGATTAATTTTCATTAACTCCTGCCACATATGAACTTCTGCAGTGGCCAGTGAATGAATATAAGTGAGATATTCCCTGGCTGAGTGAATTGTCGTTTTATTCAGCCTACTAAAATCTTGCTACACCATAACTTGAGAACTGTGATGTTTTGGGTCCATTAGATTTGACGTCCCAGAGTACAATGCAGATTGATTAATCAGGCTGTACTAAATTTCAAGGCTGTAGTGACATCATATATTTATTTTCTTTTTGGGTGTTAATTTCCTTCAGTGTCTTTTTACAAGTTATTCAGCAAAATGGTTTAATAGCCAGTAAAAAAATTCTTAAATTCAATCTCCCTCTGCATCATAGAATGAAGAAATGAGAACCTGGTCTGTGTAACTATTCCCGTTGCTCAATGAAAGCAAAACATCTACTCTCTAAATAGGCTCCAGGAAAGAACACTGGAATCCAAAAATGAGAGACCACAGCCAAGCAAAAACCATATTACTATTTAGCAAATTCTGTGTTTATTTACAGTCCTTTAATTGGGTTTCATAGGACAACCACTCACACAGAAGTATAACTATTCCTCTGAGCAAACTATCTAACCTCTGAGATCTTACATAAATTATGGTCTAAATCAATAGAAGTTGTTCAAACATTTAATGTCATTCTTCTTCTGGTTCAAAAATACATCACAGTGGTTCCTGAAAATACTACGGACATTTCTGTAAAAATCAAAATTCTCTCCCAGAAGTGATGAAATACTTCAATCGTGTGATTACTTTTAACACAGTTTTTTTAAAATATAAATAAAGTATAACTGAAACTGTAACAGTCTCACAGTTTTCTGTCTGACTTTTCTTTCTTCTATTTTTGCTAAGATTAGCTTTCCTAGTCAGGCTGCAAAAAATCTTACAACAGTCAGAGGCAAAATCAAGTGTCTAGCTTGGTAGCCTTTAAATCTTTTCACCAAATACCAATGAAAATTTTAAGTGTAAAATTAAACATCATACTCTAATTAAATAAAGCTACAGTATTCTGTCAACAATTAACATTTCAATGTTGACTCAACACCTAAACTTCCTGAACGGATGTAATGTCTCTTGTGCGGCATTACAAAGAAGAATCTGAAGTTTGCCCTCTTTGGTTTCTGTTTCCTTGGAATAAATTTAGGAACCAATTAAGAACCCAGAATCCTCTCCCTGACATACACGTTATCTGAAACACTCACTACTTCTTTGTAAGAGTGATCAGTTTTGGATTCCAGATACTTAGCTGTAATAGGTTAAAGGCACTTGTAGGGGGAAGACAGGGGTAGAAAAAAGGAAATTCAGTTCCCTCATCCTCCAGCACAACTATACCTATACTAGAGGCATAAACAGAATGCCACCTACAGAAATACTTACCTTTGTGAGCATCATTCTCTATAAACATATGTTATTCAAACTCTTCTGTGAAGAGTTCTAAATGTTTAATAACGGAATTCTGAATTGCAGCTTTGGATGATCATTTAACTCCTAAGTCTTTATTGTAATGCAGACATTCATTGTTCTTGTTTCCAGCTAATTACAAGCATTCATTCATGTCTGTTTGCAATTAGAGTGTATTTAAAATGAACAGAACCGCCATTCATGAAGACACTATACATAAACGAAAATTAGTAAACACAAAGTGACATCAAAAACAGCCCAGACAATAGTCCTGTGATTTAAAATATAGCACATGCTAAATATCCTTGAAAAACTCACTAGTGAACACATTTTGCAGAGCTACAACACTAGTATCCATTTCTAATTGGGAATATGAAACTAAATTTTGTAAATTCAGTATTTTCCTAAATCCACAATAGCAGTATAAATGAGAAGTAAAGGCAATCTACAGAAAACAAGTTTGAAAGTGATTCTCAAGTTCATAAATCAATGAATTTGTATGCTGCTGTTTTGTAAGGAAAATACCAGCTCCTTTCTTCTGAGGAAGGAGGTACCTACTTTTTTGCTTAGAGACAGTGAGAGAGAAAAAAATGTACTTCATATATGAAAAACCTACCCAAAATCAGCACAAGGAGTAGAGTTTTCAAAACTGCAGAAATTACTGATGGAAGGATGAGTTTACTACATTTCAGTCCTGGTTATTCTCATTAGTCATTGTCTATCCCAAGCACAAGTTCAATACACACAGTCACGTGTGAGGGGCAAATGAGAAAATAGTGCATTAAATAGCTCAACGTGTAATAAAAATTAGACCAACTACCTTCTATCTTGTTTGAATCTCTCAAACTGCAATTTAAGCTCAATACTTCTTTTCCCAGCATCTACTACGGGCATGAAGAACAGCAGCCTTTCATTTCTTTGAAAATCTTAAAGTTCCCCTCAGTCTTCTGTCCTAAAGCGCATGAAATTTGTTCAGCATTTCCTCATGGCATTTTTCTATAGATCTCACTTGGACTGTTGTAAACTAATCCACGGCTATTCTGAGCTGCAGTTTTTAAAACTGGACACATTCCAGCTGGGCATTTACTGATGTTGATCAGAACTGAAGGGTTGCCTCAGAGTTTTGTAGGACACAGTAATTTTTATGCAACCTATGATGGCAAATACCCTTTCCTTAACAGCATGGACAATTAAAGTTCATGTTCAGCATAAGGGACAGTCTAGAGCCTAGATATTGCACTTGGGAATTGCTACCTAATGAGTTGCTAACTTAAATTTAAATGTATGACTACATCTAAGCACAGTACTTACTGAATAATGTCCTTGTTGAATATCATTCAATAATTTTAGACCATATCTCTAATTTGTCAAAATCATTTTAAACCTTTCTTCTAACATGCTTGTAAGTGCACCCTATTCCATCATTGTAGACATTAATCAATGTGCTTGACAACTTTAGCAAAGTTTCATTTGGTACGTCTTTCCATTTAGAGAGAAAACCATTCATAGATACTAAGTAAAACTCTGACTGTTACTCATTGGTACGTATTACTATTCTACAGCAGTTTTCTCTATATCATCTGCCCTGGCTTGCTTAGGAATATGTTCTGCAAGACGATATTAAAACCTTCCTCGAGTCAAGATATGTTATCTATTGCCACTTCTCTCTACAGAACGTGATGCCTGTTGCAGAATTAAATTACATTTTTTTGCAAGATTTCTTGATGTTCTTGATACATCCACATTGTCTGTTATTCATTTCTTTTTTATCTTCTAGATACTTACAAGAACTTTCTTATTTCTTCCACTGTTTTTCTGGGAATTAAAGTGGGCAGATTCACTTCCAATACTCTAGCTCTTCTTCTACCCATGTCACCGCAGTTTTTAAAGGCAGATTCTGTGCTTACTCTTTTCTAGTCCTCTCTAAGACCATATCCAGAAAAGAGATTCCATAAGATTTCCTCTACTCTTAAAATAGCTTAGAATAAAATCCATGAGACCCAACTATTTAGTAATTTTATTATTACTTTGTGACTCACAAAGAAACTTAAATTCACAATTTTAGAGACAAACCTAGCATCTCAGTTAATTAAAATGCTACTTTAGCCAATAAAAACAGAAAACTACTTTCTAAAGCCCTGTCTATTCAGACCATTTGGTCCGAATACAAATATTAGTAGAAAGTTTAATCTTGATCTTCTAGGATCAAAACAAGGTATAGAATATCTGTGACCACTTTTAAAATTTTTCTCATTCCCATTCCTGAAAAAAATAGTAGTCCTGGGTAGGTACTGAATGCTCTCTCCTATAGCTAAAACACTTGTATTAACCGAGAAACAAAATCTAAAACTGTTTAATACTTTCGGGCAACAGTGTCTTGGAAAGCACAATGGTTTCTTACTAATACAGATTATCTCTATTCACCAAAGACAGAGAAGGTTCATCTATCATAGCCCTGTCAGGCCTGTCTGTGGCACTGCTTCTTTGTATCAGACATTCTAGATTTTTTTGAATTTATCTGGCCTATTCCCCCAAGATCTCTGGATTCTTTGTCACAGCTGATTCCCACTTGAAGGAGTGACCCTGATGGAGAACAGAAAATGCACAGAGAGGGATGTGCTTGTCACAGCTGCAGAAACAATAAGTTTAGAAACTGAGCCTTACTTATAGTCTAATTTTTTTCATATAGAAAATAATACTCTTTTTTTTTCCCCTCAAAAGAGACACCAACTATAAGGAGAAGGACCTAAGTAGCTAAATTGAATCACAAAATTCATGAACAGGGTATACAATTCAAAAATTTACTTAAACCTTTCTTTCCAAACAATGTACAGCAAAAGAGGGGTGAAAAGAGTGACCAGCAAAATTTTGATATTAAAGAGTTCAGAAAAGATGAACAAGAATGGCATGAGGACTTGGGAAAACATCAGTGAGATGTGAGTTCAGGATTTTTTAACCTTACTGGAAAAGTGATAAAAACAGTAACTTGATTTCAATCTATCTTCTCCATTTCTATATACACAGGAGACATTGACACTCTTAAAGAGTGTTTTGTCTATGAAGTTGGTTCACTTTCTCTTCAAGTTTGGCACTCGACCTCCTTGATCATCCAACGTATACACATATGAGTTTGCAGCCCGCCCCATTATGGCTGAACCAAGCAGTCATCTTGATGCAGAAAAAAACAGCTATGAATGAGATGATAATAAAGATTGGTCTGCACAGTGAATACAAGTACCATCTGGCTTGGAAGCCTGAGTTTGTTTCCTAACATGTATAAAAGGACAGTACTGATATAGACTGAAAATTGTCTCTTTTTAGCCTGCATCCAGGACTAAACAGTAACCAGCTGTTCTACCACCCAGTGACTCCTCCCCAGCTGAGAAAGAAAATTGGGAAAAGGAAGGAGACTCGCAGGTTGAAATGGAAACAGATTTAATAAAATAAGAAAACCAATATTAATACTAGTGCTAATATGAAATACACAGATTTATACTCAGCCCATATATTGGCCACGAGCTACACGTTCTCAGCAGTGAATGCCAGACATCAAACACTGCAAGCACCACAGCTCCAGTAAATATGCAACAGTCACAATGAACAGGAGACCAGGCCCTGGTACCAGAATGACAGGCAAGACCCTCCAGGGATGGCAACCACTGCGAAGAGAGGGCGGTCTCCAGCAAACTTTACAATTTACTAAAACAAAGTGCCTTATCAACTTTGCTCCATCATACCGGGTGCTGCAGTCTTCTCAAAAGTGCAGCTTTTCTGAACAGCAAATTGATTCTATGATTCTATCCCAGCAAAACCAGGACAAAAATCTATTCTCAAGGAACAGAAGTTGGAGGTGGGGGTGAAGATTAGAACAAAAATGCAAATTTTAAAAGGTGAGGTTTTATAAATATTGAAAGATTTTATTCACAATAGCAGTGAAACTTCACAATTTTAAGTCAATATTGGATGCATTTCTAAATATGTTCTATTTCAATCTCACTTTCTTGAGCTTGATGTAATAATTGCTCAAAGAGGTTGTATTACCTATGTGATGGATGAAGTCAGATCATAACAGTCCCTCCTCTGACTTAAAAATTTTCCTATGTGTGTGAATGAAAGATGCAGCCTTTTTCAACTGATGACTCTCCTCCAAGATAAGCCATCATCTGTTACGTCCTAATCATACATTATTAACAACCATCTAACCGCAAAGTGAGATATAGCTGAAATGAACATAATGTGAGAATTTTTACAGTTACTTAAACATTTTTAAAAAATTATTAATAATAAACATGCACTGAAAAAATAAAGGTTGCACTCTATGCACATGGCATATTTTAAGTTAATACAATACCACCACACAAATTTAAAGTTATTTCAAACATATACTATACAGTTGATATTTAAATAACGAGTAACGTTATCTAAAAAGATGAGGTTTTTTATGTGTCCATTTTGTTCATGCATTGTCAAACAAATCTCTGTAGTTTGCATAGCTGAAACTATAGAAGTTAGTTTTTTAGTTTGCCTAAAATTATTTTGTTTCAACATCTTCTTTGATAATAGCTGTGACACAAGCAATGCTAAAAATATTGCAATATTATCTCATTGACTGCAGTGACTAAAAAAAGTAGCACTGTGCAAGAAAAAAGGCTACATTCAATAAGACTAGATGTAACTATAAAAATATAAAATTATTGAGCTTCAGAAGGAGAAAATAGCAAATTCTTCCAACTTAAGTGAAAAAGGATCTTTTTACTTTCCGGAGAACTTGTATACAGTGGCTTATAATGAAGCTCAAAGAAAAGATAGCACCTGGAAGAGAAAAACTTAGAAAATTGAAGTGAGAGAGCAATCTCATTTCTCTACAAAATAAAAACACTCTAGACTGACCTATAAAAAGCAGATAAAATTATTACCTAATTAATTACACATAATGTTTTTTACTGCTAATACAATGCTGCAGAATAACACTGATTTGCAAAATGTTTTTAGAACAGAAAGCAATGATGGAAGTGCTCTGCCTTCTTCCACAGTTCTCATAAGGAAATAGCAAGCTCTTTTGATTTCAATAAAATGGCATTCTATAAATAAAATGTATTTATATCTTTGCAAATAAGCACAAGAGTTACACTGATCATGGCTTTAGAAATCTTGCCTAATTTTTCTATGATGCTTCAAAGCCCAGCTTAGCATCTGGATATGCTGATTTTTATCACTTATAACGATAACAGGGTTTCACTACTTGAACAAAATCTCTTCAGGAATGAAGAACAGCTGGTGGAAGCTGAACAAGAAGTGAATGGGCAGCGGAGACCACTTTGAAATGTTTACATCCCTATTTTGTTGAACATATATATCCTCAAACTGCCAACTCAGTCAAATATATAAGAATTCTCTAGGAATTCCTCCTGATAATGGCCTAACATACAGCACCTACAACTGTTTTCTCCTTTCCTAGCTTGTCAGAGGATTCCATTTCATCCTTATGGGTGCCCATACTTATCAGCTGCCATTATCATTACCTATCTATCTCAACCACAGTAATGCAAAATTCCTCAGCAAGAAGATATCAGCCATTATCAAATTCCCATCTACATTTTTCTACCCTAAGGGCTGTAGCCTAGTTTTCTACTCTCTGCATTGATTTTTAACAGAAGAGAGCATCGAGTGGAACGTTTCATTTCTTATGTTCAAAAAGCTCAGCGTCCTGTGACCAACATGTCCAGGATAAAGATCATGGTCAACAATTTCACTCCTCAGCCATAATAATGGTTTTAATTTACATGAAAGGAGACAGAGCTTTTCTACAATAATCCTCAACTCCCAAATTACCCTGTCTTTTGTTCTACCTGCAAGGTGCACTGATTTCTCCTCTTCTAATTTGAACACAAAGAAATGTATATATTTTTAAAAATCCACCATGTTAAAATAAACCCCACTAACTGCACACGAAATTCCTCCCCCAGGGAGAGAATGTGAGAGAACAAACCAAATGTAACAGATGTTAGTCATGTCATTTAATGCATGACTGGAAGACTAAAGATACTATGTTGATGAGGACAACATAAGAACTTCTGCAGAACAGAATGGGATTAGCACTTGAGTATCTATGGTTAAAATGAGGGAACAGCATAAAATAAAACCAAAGACAATTCTCTTTTTCACACTGAATTAAATCAAAAACTACAGAATGTCCAACAAAGATGCTTCAGAACTTCTAATTTGCTATAAAGCCTGACAAAAACCCAGAAGACTATGATTCAAAATTAACATTAAATCAGCCACAGATGACACAGCACTGTGGTCAAACAGATCGATACTAATAATATTCTATTTGTGATGTCTTCTGTTGTTCCTGTGCATGATTTCAGAATGTAAATGGAGAGACTTCATTATAAACACTATAAAAACTAGTTACTGAAACCGCAAATGAATGTCAAAATTCCTATAATCATTATATTATTAATTATAGGTATTGTCACAGCAGGAAAAAAAATGATTGTGGGCTCAGACTTCCTTTAAACAAAACAGGATATTTGTTCCACTCATCACTGACACTAGCTTTGGAAAAAAGCTATAATTAAAAGGATATTAAAAGTGACATCTAAAAAAAATGTATAATAATCGTATTTATTGTCAGTTACTTAAAAACCTTGGAGTTCAACCCAAACTCCCATAAAAGGAGCACTTGAAGATTAAATGTATTTAAATATCATAAAAAATATTTGGAAAATGCTAACCTCTTTCCTAAATACTAGCTGAAGTTAAGAAAATTACTAAAGAAGGTGGTCAACTAATAATTTAAAAAAAACAAATATGATGATATGCAAACATATCTGTGGAATGGCCAATGTAGACTTTTCTGTTATGAATTTTCAAGGAGACAGGAAATGTAAGCTATTTTCTATAAAATGGAGCAGAACAGCAGCATCTGTCATGACACTGTTATCTACATATTTTATCTTAAATTGTCATCTCCACGAAAACTATACAAAAAATATATTCTGGTTGGAATGTCAATGACTACTTAAAAGTTATATAGCTCTTTAAATATAAATCAATTGATTGTGGATACTGTAAATAATCTTTAAAAGAAACAAAACACAAATTCATTATCATTCATCTCCCAGGAAAGAAGGGCAAATTCCCTATAAGCATTCTTGGAAGGAATTATATCCTGGGATTCCTAGCCTTGTATACAATTGATAGCTTAAAGCTTTTTAGCACTCAGAGACAAAAATCTTATTGCAATAGCCTTAGACTTCCCAGGTTTCTCATTTAAAAATAACAGCACCATCTTATCCATGTCTGTTTGATATTCCTTTCTAAATCAGGGACATATTTGTATGCTATGGCCATAATATAGACATGGCTGTCAGGCAAGTGAATACACAGGTCTTAAACAAGGCAAGTCTGAATCAGCCTTCAAGAAACAGAGTAACTGCCCAGTTAGCTTTCCAACAAAAAATATTATTTCTCTGCATTATGATAGCACACAGATGCCCCAGACAACTCCCTCCCAACACTTTTATGTTAAAGTCTATACAATACAGCAAGAGAGAACTGGAGAGTTCTGTTTTCAAATAAGTTGAAGGTCATGCTCAAAGACTGCAAACGTTTATGAACATGCTTAACTTTACACAAGTCTCTGCACAGGCAAGGACTAATGGCAAGATTTAGTGACTACTGTGCTGCATTCTTACAAGGCCTAAAAATAACCCAAGAAAACTATTTAAAATGTCTAAATTATGCACTAAGTACAATTAATGAAGTATCCTCAAAACAGAATCCAGACACTTGAAAAACTGACAAAGAAACTGTATACATCTAGCCAACAGAAGGAAAAGGACACTGTTCTTCCAAACTTCTGCCTCTTTCATGAATTTGGGTACCTGACTGAGGCCTCTCTACACATTTGAAATTGTGGGCAATAATACCATGAATTGCCTTTTCACAGAATATTCTTGGAGAAGTCAGAACCTAAATGAATGGATTCATTCTTTTTATAAACATGGTATCGATCTTTTAGATAATAGCTTGTCCAGACAGAAATGAACGTAACAGAATGGAAATCCAGACCTTTTTACACTCCTGGATGAAGTCTGTACTTGTAGGGCTACAGAGCCAGGCTCTCCAGCTTGCTTTCCTGTCAGCCTCTGAGGCTTTCTGCATTGTCTTCAGAATATCATAGGTTCAACAGCTGGGATGATGAATGTCCTATCAGACTTTTCACCTAATTCTTGTAGGAGGTGTGAGTCTTAAACCTCCTGGGTGGAAGGTTATGGAGCAAATCCTACTGGAGGCCATTTCCAAGCACAGGAAGGACAAGAAGGTCAATGCGAACACACCTGAATTACCTGATTGCCTTCTGTGATGAGATGACTGGCTGTGTGGACAAGTAGGGGTGCTGAAAAGATGAAGCCAGACCTTTCTTGGAGGTGCACAGGTATAGGTCAAGAGGTGGCAGACAACTTGGAACATGGGAAATTCCAACTACACATTAAAAAAATCTCGTATTTTGAGGGTGGTCACATATCAGAAGAGATTGCCCAGACAGATTGTGGAATCTGAGTCCTTGGAGATGTTCAAAATTCAACAAGTTCCTAAACAACTTCACCTGCTTGATTTTGCTTTGAGCAGGGCCACTAGATGACCTCAAGAGGTCCTTTCCAACTTGCACAATCTTATGATACTATGAAATGATCTTCTATTTTCTGGGCTGGTACTCTGACCACCTTCTCTCATTCCTTTATAAAACAATTATTATGACAATCTGAATATCCTGTTTCTTCATGCTAAGACACTTCTGTGCACATGCTAGTGCCCAAACTTAAGACATGCAAGGAGCTTTAGAACAAACATCTGGTTGCATAGCGATGGTTAGGTGTATGTCAGAAGTTAAATTTCTTAGACATCTGAATCTTACATATATTCCTAAAACTGTGAGTAATCTTAGCAATTTTAGAGATTATTCACTTTACTAAAGTTAAGCATGGCTATTCAAGGCAAAGTAGCACATTAATTGTTCATTGCTAGTATCAGTGTTGTTCTATTTCAAACAGAAACGGCTCATTCCACAAACAAGTATCAGCTCCACATTTATATTACATTTTATTCTGTCATCATTCATTACACTGCCCATTCATTTACAATTCCTAATGCAGTTTACAAAAGCAAACATTTGAATAAGGATTCAAAGAAGCTTCTCTACAAATAAGATTTACCATTTTGCTAAATGATAGATAAGTACTAGTGTAAAAAAAAGGAATTATTATTTTCATTTATGTAAATATTGGCCAAAAAAGAGACAAATTATCAATTTAGCTTTGTCATCTGAAAAGCTGAAACAGCAAAATCTATGCATGTTCCATTTTTGTGATTGTTGAAACTTATTACAAAATGTACTAGCTGTAAAAAAAATTAAATAGGGTGATAAATATTTGTAACGAAATGTGCAAACACAGTTCCTGTAATTGTTCTTACCTAAAGCAAAACACATCTAACAAGCAACTATATCAAGCAATATGACAGGTGGTTTCTGACAGATGCCATTGATTCTTCTTTGTTTAACACAGAACAAGCTGTCACTAAGTGACAAAGTGAACCTAACATTCCTAAGCTTTTTGAAGGATTTACAAGTGGCAAGATGTGGACTGGCTACTTTCATTTTTTAATTATTTTTAATATTTTCAAGCAAACTGTGCAAAAGGGGTAAATTCATCACCTTGATGTCCATGGATATCAAACAGGCATTTCCACTTCTTCAGTTCACAGAAGCTCACAGAAGTTATCTGACATTTCAATGAATTAATACATGAAAGATGTCTTCCTTTCTAATGGAAAACAAGAGAGTTACAGTTCCACCAGTTGTCCCAACATGAAAAGTCATTCAATCCTGGAGACTATAAGTAGGCAAATGAATCATGCCCAGGAAATGTGCATCTGAACAAAATTTATGACAGAGTATGTTTCATGACTGTTCCTATTGACCAAAAACTTAAAAAACTAAGTGCATACATCAATACACATTTGGAAGACAAGAAATCATGTGATGTGTATTGATAATAGAATGATTACTAGTTATTATTAATATTTCTTTTTAGTTTTACAACAAAAGGAGGCAAATTCTGCTAGTCCTCAAACCACAAAGTTTAATATCCAAAAATCAGGGGAAGATATAGCACACTAGGTATTTCTAGCTAGCTCTCATAACCAAAGTTTTTAACACAGACCACTACAAAAATTCTCCAATCTGTTATACAGAAGTTAGACCGTATGGTCATGACTCCTCTTTAGGAAGAGCTCCTCATACCTTTAAAATCTATGACTGAACATTTTAACTATGAACTATTACAATGCATGCTGAATTAAGACAGCTTGAAACATTATGACAAGAACTGACCAGTAACAGCAATTTCAAATTTCTTTCTGAAGAGAAAGACAAAAATGTCACATAAAAAAAAAATTCTTAACTATGTCAAATAGTGACTACTGTTACATCAGCATTATTTTTTTAAATAAGGTAAAAAAGTTTCTATTCTCTCCTACAGTAAGAAGTCATTCTTCATTTTCATGATGATTTAATGATCATATACAAATACACTGATCTTTCAATATATATCTAATACAGAAGGCTACCTAGAAATAATGACACTGGTCTTTAGAAATTATCATAGTTTCCAGTTGTGGCTAGAAAGCTGCCCAGCAGAAAAGGACCTGGGGGTGTTGATCGATAGGCCGGCTGAATATGAGCCAGCAGTGTGCCCAGGTGGCCAAGAAGGCAAACAGCATCCTGGCTTGTATCAGAAATAATGTGGCCAGCAGGACTAGGGAAGTGATCGTCCCCCTGTACTCGGCACTGGTGAGGCCGCACCTCAAATACTGTGTTCAGTTTTGGGCCCTTCACTACAAGAAAGACATTGAGGTGCTGGAGTGAGTCCAGAGAAGGGCAACAAAGCTGGTAAAGGGTCTGGAGCACAAGCCTCATGAGGAGTGGCTGAGGGAACTGGGGTTGTTTAGTCGGGAGAAAAGGAGGCTCAGGGGAGACCTTATAGCTGTCTACAACTACCTGAAAGGAGATTGTAGCGAGGAGGGTCTCGGACTCTTCTCCCAGGTAACAAGTGATAGGACAAGAGGAAATGGCCTCAAGTCGCATCAGGGGAGGTTTAGATTGGATATGAGGAATAATTTCTTCACAAAAAAGGTTGTCAGGCGTTGGAAAAGGCTGCCCAGGGAAGTGGTTGAGTCACTGTTCCTGGGGGTATTTAAAAGCCATGCTTAGGGACATGGTTTAGTGGTGGACTTGGCCATGCTAGGTTAACAGTTGGACTTGATGATCTTAAAGGTCCTTTCCAACCAAAATGATTCTGTGATTCTATGATGCTATAAATAAATAAATCAGCACAACTATTCCCCTCTAAATGATTGTTTGAATTAATTTATTTCTATGGAATGTTTTTAGTGCTGCTAAAATGTATTTATTTTTGCTTTGAAAATTTTTGTAATAGGAAGTGGAAATCTGCAAAAAAATTGAACAACCCCACTTTCAGTAAGCAATTATTACACTATATATGATTAATGAATACATACTTTTATTCTTCCTTTTCATTTACATGTAGTAAAAGTAAGAAAAAAGAATTCTCAAGGTTGAAAAAGGTCAGCTTACACCAATGCAATCATGTGGTTTTCTCTGCCTTGAACAGGAGGTTAATGTGACATCTTAACTGCCACAATGGTAACTGAGGGTTAAAAAAAAAAAAAAAAGCTTTCTAAGTTTGACACTAGTTTACAAAAGAGTCTCTCAAGATCTGGAGACCTAAACTTCAACTTAAGATACCAGCTGGGTGACTGTATTGGAAATGTGCTTCTTGAAGTCTCCATTGGTCTGTCACTGTGCATCATTCCTAACGAACTCAGGATATGAAGATATTGAAAAAGAAGGCATACTGCTTTTGCAATAAATCAGCAATCTTGTATATCCAATTACTATAAGGACTCTTAAAATGTCAAATGGCTTAGAACAACAAATATTGACAGGAAAAGATACAAGAGGCAGATAAAGTGAATTAGCAACTGAAAAAAACCTTTCATTTCAAAAATACTTTTATCACCAAAGGACAATGTGTTAATGATGAATGGTAAACTTATCAGAATGTCAGAAATTAGTCTTAAATGATGGAAAAAAACACCAATTGGAGAATGAGCTATGTTGGATTATTTATTTAGTCATCATTTGCCAGAAGGACAATTTGCCATCCCCTCATCTCCTGCAGCCCAGTAACCAAAACAATAATGACAAGCATTCATTGGCCTGATCCTAAGAAATATCCCAACCAGATCAAAATTTTTTAAAAAAAAAAGCATCTCAAGCAGCTACTTGTAAATCACAGAAAAAAACCTAGAGGGCAAGACTCAAAACCTGTCTCAGCAGTTCCTTCTCTTCTTCGCCTTTTACTTCCTCTTTCGTTTCCCTCCTATTGCCACCACCAGACCAGAAACTTCCTTCACAGCCACAGCTTCATGACTGCAGCATGCCCATGAGCCAACGGTGAATAAGACAGCTAAAAGCAATGGCTTCACTACTTCAGGCTAACAAGAATTCGTGTTCTGCATGTGATCCTCCAGCAGAGAGTTGCAAATAAAAATTAACACAAAAGATACATCTTTTCTCTTGCTTTCTTTTACCTTCACTCTATGTGTGTTTGTCAGTAAAAAGAAGAATCAAACTAACAATGATAGCTAAAGCTCATCTTGTCTAGTTCTTTTATTTTTCCTAATGGGACATCTAAAGGACTGTCAAATGTTGTGAAGGAGAGTTTTCTTTTTAAAAACTCCCTAGCTAGTACAAAAACCTCAAGAGACACTGTTAAGTGTTATTTAGCATTTTACACTTTTAAATATTTTAATTGTTTTCCTTCTTTCCCTGTCACTTAATCAAGAGCTTTTAAGAGATTTTTGTGGTGATCCTTTCCATAGGATTAAGCAGGCCTAGGTCTCTCTTCTCAGAACTCTGAATTTCTTTTAGCTGTTCAGCAATATAGAGCTATTCTGTTACACTATTTGCTAAACTCATCCATCCCCTCAAAACTGACAGAATATCACTCCTCTATCGCAGCTCAGCTAGTCTGTTATTATTAATCTGCACTCTGGCAGCCTCCTGAGCGTTACATGTTTTATCAAGTATAAGACAGCATGACGTCTCCCACACTAAATCAGAATTTTCAATCACTAAACAGAAAAAAGACAGGGGAAAGTAATACAATGTACAAGTTAGTAATATCATATACAGACAGGGTAGGTAATCACCATGAGGTTGGTCAGAAGCAGATCTTGCTAACTCCAGGGTTTTGTAAGAGCAAGCAGCAAAATTATTAGTTTCACAATTCTATTTGAGAAAAATCAACACAATTTAATGAAAAAAAGAAGTGAACTGGAATTTATTTTTCCTAACTATCAATTACATTGTTATCTGGCAAAGTTATTGGTTTATTGCAAAGACAGAAAGGCCCATGGACTACAGCTATTTAGCCTTCCATTTTACCAACTGCTACAATGTTCATATTGTATTCAAATCTATTTTCACACTGATATAATACAGAGTAAATGGCAAATATATAACATTATTTAATTTTTATATAAATATTAAGTATAGTTTTAAAAGTTAAATCCCAGTTTCCATCTCAGAAAAAAATAACTGACGTCATCCTTTGATTTACTGCAAAAACTTTTCAATACAATTTAAGAGATCATTTATAATCTTGGAAAGAATATCTACAAATTCATATAGTGAAAAATGCTGGTTCTTTCTGTGCTTTAGGCAGGCTGCATGCATCACAGCTGAGACGATACAGCACTGCCCTCCTAACCAGGAGCCATCAATGGAAAATGACCATGCCTGGTCCACACTCCATCGTGCACAGAAGCACACTCCAAGTAATACAGAGCCTCTATAGTCACAGGCTGGCATGGAGAATGAAACTGATATGTTTTACAGTAAATAGTAAGTCAGCAAGTCAACTATTTTATTCCCTGTTTACACCAACCAAGCTAGATGCTCTCTTAACTTGAAATCAGACTATATCTGCTTCACTTAGCTTCACTTAAAAAATTCACTCAGTATTGTATTTGCCAATTTTTCTCCACTTTGTACTCCTTAATAACATGGAAGAAAATGTTACATAAAGCATAAACAATTCATGTATTGAATACAGACAGTTAAGCAAACTATCCTACCTATTCTCAAGAAAAAACTAATTTCAGGATATAAAAAAAATGTCATCAGTGCATAGTTAAAAACAAAATTAAATTCTCCTTTTATGAATTTAAGTATCAATTCTCTGTAATATGTGAGGCATGCCACTTTTGTAGTATAAGTGTACATGAACAATCTTCTGATTTTCCCATAAATATATTTACAATGAAAAAATACATTCCTTTACACTTGAGAGCTGTTCTAGAGTTCTCTCAGTGCTGCCAGAGACCATAAAATATAGCAATTTTTTGTTTACAGTCCATAATATCTTAAAAAAAGTTAAAATTACTGTGTTAATACGTTCTCTTTGTGTTTTTAAGTCACACTCCTACTTTAATAAGTACATTTTCATGAATTTGCACCTACACTAATATCTCCAAGAGAGCATTGCTCTGACAATGTAATAAATTTTATTTCAATTTACTGGCTAGTTTTTCACTGTGCTATATTTTATGTTACCTTTAATCTCTATTGACTTCTAGCAGAATTATTTACCAAAATAATTTACTTCAGATCACACATACTAAAGAAAATTCTTAGATTTTAGAAGCCAAACATTTCATCTGCAAGGAGTATCTTCTAACCTGGGCTGAACAAAACCATATCTGAAATGATAGCTCTGAGCTTCTATGAGTCATATTAGGTTTTGATCCAGACACTTGAAATGGGAATAGAAAGGCTCTTTCTCCTGAGCTCCCTGCTGGGATCAGGCTTCTTACAGGAGATGTATTATAATCCTCTATAAATCCTAATATGTATTACACTTATTTCCTACCTCAGCTAAAAACAGAACCCACAACTATCAAGCGTTCCTCTGCTAATACTGCTGACGGTCACTGGCAGCATATCCCATCGTGCTCTTTCTATGCATTCAGGCAGAAACCAATGAACAGTCACTGTTAATACTTTATTAGCTCCTGTAACAGAGAGAAGAGTTGTCATTCTGAAGGTTCCATCCTTACGAGGATCAGCGCAAGGCAACCTGATGTGCTATGTTTGCACATCTTCACTTCTGTTTATAAAATGAAAAACTGCAGAGTTAGAAAATATATTAGAAAATTAGTGTTGTTTCTGTGATCTTTACTTGGATTCTGTGCATGTGTTACAATAATTACATGATCACAGATCATTTGTACCAAAGATCCTATGTCTCACTTAGCATAGTTCAGCTAAGCAGCAGTTATTCAATATTTTGTGTTCTTCTCATTTCAGATCTCCTCATTTGCCCCATGCTGAATTTAATGTATACTATTCAAATCCTGCTCTCACCACATAATTCAGTATTTGCAATGGACTTTTCAGTTATTCTTGCTGTTATAACCTGAACCTTTAAAAAAGGAAGGTTATTTACCACTACTAGGAAATTCTTCAACATATGTAATCCATAGACAGGTTCCCACCAAGTGTGAGAACCACATTTAAACATTCAAGATCAAACTTTTTAGCTTGAGAGTTCACATGCATTCCACTATTTCCTGTGCTGCTCAACCACAGCTTTACTGCAGAACTTCTGTGCCAGATGCTGCATCACATCTGGAAGTCACTGAGGCGTCATGCTTAGAAAGAGTGGTTGATCTGCAGATCTCAAGGATGCAGGTTCTCTTTGCAGCTGATACGATCATCACTGCCTCAGGCAGTTGACCCTCACCCCCAGTGTAGCTAGCTATTTCTTAGTGCTTTTATACCAGACAAGAAACAATTTTGATAGCCTTTACTGTGAGGGTCTTCGTGTACCTCTGATTCAGAGACAGAAAGACAACAGAATTTTGTTTAACATACATAAAATGTAAATTATTCTAAACACCCGGGATGGAAAGTGACATCCAGGATGTGAAGCAACATCTCAGTTCTGGAACAATACACATTAAAAAAGGGAAGAATTATCTCAACTCAAAGAACACAGCAGAACTTATCCTGGATCCCTTCCTAAGTGAAACCTTACTCAGAAAAACATTGTATAGGGAGAATAATCCATAAGAGTCTTTCTACTTTTAAGGCAAAAATGGCAGCCAACAGAAAAGATGTGTTTGTCCAGAGATGAAGGAGTGACTTTATTGCCAGAGAATAAAACACAATGAAGCACATGGGCACCAAACGAATCTACCATCACCATCAGTGGTATCATTTATCAATGTCGGAATGGAAGAGAAAGGTCACCTCAGGGTACAGTAGTGAAAAAATTACTCATAATGAGAACAGTTCAGGAACTGGAAGTAGAACAAAGGAATGCCGCTACAGTCTCCCAACCACCTGAGGAGCCGTGTGTCACAAGTTAAAGAGGTTTCTTTGTTCCACACAACACCACTAGATTCTGAATAATATGCTATTCTCACATCTCTGTAGTGGAGCTTCTTAGACAAGAACTCTGCAGGTGTACTGGATCTAGCTGGGATGGAGTCAATTTTCTTCATAGCAGCCTGTATGTTGCTGGGTTTTTTTGGATTTGTGACTAACAGTGTTCATAACACAGCAGTATTCTGAGTATTGCTGAACAGTTTTTGTACAGTATCAAGTCTTTTTCCCAGTCTGTCCCTCCACAAGTAGGCTGGGGTTGGCAAGAAACTGGGAGGACACACAGCTGGGATAGCTGATCCAAATTGATCAAAAGGATATTCCATAACATATGACATTTTACTGAGCAATAAAAGCTCAAGGAAACGACAAGGAAGCAGGGGTAGTCATGGTTATAGCGTTTGAACTGTTCTGTGTGTTGAGGCCAAGCTTACCAGAAATTGGTTAAACATCTGCCTGCCAGTAGGAAGCAGTGAATAAATTCCTTTGCTTTGGTTGCATGTGTAGCTTTTGCTTCACCTATTAAACTGTCTTTATCTCGATCCACAAATCTTCTCATCTTCCTTTCATTTTTCTCCCTATGCCACAGGAGAGGGGAGGGAGTGAGCAGCTGTGCTTAGCTGCTGGCCGGGGTCAATCCACCAAAGCAGAAGAGGAAGAGCTTCCTCTAGTGCCTCTGTGCAATGGGAAGGAGTGCGATAATAAGGTCAAAATGATGTTCTAAAGACCAGTTCTGCAGATGATACGCAGTAGGTATTAGACTAATTTTGAAAATTCCTTTCTTCTTCAAGCACCAGTCCAGAGCAAAGCCCATCTGACATTCTAATTAGATTGACCTAAACTGCCAGATTGGAGATTATCTAGTGAAACTCTCAGACAAGTAGTTTTGAGACTTTTTTGCAGTTCCTTCCTATTTCTGAGCTCAAACGTCTGGCAATCACTACAGGTCTTCCAAACATGTCTTCACCCTGACAGACATCCAAGAAGGTAAGAATGGCTGTCTGAAAGAAGGATGCTATACTGCATGCCAAGCAAGGCCTGAAGCCAGAGGATTTTTTTAAGAAGCAGCTTTGTGAAGAAAATGAACTGAAGTACAGGAAAAAGTTATAAGAAATGAACTTCCCCACTGAATACGAACAGCTAGGAAAAGAAAAGAAGTAAATAAAATGTAAGTAAATAAAGCAAACACAGAAACAAACAAAACAAAAAAAGAATAGAATAAGTTCAAAACAAAGAGAAGCTGTTCCAGCTTAAACATATGGCATCCAGGATGTGCCTCATTCATTTGCATTTCTGAGGAACATATATGGGGCTGAATAGGAGTATGCTGCACAGAAATCACTAAGGGTAACAAAGTTCTTGAGACCATTGTAAAAATCATTCAGTCGATATTAGGAACTATAGAATCATAACTAAAAGGAAATAAATGTTCCATCTGTCATCAGTACTGTTCGTTACTATGTACCTACAGATACAATGCTTAGTCTTGTTTTGAAAGAATCAAGTAACAAGAGTTCTGGCAATCCCTGTAATAGACTACCCCATAGACTAATAAATCCTCATCCCAGAATATTTTTATTAAGAATACATACTTTTTTTTACTTCTTCTCCTTGATTTGCTTCTAAAATTGTGCAGAGTGCTATATTCTTCCCTTTTTACTATCACTAAACCCTGTAATAACATGAAAAAATAAAAGAATTCACATTCTTGGTCCTTTCCCAGGTTCTTGTAAACAGCTTTGTAGTTCCCTGAACAATTTTTAATCCATCTATTTACTTCCGACCCCCTTCAAAGGGCCTTAAAAGTGTATGCAATATTCTAGCAAAGGTCACAGAGAAGATAGCAGGAGAGGAATGGTAACATCTCCAAAAGAACAGAAATTAATTCACACACTGTGCCTACATTAGGAATGGTTTTCATGGATAGGAATTCTAGTATACAACTGAAAAAAATCTTGCTAATTAAAAAAAACTGTTATAAGAGAAAGACTACACTTGAAGAAAATAGTCCTTTCTACTGAACATGCCATCCTGCTTAAAAAGTTTAAGTGTGCCTCCAGTCATAGTTTTGCCAGCACAGCACGTTGTTAATTACATTTTTATACCACTACTTATGCTAGCAGAATTCTCACCTAAACATCCCAGTGATGCCTGGGCTCCTAAATGCTCGTATGACTTTTGTGAAGTCACCTCTCCTTCTGGTTGCAAAAGCAACTCTGTGTTTACCAGGCACTCAGCAGACAGGCCTACCTCATGTGTGCCTCTACCTTAAGTCTGTGCTTATCAGTTGCAAGATAAAGTCAGGCTAATTAAAATTAAACAGTAAGTCAAACTAATCTTTTTCCTTCAAAAACTGTTGATTCTCAAGGAAAAAAAAACAGACGTAATTTGTCTAGATTTCAGTAAAATTTTGAGCTATGCCACAGGGAAATTAATTAAACCAGTCAGGAATTGGCCCTAAAAGATGTCATTGTATCCTATTAAAAGAGAAAGCATTAAGCTGGAGAAACATAAATAGTAAAGTTCCTCTAGAATCTATATTCGGAAGAATTTTTTCAAATTTTGTCATTAATCTCATATATAAAAGTAAGAGCAAAACATGTACTTTTGCCAACACCACCAAGTTAGGCATACCACTAGAACTAAGGCAGATCAACACTTTGTGTGATATAAACTAGCTGACCTGAAGTAAAACTACAACAGAAGTGGGACGAGAGCCAGTGTGGTGGTATCGCATGGGGCTGGGACAGCTGAAACAGTCGTTACTCTCCAGTGACTCCCCCAGGACCAGGCTGGTCCCACAGCCTCACACAGATGCTGCCACCAGCCTGTGGAGGACCTTCCAGAAGGGCAGGCTGAGCCCACACAGCGATAGCCAATCATCAATCGCCATGACATCTTGAGCCAATCAGAATGGGGCATTCCCTCCCCACACCTATAAGTGACAGGGTCAAGGTCCACTGAGGAGTCGCGGCAGAGGAGCTGGGGGAGGTGGCAGCGGCAGCAGTGGGAGCACCAAGGGCTCTGGGCAGCGGGGGACACCCCACAGCTCTGCACTTGAGGCGAGGTGAGGGCACCCCACAGCCCTACACCCAGACTGCCCTGACCAGCCCAACCTCTTCTGGGACTGTGCCGTCTCTCCTCACAGGACAAACTGCAACGCTGACTCCTAGCTTTGCTCCCAGGCCATGCCATCAACCCCGCAGAGCAGGGAGGTCACGTCACTCATTAACATTAAATACATCTGTGATTACGTGTGTTGCTGGTATATAAACTCATTTAGTCTCCACGTTCCCAGTTCCTTCTCAAACTGCTACAGCCAGTTGTGCCAAGTACAAGATCATGCATTTAAGAAGTCAATATAGAAAAGGTGTTCAAGCTCACAGAATGACTAGGAATGACCAATTATTTGCAGAATAAAAGAGGAGAGCAACTGGAGGAAGAGAACCAGTCCAGCCACTTCTGCTAAAAGGAGAGTTAATGCCAACACACTGATCCTCATAAAACTTCACCTTGAACACCACACACAGTCCTGTTTATCCCTATTCAACAAAGATGAACTTAGATCTGAAGAGTTAGGAGGATGATTAGGGAATAGAGAGCCTAATTTAAGAAACAGGATCAGAGATTTGAGTTGTAGTAAAAATGAAATTTAAAAAATGGAGTAAAACTAGAGGCAAATATCAGAGAAAAAAAGAAAAGTGTTGAAGAACAGGTATAAATTGGCTGGGACTTGTTTAAACAGGAAATTAGAAGATTGTTTCTGGCTCTAAAGAGAGTGGTATACCAGCACACCTTCAAATAAGAAAAGTGAGAGCAAAATACTAATCAAGCTCTACCTATAAAATAGTTATGAAACGGACTATTAAGACATGCTTGTTTGGACTTGGTGACCTAAGAATCATTCATTCCTTCTAGGGGCTCATCTTCCATTCAGGTACACACTAAAAAAACAGGAACAAAAAATAATTTTCAGGTTTCCTTGTTAAAGCAAAACAGTGAATGATTTCTCAGTTATAACATTTGGTAATAAATATGTGTATACCAGTGGAAAATCTCTCCCCTTTGTCTCAAACACTTCCATATCTTTATATGTGTATAAGCCCCACACCTAAAAATATCTATGTTTTCAATAGTTGGTTATAAAGGTGCCTTGGATATTGAAGCTTACTGGCAAGACTTAGAAATAGTCTTCAATAGGTATTTCTGCGTGTTATGTGGAATCCTCCGGATTGTAGGAACCTTGTACATTTTTCAAGCACTGCACTCACAGAACAGTGCAAATGCAGTGCAGTAGGTGCTTTATAAGCTTCCCAAAGCTATCAGAAAACACTGTAATGTCAAATTTTCTATGTTACAAAAAAAAACAACACAGAGATAGAAATGGCTATTACAGATTTAAATAAATAAAGTTAAGAACTTTAACACCTGGCAAGACCAGCACTCCATCTGTTCTGTTATCTAAATTATAGTCACGTATACCATTTTAACAAGATTTCCAGCTAGGTAAATAAATCTCATACTATGATCATATACACATATATCTATATTCTCTAAATTGTTCCAGTTATTAACACTGCTTTATTCCTTTTAAGGCAAACTATAAATTCTTTACAAAAATTCTGAAGAAAAAAGATGGCAAGTTTTATTACATAAGGTTATAATCACATTTAGACCACATTTTTTGTCATTGCTCTTACATTTGAGTATATAACTATTACAGTCCAACATATAATAAGAAAATTCTCTCTTGTAGTTCTGAGGTGCAAAAAGATTTAAGTTCAGTAACTGGAACATTAAAAGGCAAGTGAGTAATATTTATATTTAAATCAACTTCTGATATTGTCAATTTAATAAAATCATCATATTACAGGAATTCCTCATCTGTACTGTACTTAGGAGAAAACAAATCTGAGAAAACCTTCATATGGGGCATTAAAAAGTTTTAATTAAAATATATGTTTAATCCCCTATCATCTAGTGCATTCTCAGTTTAAAATGGCAGTTCTCAAAGCTTGGATATTGTCATCTAAACGCAAGGCAAATATGAAAAAATAAACTGGTGACAAAACTCCCCAATGGTACAAAGTTACTGGAATTTGTAGCTGACTGAGAAGAATTGTAAGAAAACTTAAAAGACTGAACTGACAGGTAACTAAATGTTAGATAATATTCAGTGCCTGTATGTACAAAGTAATGAGCTAGGAGAAAAAATAACAATAGCTACAGATATAAAGCTTGCTAATAAAATAGCTACTATGTTTTAGGAAAAAAAACTTACAGTAGTGGCCAAAAAAAGCAAAAGAAATAACTTTGGGGGTTTATTATGGAAGACAATATACTACTATATCACTTCATAAAAATATGAGATGCTCATATCTTTAACCTCTCAGTTCTAGTTACCACCCCTCAGAAAGAATAAAATTTATTCAAAAAATCTACGAAGGACAATAAGGGTGATCAGAAGCAGAGCATGATTTCCATAGTGGAAAATCTATACATGATCTTTTTAAGGACCCAAGATCAAACTGAGATAAACTGAGATTGTCTAAACTGTAAAAAGAAGCAGTTGAGGGAGGATATAAAAAAAGTCTATCCAAACACAATGAATCTGGTCAAAGTGAATATGGCTTCACTACTTTCCTTAGGGTGGTAGAGCTATGTGGTGCCTACTAGAGTTCTGAAGTGGCAAATTTAAAAATAAACAAAACTAAGGGTTTTCTTCCACACTGCTTTCATTCACAGAATCACAGAATCACAGAATCACAGAATCACAGAATGTTAGGGATTGGAAGGGACCTCGAAAGATCATCTAGTCCAATCCCCCTGCCGGAGCAGGATTACCTAGATCATATCACACAGGAACGCGTCCAGGCGGGTTTTGAATGTCTCCAGAGAAGGAGACTCCACAACCTCTCTGGGCAGCCTGTTCCAGTGTTCAGTCACCCTCACCGTAAAGAAGTTTTTCCTCATATTTAAGTGGAACCTCCTGTGTTCCAGCTTGCACCCATTGCCCCTTGTCCTGTCAATGGATGTCACTGAGAAGAGCCTGGCTCCATCCTCTTGACACTTGCCCTTTACATATTTATAAACATTAATGAGGTCACCCCTCAGTCTCCTCTTCTCTAAGCTAAAGAGACCCAGCTCCCTCAGCCTCTCCTCATAAGGGAGATGTTCCACTCCCTTAATCATCTTTGTGGCTCTGCGCTGGACTCTCTCTAGCAGTTCCCTGTCCTTCTTGAAGTGAGGGGCCCAGAACTGGACACAATATTCCAGATGCGGCCTCACCAGGGCAGAGTAGAGGGGGAGGAGAACCTCTCTCGACCTGCTGACCACACCCCTTCTAATACACCCCAGGATGCCATTGGCCGCCTTGGCCACAAGGGCACACTGCTGGCTCATGGTCATCCTGTTGTCCACTAGGACCCGCAGGTGACTTTCCCCTACACTGGTCACCAACAGCTCTGCCCCCAACTTGTACTGGTACATGGGGTTGTTCTTGCCCAGATGCAGGACTCTACACTTGCCCTTGTTATATTTCATTAAATTTCTCCCCGCCCAACTCTCCAGCCTGTCCAGGTCTCTCTGAATGGCTGCGCAGCCTTCCGGCGCGTCAGCCACTCCTCCCAGTTTTGTGTCATCAGCGAACTTGCTGACAGCACACTCTATTCCCTCATCCAAGACATTAATGAATATATTGAATAGAACTGGTCCCAGTACCGACCCTTGCGGGACTCCGCTAGACACAGACCTCCAACTGGACTCTGTCCCATTGACCACCACTCTCTGGCTTCTTTCCTTCAGCCAGTTCACAATCCACCTCACTACCCGATCATCCAGACCACACTTCCCCAGTTTAGCTGTGAGGATGCTGTTGGAGACATTGTCAAACGCTTTACTGAAATCGAGATAGACCACATCCACAGCTTTACCATCATCTATCCACCGGGTAACATCCTCATAAAAGGCTATCAAGTTGGTTGAGCATGACTTCCCGTTGGTGAAGCCATGCTGAGTGCCCCTAATGATCCCCCTATCCTTGATGTGCCTAGAGACAGCACCAAGGACAAGTTGTTCCATCACCTTTCCGGGGATGGAGGTGAGGCTGACCGGTCTATAGTTACCCGGGTCCTCCTTCTTGCCCTTTTTGAAGACTGGAGTGACATTCGCTTTCCTCCAGTCCTCAGGCACCTCTCCTGTTGCCCACGACTTAGCAAAGATGATGGAGAGTGGCCTAGCAATGACTTCCGCCAGCTCCCTGAGCACCCGCGGGTGCATCCCATCAGGGCCCATGGATTTATGGACATCCAGGTTGCTTAATTGGTCCCTGACCCAGCCCTCATCAACCAAGACAGATTCATTCATTCAGTTGGGAACGTGATACACAGTATGTTGTTGAAACCAGAGGTACGAATGGACTGAAGAAAGATTAAGACAAAATCACACAACAGATCATCAGTGTCTCTCATGCCCCGTGGTGTGAGTACAATATCCAGCTCAATAAGTCCTAGATTCTGGCAAAACTTTTCTGAACAAGGATAGCTATGAAAATACCTGTTGAGATAGTCTTTCCTAAACATTCATGCCTGGCCACTGTCAAAGATATCACCCTAGATATGGCTGCAGGGGGACCAGTTTGGTAGTTTGTACATTTTAATCATTTACTTTGTCATTCAGAAAAAAAATTATTTTGTCTTTCTTTTGTACTATTGAGAAAGTAAGACAAAACAAGGTATTTGTTAAATAAATTCAAAGAGCATTACAATGCACAGGTAATCCAGATCATTCCCCACTCTGCAATGAGCTGTAAAACCAGTGTAGTTCAGCCTCCTTAACTGTCAAGATGGAACAAATGAGATTGTGTTCCAGCTCTTACAGAAAACCTAGAAAAAATGCAAAAAAAAAAATTTTTATTCCCATTTTGCAGGGAGACACATCTCCTATAGTATTTAAAGACTAGCTCCTGAATTCCACTGTATGTTCTTACTAAGTCAGCTTACTACAAATCAGAGAAACAATAGTTTCCTTTACTATTTGAACTCCTGATGTCTCTGACCTTTGCAATATGTACATCAAGTTATACATCAGAAGGCTCCAAGAAAGGCGCAGTGCACTGTTTCTTTCCCAGCACATTTATCAGTGAACAATCAATAAGTAAGTATACTTATATCAACATACTAAACCGCATGTCTGTCTTAACCTCATTTTACTATTGCCCATCCTTAATTTTCTCAAGAGAACGGTGAACTTAGTACCTCATATTCCTGTGAAACTTGAAAAATACTGCTTATTTCTTCACCACTATTTGTGGTGAAAATATTGAAAGTCAAGGATGCACTCACACAACAGACCTAAGGTTAAACTTCTTGGTACACACGACTGTATCATTTACAGAATTATGGAATCATAGAATAGAATCAGAATGGTTTTGGTTGGAAGGGACCTTAAAGATCATCCAGTTCCAACCCCCCTGCCACAGGCAGCGACACCTTTCCTCTAGACCACTTGCTCAAAGCCCCATCCAATCTGGCCTTAAACACGGCCAGGGAGGGGACAGCCACAACTTCTCTGGGCAACCTGGTCCAGTGTCTCACCACCCTCACATGAAAGAATTTCTTCCTAATATCTGATCTAAATCTACCCTCCTTCAGTTTAAAACTGTTCCCCCTCATCCTGTCACTACTTGTCCTTGTAAAAAGTCCCTCTCCAGCTTTCCTGTAGGCCCCCTTCAGGTACTGGAAGGCTGCTATGAGGTCTCCCCGGAGCCTTCTCTTCTCCAGGCTGAACAGCCCCAACTCTCTCAGCCTGTCTTCATAGGAGAGGTGCTCCAGCCCTCTGATCATCTTCGTGGCCCTCCTCTGGACTCGTTCCAACAGCTCCATGTTCTTCCTATGTTGGGGGCCTCAGAGCTGAACGCAGTACTGCAGGTGGGATCTCACGAGAGCAGAGTAGAGGGGCAGAATCATCTCCCTCGACCTGCTGGCCAAGCTTCTTTTGATGCAGCCCAGGATGCGGTTGGCCCTCTGGGCTGAAAGCACGCACTGCTGGCTCACGTTGAGCTTCTCATCAACCATCACCCCCAAATCCTTCTCCTCAGGGCTGCTCTCAATCCATTCTCCACCCAGCCTGTATTTGTGCTTGGGATTGCCCTGACCCACATGCAGGACCTTGCACTTGGCCTTGTTGAACTTCATGCAGTTTGCACAGGCCCAGCTCTCAAGCCTGTCAAGGTCCCTCTGGATGGCATCCCTTCCCTCCAGCGTGTCGACCACACCGCACAGCTTGGTGTCGTCGGCAAACTTGCTGAGGGAGCACTAAATCCCACTGTCCATGTCACCAACAAAGATGATAAACAGCGCCGGTCCCAATACTGACCCCTGAGGAACGCCACTCGTCACTGGTGTCCACTTGGATATTGAGCCATTGACTGCAACTCTTTGATTGTGACCATCCAGCCAATTCTTTATCCACTGAGTGGTCCATCCATCAAGTCCATGTCTCTCCAATTTAGAGACAAGGATGTCAAGCGGGACAGTGTCAAATGCTTTGCACAAGTCCAGGTAGATGACATTAGTTGCTCTTCCCCTATCCACCAGTGCTGTAACTCTGTCGTAGAAGGCCATCAGATTTGTCAGGCATGATTTGCCCTTGCTGAAGCCATGCTGGCTGTCACCAATCACCTCCTTGATTTCCGTGTGCCTCAGTATAGTTTCCAGGAGGATCTGCTCCATGATCTTTCCAGGCACAGAGGTGAGACTGACTGACATGTAGTTCCCCAGGTCTTCCTTTTTCCACTTCTTGAAAATGGGGGTTATGTTTCCCCTTTTCCAGTCAGTGGGAACTCCACCAGACTGCCACGACTTCTCAAAAATGATGGATAGTGGCTTAGCAACTTCATCCGCCAGTTCTCTCAGGACCCATGGATGCACCTCATCAGGTCCCATGGACTTGTGCACCTTCAGGTTCCTTAGATGGTCTCGAACCTGATCTTCTCCTACAGTGGGTGGTTCATCATCCTTCCAGTCCCTGCCTCTGCCTTCTGCGACTTGGGTGGTGAGGCTAGAGCTCTTGCCAGTGAAGAGAGAGGCAAAGAAGTTATTGAATACCTCAGCCTTCTCCATATCTTGGGTAACCAGGTCTCCCGTTTCCTTCCGAAGAGGTCTCACATTTTCCCTAGTCTTCCTTTTATCACTGACATACCTATAGAAGCATTTCTTGTTGTCCTTGACATCCCTGGCCAGATTTAACTCTATCAGGGCTTTAGCTTTCCTAACCTGGTCCCTGGCTTCTCGGACAATTTCCCTGTATTCCTCCCAGGCTACCTGCCCTTGCTTCCACCCTCTGTAGGCTTCCTTCTTGTGCCTGAGTTTATCCAGAAGCTCCTTGTTAATCCATGCAGGCCTCCTGGCGTTTTTGCCTGCCTTCCTCTTTGTCGAAATGCATCGCTCCTGAGCCTGGAGGAGGTGGTCCTTGAATACTAACCAGCTTTCTTGGGCCCCTCTTCCCTCCAGGGCTTTATCCCAAGGGACTCTCACAAGCAGGTCTCTGAAGAGGTCAAAATCTGCTCTCCTGAAATCCAGGGTGGTGAGCTGGCTGCACACCCTCCTTGCTGCCCTATGGATCTTGAACTCCACCGTTTCATGGTCGCTGCAGCCAAGGCTACCCTTGAGCTTCACATCCCCCACCAGCCCCTCGCTGTTGATGAGAACAAGGTCCAGCATGGCACCTCTCCTCGTTGGCTCCTCTATCACTTGGAGAAGGAAGTTGTCATCCACCCATTCCAGGAACCTCCTGGATTGCTTGTGCCCAGCTGTGTTGTCCTTCCAACAGATGTCAGGGTGGTTGAAGTCCCCCATGAGGGCCAGGGCCTGTGAACGTGAGGCTACACCTATCTGGCTGTGGAGGGCCTCATCCACTTGGCCATCCTGGTCAGGTGGCCTGTAGCAGATGCCCACTATAATGTCTCCCGTCCCTGTCCGCCCTTTAATCCTGACCCATAAGCCTTCCGTCAGCTCCTCCGCCATCCCCAGACAGAGCTCCATGCACTCAAACTGATCATTGACATAGAGCGCAACACCCCCTCCTCGTCTCCCCTGCCTGTTCTTCCTAAAAAGCCCGTATCCCTCCATTCCAACGCTCCAGTCGTCAGAGTCATCCCACCATGTCTCTGTGATGCCAATAAAGTCATAGCCTTGCAGGTATGTGCACGTCTCTAGTTCCTCTTGTTTGTTCCCCATGCTCCGTGCATTTACATAGAGGCATTTCAGTTGGGCCCCCGACGAAGCTGCCTTGCGGCCTGAAATTTCTATCCGTGGCTCTTCTGGCACTCTCCTGCCAACCTGCCATCCTTCTCCAGTCTCTGGGCACCTATTACTGGCCCTGGCATCGGACTGGCTGAATTGGGATGGACTGAGGATCCCCTCCCCCAGCAAATCTAGTTTAAACCCCTCTTTACCAGCTTGGCTAACCTATGACCCAAGATGTTCTTCCCCTTCTCTGATAGATGGACCCCATCGGCTGCCAGAAGACTCGGTTTCTCAAAACGAGTCTTGTGGTCTAAGTAGCCAAACCCCTGGCTGTGGCACCAGTCCTGTAGCCATGTGTTGATTTCCCTAATGTGACTGTCCCTTTTAGTCCCCTTCCCTTTGACTGGAAGGATCGATGAGAAAACTGCCTGGGCCCCAGAGTCCTTTACCACTGCTCCCAGGGCTCTGTAGTCCTCCTTGATACGTCTCAGACTGCTCTTAGCTGTATCACTGGTGCCCACGTGAAACAGCAGCAGTGGGTAATAGTCTGAGGGCTGTACCAGGCTCGGTAGTCTCTCCGTGACGTCCCTGATGCAAGCCCCCGGTAGGCAGCACATCTCTCTAGAAGGCGCATCAAGTCGGCAGATGGGTGCCTCTGTGCCCCTCAGTAGAGAGTCACCTACCACTATCACCCATCGCTTTTTCTTGGTAGGACTAGTCTTTATACGGGGGGCACACTGGGCTACCTTACTGGGCTCCAGCGTCTCTCCCGATGTGGCGGGTCTTTCCTCCTCAGACTGCAGAGGACTGAAGCAGTTCTGCAAGGGCACCTCAGGCTTCGGGGGAAGTCTCCTCCTCCTGCTAGTCCGTGCTTTTGCATCCTTCCAATTAGTGCAAGCCCCCTGTGGCCCCAAATCAAAGTAGTGTTTTATTTGCTTCTTCTGCAAAACCCCAATTTGTCTGATACATCTGCCTTTTCTATACATTTCTCTTGAATAAAGGATCATTCCATAGCAAATAATATTCCATATATTACGTGTTTTAAAAATAATAAAACAAATCAATATGTATATCCCCAGCTTCATCCAACAGGTTTCACGTTATTTTTAATTCTATTCCTCAACAACCAGTGGAACAACAGGGACTAGTGTTACACACCTGATACCAAACTTTATTGCAAGCTACATGACTCATGCCCAGTAAACAGACCAATTGATAGGTATTACAAAACATAAAACATATTTGGTTTGCAAAATCACTCCAGTTACAGCGCCGTCTTGTAAAGCTACCTGTAGGAAGTGAAAACAGTAGTCTAGAACTTTTTCTCAGCATGTATTTACACATCTATGACTATTTTGCCTCATGAATTAATTCTTTGTGTCCCATCAACACTAGTTTCTTGTATGGTCTTTACCATAGCATACCCTGCAAAGCCTGAGAGATGTCATAACATTTCTTCACGTGTCATGTTCTATAAAAAAGCCCTCTAGCTTACCCCTTAGATTTTTCAGTCTCTGACTCTGCTATATCCTTTTTCACGTATTTTCTTCAACACTTCAGAAATCACTGTCCTAACAACATTAAAGCAAATTCCTAGCTGTGACAGTTGTCTCAGGCATTCATACTAGTAAATGTGATTGCTTTCTGTATCATCTTACACCCTTAGCTTGGGAAATGATTACTTATAAAAATCTCTGTAATGTAAGAATATTTAAGGTAATACGACCCTCTGTTTAACACAAATTGGAAGTCTTACTGTTCCTGAGACACTTGAGCCTCATGAACTGACAATTTTTAATCCACAATTATTTTAGCATTTGAGGAAAAATTTATATCTTCATTTATCACAGATATTGCAAGCCTATGAAAGCAATCTCAGTTCTCACATTTTACATTTGCAGTGAAGACAGAATGGCTTTTCTGGTTCCTTAATCTGACAGAGATAAAACAGCATACTCAGTCTGTAAATGCTAGAATATATGAGTAAAGCTAGGTCCCTACAGGTCCCAGAAGTGGCAAATAGCACTTTGGAAAGACCCACAGAGTCATTCAAACACAACTGGCAATGATCTGCCAGGGCTTGAGCAGTGTTGAGCTTTGGGTCAATAATGTAAGGAAGAGAGAAAGGGTGAAACAACAGCTAAATATAGGCATCGCTATAGTAAATTAAAAAAAAAAAACCCACAATAAAATGTGCTTCATGATTCTACATGGCCATATTACCAACAGACTTTCTGATCTGTGCCACTTTAAAAAAAAAAAAAACACACACAAAACACCTCCCTAAACTAAAAAAAGTGCTGAGAAGTCCTCTAAAATATACATGCATAATATGGCACAAAATATTCCTGGTAGATGGTGATTTAACTGTTTGGGTGGCCTGTCTCCTGAATGTTCTGTAGACCAAATAGAAGACACCAGATGATGAACACAAAATTAAATAGGAACCCTGATTTCAATACACACTCTCAAAAAGTAAGCTTCTAAAAATTTTATTATGCTAACAATTGATAAAGATCTGATATCCACTGTTTCTTCATTCTCTGTCTGGAACGAATAGGCAGTGACTAGACTCTAAGAATGCAGATTTTTGATGGAAACCCAGAGATTTTCCACTGGTCTTCTGTGATCTTCTAGTTTGTACTTGAAGGAAAAGAGCCTGCTTTTCAAAATGAGCACATGAGGAAATTTCAAATTTTCTCTTATTCAGAATTCTCCAAATTTCTCTTTATTCAGCTTAATCTTCTGTAATCTAGTCCTTCAGACTCTCTGGATGACCTGTCATTTCTAACAGAAAACGAAAAAAAATAGAATTTAAATAATCCAAATTTTCTGAAGGACAGAAAGAACATGCTTTCAGTTCCATCACTATATTCTACTCCACACAGAAGCCCTGAAAATCTTCTTGACAGACTTCTCATCTTTGAGGACAATGAGCTTTTGATGGTCAGGCACTATCCAGGCACATAACCCTCCCCAGAAAGTCCAACTCTTATTTAGAATGAGAAAGGAGTTCAAGATGGGAATAAAGTATCAAAGCTAAAAGGTGAAAAGCTCGGTTTGATCCAAATTTCTTTATATGTTTTCAGTCTGTCATGGGTATCAGGTACAGAGATTGAAGCCAAAAACTTTCAGAACATCAAAACTGATCACCACACCACAAATTATTTCTCAGCTAATAAAAAAATTCCTCCTCATTCTCAAGGATCTTCAGAAAAAACAGTCCAAAAGTCCAAAGACAGTACAGGAGAAACTGAATTTTTCTCCAAGCTGTTTATATGTGAATAGCTCAGACAGATTCTCCTTATTCTCTCGCCTCTCCTTTTGCAGCTACCTGTTTATTTTCAGACTGACCCCTGACTAAGAGGGCAGCTGTCTGAGCCTGTGGAAGTGCACCAGTAAAGTAGTCCTGGGAGAAGAGCCCAACATGAAATTCAGATGATGGAGGAAGCTATAAACCAGGAAACAGAAGGGAGCTATTCTCAGGCCCCAACTTTTTTTAGAAAACTGTTCCAAAATTTTTCAAATTCTGACAGTTACAGTGACTGAAAAAAAAACCCTTAAAAAAAGGTGAAAGTGAGAAATACTGCTTACTTTTTATCTTAACCTCTTTTAATAATATCTGGTGATAAATGGAAAAAAAAAATCCACCATGTGTCTGACTTAGTAATTAGCTCCAATTATATTTAAAGAAACTAATTAACAAAGATGCAGCCTTCAAAGAAATGTAAGGTTGAAACTGGTGTTAGATCTAAGTGTTTACTGTTCTCCTGTTTCATTTACAAATGTTTATTGTTGTCTCTTCCTATGTTCTCAGCATGAGCTCTCTTCTGGATAGTCCAAAAATTAATGAAAGCAAAAAAAGCATATTTCAGAGCAGTTCCTCTGGGGAATGTCAATAACAGTTACATTGTAACAAAACTTGCAGAAAGGCAAATAGTTACTACAAATTTTAGCATAATCCAGAGAAGATATGCACTTCTAAAACAACAAAAAGTCCTGCGAGCTGTCCCCAAATGCTCACAATATAAATTAGATAAGGAAGAACGGGGAAAGGTAGGCAATTAAATTTGTTCTCTATTATTCTCTAAGCAAGGGACTAATTTAGTTTTCTGGGGAGTTAAACAAGTTTCTTGTTCTAAATGAGACAACAGAAGGCTATTTGTTAAGTGATAATAATTAGAAGTACATTTTGTTTGTTGGCTGTGCTGAATACACAGAAAAGAATATTTAAACACTGTAGAATATAGGTAATATCAGAGTTTTTATAGCAGAGGTTTAGCTCACTATGCTGTCAGATTCATATAACAATGAAGCATTGGTTCAGCAAGTTATTTTAATCAAATAGATAAACAGAACAAAAACAATTTAACATTGTATTGCCATTTTGCATTAAAACTTTGTTGGTTTATGTAGCTTCAGTAGTTAGCTGGAAGATTCCAGTCCCCAGTGAAGAGAGACGTAGTCAGAGTTAATAATAATCTCTCACTGTACAGATTAGCTGGGCTGGATTGTTTTCCTTACCCAAGAAATATGTCAGATCACACATTCTTAACAATTCGATATTTTCATACATATTTGTGAGAGCACTCTATGTTGAGCAAAAACATTGTTCTGTAACAATTTTCTGTAACTGATGAAGAGAGAAAGGTAAAAGAGAGAAAGGAGTTACACTCATTTGAATACCAAAAAAATCCAGATAGGAGAACATTCAAAATCCACATAAGGAAAGGAAGATAAAAGGTTCAAACCTAGCAGTGATTCCATTTTATGGAAGAATGAACATCAAAAATTCAGAAATTTTCCACAAAGTAGAATTACTTTTTTGACCCAGTTTAATTGGGAGTCTGGGTTTTGCAACAAGCCACCTGACATGCTGCCCAGAACTAAGGGTCCTGGAAGCCCCAGCTGTCTCCATTGCTGAAGAACAGGGGACTGAACAACTCAAAGGATGCAGAATATGGCTTCCCACCAGCATGCCAGCGAGGCTGCCAAGGAGCTGGGGAGAGGAGCTGTCAGAAATTCTGGTTTCTCCCAGTAGAATCCAGATATCAAAACTTGCCTGGCTTCTAGCAGCACATGGAAAGCTCTGTCAAAAAAAAAATTCCTGACAAAAATTGAGAAGATTTTTTGCATTACCTCAGTGAACATGCAAATCCCAACAAAAAGTTGAGAAGGTCTAATGAAGCCTTGAGTACACTCAGACCTTACTGAGGATATGAAAACAAGCCAAGGGGCCCCCAAGAACATACACAGTTGTACAACTTCTGCATAATACACTGCAGAAGGAAATTCTATTGGTAGAGTTTGGAAATTAATAACATCTTAAATAAAACCTTGAAAACTACACACAAAAAAAAGGTGCTTTCTCCCCTCAAGAACTTCCTAACATACTTTCCACCTGGATCTGCCTTTCAGCAGTTACACTGAACAAAACTCAGACACTTTTCCTTCTGCCTTCCTTCTTGCACATCTCCTGAATGCCATGTCTGATACTGCAGGCCATTCCTACAAAGAAAAAAGTGGTTGTAGGAGTGGTTGCACTGGACGAAATCCATCTGTGTCATAGAAAGCTCTTACAAGGAATAAGCACTGCAGAAAATAAAAAGGAGAGAGAGAAAGGAAGTTTGAAAGAGAGACAGTGGATGAAGAAAGAAAACTAGTGCTACCCAGTTCTGGCAAAGTCAAAATAAACATACTTTAACCTTAAATATGACACATGAAATAAAATCTTTCCCTTAACCCATTTAAAAATACACAAAGAATTTTTGTTCCCATTTTAAACTGAGAGCCCTAAAAAGATAACCTATATTGAAATGGAGTGTTAGACCATAAAAGAAATTGAAAAATACAGGGAAGATTCTGAGGCTCGCTGATGAGGTCGGGAATGAGTAATTCTTTGTCACAGATCACTTCTTTGATCACTTCAAATGAAACCAAAGGCACTAATATCAGCCAGATTTAGTGCTGTGGTTTCTCCTTTCCTTGCCCCTTTTTTCTTTATTTTTTCCAATTTTTTCCTCCAATGTTATATTACCTTTATTTCTGACCCAGAGAAATGTATGGTATTGAGCTAAATTCATCCATCATAAATGTCCTCACAACAGATAGCCTGAGTTATAAAAAATTTTTTTCTACTGTGTACGAGGCCTGAAAGGACAGGTCAAATATATCCCACCTAACAGTATTCAACAGTAAAACTGTTAAAATAAGAATAAATGCCATTATTCATTATTAGACTACAGCTAGGGGCACAGCAAGCTAATTGCTTCATTACAATGGACGGATTAGATTATTAAGAGTGAAATGATTATCAAGTGCACAGTCATGGGGTCATGCTGGATTTTTCATTTCTCCTGGAGGCACAGTTGTACTGATAGCAAAGAGCATTTTTAAAACCTTAAGCATCCAGGAGGCTGCACTTTTTCTTTTCAAAAGAGGACACTGTCACTCTGATTCATGCTTTAATCATTTCCTGATCAGACTACGTCAACTTTTTCTAACAAGGATGAGAAAAAATAACTTGTACAAAATTCAGCAACCTCCCTGTCAAACAAGAATAACCTGGGAGAACACACCTCATTACACACACTGTGGTTCAAAACATCACTGCAGGGCAAACTACCGATTTTGCTGCTATAGATACTGCTATACTACATAGATAGTAGATACTACAGTGCAATGCACACTGCAGGTAATGGAATTCAGGAGAGGACCTAGGATGAACATAAACAAATCTTTTGTTGTGCATCAGGACCCAGATATCCTCACCTCAGAATCATCCAAACCAGCTATTTTTTATAGTATGCCACGGCTCTCACCTGATGCACACAGGCATGCTTCATTTTTGTGGAAACCGGGACACAGGGGAACGGGAGAGAACTTTGCCCTATTACAGAGTAAAACCTCGAAGCTGAGTTGCATATCTGGATCCAGAAAACTGGGACACGTACCAAGCTGCAGATATCAGGAAATGTATTCCAAGAAATTCTTGGCTTCTCAGTATTCAGAATTGCATTCTCAATTTGGAACACAAGTTTTGCAACTGTTTATGTTCAACTACTAGACTGAGCTGAAATTCATATGACCCTTAACACGAGTGGCCTACCTTCCTATTGAAAACTTTTTGCAATAACGACATCCTCCCTCAAGGACAGAAAATAACAGAAGCAGGAAGAGAGAGACAAAGATGAACACACTAAGATATGAGTCTCGTGGATGATGTGCGTTTGCTCTATTTTTACTAAAAGCCCAGAGAAAGGAACAAAACCTATTTGTGCTGCTTCAGGGACAACACTTGTTCAAGGCTGTGAAAATGTATTTTGGGAGTGCAAAGGGGTAATCTAAGTCAGATTAGTTCTTGTTTCTAATCACGTCCTTCTTTGTGAGAATGCAGGCAATCCCAAAACTTGCTAACAAATGTTAAGGTCAGCTCCCTCTCCATCTCTGCCCAGGAAACACCCACATAGCTGCTGGAGACGGAGAATAGCAGGCCTGCTTCCTGGCCCTCAAAAGAGCTTTGTATCCCTTTTCAGCACAGTGAGAAACAGGGTTGGGTGATTTCACCGTCATTCTTACAGGTGCCTTGACTCAATCTATCCACTTTCTGAAGAATATAGATTAATCTGCTCTAACTAAAACTGGATGAAACAGCTTATTAAAATAAGAAAACACGGGAAAACAAAACTAGTGTAGAAATGTAGACAACAACTTCCTTTAAGTTGTAGTGTCTGACAGACTGAGAGAGCACAAGTAGGTTGTAGCAAAGTGAGAAAGTGAATAAGCAAATAAACAGAAACTGATAGCATCCAGGCTCTTGCATTTTGACAGACACGGCTGTCTGTCACAAGCAAATTAAAAAAGCACTTCAGTTTGAAATGGTGCAGCTGACAGGGCAAAAAAAATCAGCTATCAAACACCAACTGTTAGAAATAACATTAATTTAATACGCCCTTTTCAAATTTCTGTACTTTGATTACTTGACTAAACTGGACAAATTTAACTACAGACAGGAGTTAATTTTGTTAGCACCCATGAAGATGTATTCCTTTAGCAACAGACATACAGGGAATTGCCACCAAAAAGAGCTAAAAGGAAGATATTGGGACAAAGATAATTCAACACAATAAGATAACTATTTTTACATATTATCTACTACAGACAAAATAGCTCTAAAGTGTTTTCTAGTGTAACACAGACAGTAAAAAACTTTTAATCAGAAAGACTTTCTTCATGAGATCCCAAAAGATATTGACTTGTTATTGTTTATTTTTCAAAAATAATTGACATTTTTCATAAAAATCGTATATACACAGGTGCAGAGGACATTTTAGATTTTTAATATTAGACAAATGCATGCATAATTTCTGCTTTGCACTTTGTTAATTAAATAGCTTTCTTTTAGCTTTAAATTAGAATTATTCTTCAAATATTTTTAGATCCAGAAAAATGTATATAAAAACTGATTCAAGTAACTCAAATAGTGAGCATGCTCTTAAAGGCTAGTTAACTGGCTGTAAAAAAGAAAGAGAACCACCGAAAGCCCTATTGTCCTCCCTTTGTCTACTGCAAACAAACAAAAAACTAAAGCTGTACCTATATAAAAGATGATGTCATAAGCGTAGATATCAAGTTGCAATTTCCTTCAGCTGCCTTACTTTTTATTATTGTAAGCACAATACTTGCTACACATGTGATTATTCTTGAAATTTAAACCCAAAGCTTTATGATGTTTGTGGTATTTACACTAGTTTCACTGTTTATTAAAATGATAAACTTTATACTGTGCATATTGCACAAATTGATGTTACACAAAAATACCTGGAGGTAGCAGAGTAGCCAAAGATGTGTGAGATGATTAACAAAGTATTTAAGATCAAAAAAAAAAAAAAAAAAGGAGAAAATTCTAGAAGCAACAGTGAACACAAGAAGTGCTGACACTACAAGGCTTGCTAACTTCTTCACTACTTCATAAGTTTATTTTTAACAGGTACAGTGAATAGCTTGACAAATTTCAATAGTTATAATGGATAACCATCATTTTACTCTCTTGCTAGGGCATTCTGGGCAAATTGTCTCACTTTTCTGTATGTATTTTAGAAATTTTATCCACTTATCTACATCTACATGCAGTAAGGCATTCGACACTGTCTCCCACAGCATCCTCCTAGACAAACTGGCTGCCCGGGGCTTGGACGGGTGGACTCTTAAATGGATTAAAAACTGTCTGGATGGCCGAGCCCAGAGAGGGGTGGTGAATGGGGCAAAGTCCAACTGGCGGCCGGTCACTAGCGGTGTTCCCCAGGGCTCAGTTCTGGGGCTGGTGCTGTTCAATATCTTTATAGATGATCTAGACGTAGGGATTGAGTGCACCGTCAGTAAGTTTGCAGATGACACCAAGCTGGGTGGGAGTGTCGATCTGCTGGAGGGTAGGAAGGCCCTACATAGGGATCTGGACAGGTTAGATAGATGGGCCAAGACCAACGGCATGAGGTTCAACAAGAACAAGTGCCGGGTCTTACACTTCGCCCACAACAACCCCATGCAGCTCTACAGGCTGGGGGAAGAGTGGTTAGAAAGCGGCCTGGTGGAAAGAGACCTGGGGGTGCTGATCGACAGCCGGCTAAACATGAGCCAGCAGTGTGCCCAGGTGGCCAAGAAGGCCAATGGCATCCTGGTCTCTGTTAGGAATAGTGTAGACAGCTGGTCTAGGGAAGTGATTGTCCCTCTGTACTCGGCACTGGTGAGGCCGCACCTTGAGTACTGTGTCCACTTCTGGGCCCCGCAGTTCAAGAAAGATGTTGAGGTGTTGGAGCGAGTCCAGAGGAGGACGACCAAGCTGGTGAAGGGTCTGGAGGGTATGTCCTATGAGGAAGGGCTGAAGGAGCTGGGGTCGTTTAGCCTGGAGAAGAGGAGGCTCAGAGGTGACCTTATTGCAGTCTACAACTACCTGAAGGGAGATTGTAGTGAAGTGGGAGTCGGAGTCGGCCTCTTCTCCTGGGCGACTAGCGATAGGACAAGAGGACATAACCTCAAGCTTCGCCAGGGGAGGTTCAGGTTGGACATTAGGAAGAATTTCTTTTCAGAAAGGGTTATTAGACATTGTAATGGGCTGCCCAGGGAGGTGGTGGAGTCACCATCTCTGGATGTGTTTAAAAAAAGACTGGACATGGCACTTAGTGCCATGGTCTAGTTGACATGGTGGTGTCAGGGCAAGGTTGGACTCGATGATCCCAGAGGTCTCTTCCAACCTGAGTGATTCTGTGATTCTGTGATTCTGTGATTCTGTGATCTAGTGATCTAGTGATCTACTTCTAAGAAGGGAAAACATTATTAGTCTTTGAAGAAATTACCGAAGAACACCTTACTGTGTAAGAATAATGAAGACATAAGCAAAATGTTGGCAGCCAGTCTACACTCCATGTTTTCAATACATACACCTCCAGCTCATGCAATATTAACAGTAAACATAAGGAAATTTGGAAGCCTCTATAGTGATTATGACAATATGATAAGTGTCCTCTTTATCAAGTGAGAATGGAAGAAGTCTTACAAGACTAACGAATACAATTCCAATGTGACAGAATGGGTTTTTGTTTGTTTCAAGATTTCTCAGAGATGGGCACTCTGCCTCACTTCAGATTACAGTCCTCGCTGTTCTTTCACAGGCAGCAATGCTCGTTCGGGAACTACAAATTCATTGCTTAAATTCTACAGGAGGGGAGCAAGGCTGTCTGCAATCTCTCACCCCTGCATGGCCATTATAGGTTTCGACATAAATGATGAGGAATAATGAGGGTAATTTTTTTTTTCTTTGACAATAAGATTAGATCAGAAGTGATCTAATGACATCAGTAGACTTATAACAGAATAAAAGCATGCGAGATAAACCAAAATCAGGCTCAATCATTTTACTCCAAAACCAAATTTTTCAGGAAAGCATCCCTAAAAAGCAATAAAGTGTTTTATTTGCAAGTGATATCGTCGAACCCAAATATTTTCTTACAAGCTCCATTCATAAAAAATGAGGTGGGGAAAGTGTACAATTTAAAATTAATCTGTATTAAAATCTATAGGACTGATAGACTTAAACGATCTTCTCCTAGAACACTTTTATATATAAAATGGATATAAAATTACAAAAATTGGAAAATCCTATCTTGTATAACCTAAATGTACATAAAATTAAAAATATTAAAGTAGCACTTATATAATTTTAAACATATTTGGAGCACTGGAAGAAATATATCATTTCTTGGATGGAGAAAAAGTCTTTAAGATGAACATGCGCTCCTTAATATCGTCCTTTTTTTGGAATAATTCCATTATCATCTCAGATAGATCTCTATTGAAGTTCCATACTCATTTTCTACAGAGAGGAACATCTAGTGTAAGTGCATCTTCTGTACATACAGCATTAGAAGGAAAGACCTTTTAGTATTTCACTTTACAGTAACACAAGCATTCAAGCCAGCAGTACAAACCAGTAATGGAGTCACTGTAGTCCAGTCTGAAATTGGACATTGGTTGAACCAGCCACTGAGACAGTCTGAATATTAACTTGTGAAAGAGTAAAAGCCTACTATATCCTCCAGAAATTTGCGTCTGATATTTATAGAAAAAAAATGTTCAAAAGGAAGTTAGTTTTAATACGATTTCTGGCTTCTGAGTGAATATGGTGTTTTAAAAATGTACAATTTATTCATATTTGGGGGCAGCAAATCATTCCAGATGAGTGGGCTTTGATTCTTAAAGGAGGACCATCACACTCATTTAGGGATATAACACATGTTAACATGTTAAAATATTGCTTCTATAGTAATTTTTACTGGCATTCTAGAGGGGAGGCATAAGAAAGGGGACAGCTGTTTTATTTTTCAATAAAATGTAAATCAAAGATGACTGTTATAGCAACCCAAGAGAAAAAAAAAAAATTCTAACCAATAGTAGAATATAGCTCCTAATGAATACTGGGCTAATATTAGCAACCAAGTAGTACAAAATATGTAAATATTTAATAGTCCTACATAATAGTCCTAGTCCTAATAGATTTATTTCTCTTCTGAAAGAATGAAATGTCCCTCTAAATATAGCATTGCTTAAAAATAAGATGGCTAGGTAGGCATTCAGAAAATTGCTACTAGCATGGTAATATTTTTAATTGATATATTTCTTAAACAGTCTTTTTTAAAAAATTCAATTAAGTCAATAAGGCTACATATCAGATGCACAAGTAAGTCTGCAAGTCTATAACTTAGCAGAACCAATTACTTTTATTACAATTAGAAAAAAATTAAATGCTTTGATGCAAGGTCTCTCTTTTTCTTATGTGTTGGCACAGACGGTAGCAATGGTAAGCTCACACTTTGTGTTTTTCTGTGTAATCTTACAAATTTGCAGTAGTTCATGACCCTAGCATGTTGAAATTCAATCATAACTGTTGTCATCTACAGGATTCACTGTTTAAAATTATGTTTTAATAACAGATTAAATGACAACATTATTTATATGTCCTCTTTTTTTTAAATATCCATGTAGCCTATATTTCAAGTAAATTGCAAACAAACTTAGAGCCAAAGCCATCATATAATTTGAACAATCAGAAGGTCTTATCTCCATATAAAAACTGAAATACTAGGGGCAAAGCAGCTCTCCCATTATTTTACACAATAAAAAGAGTGTCCAGTCACCTGTGAAAATATAAAAGCTTGTGTGTGAAGCAATTACAACCGGGACCTTTGCTACACACCTTTCATTATTTATGTCCCAGATCACATTGGAAAATGCAACAACACAGCTTTCTAGATTCCATTCACTTAACCAGGTTCATCTAAGGTATTTCCTCTCTCCTTTCTTTCCACATCCTATGAGCTGAACAAACTTAGAATCATAGAATCATAGAACCATAGAATCATTTTGGTTGGAAAGGACCTTTAAGATCATCAAGTCCAACCATTAATCTAATACTGCCAAGTCCACCACTAAATTATGTCCCTAAGTACCACATCTACTTGTCTTTTAAATACCTCCAGGGATAGTGACTCAACCACTTCTCTGGGCAGCCTTTTCCAATGTTTGACAACCCTTTCGGTGAAGAAATTTTTCCTGATATGCAAGCTAAACCTCCCCTGGCACAACTTGAGGCTGTTTCCTCTTGTCCTGTCACTTGTTACCTGGGAGAAGAGACCAACACCCACCTCGCTACAACCTCCCTTCAGGTAGTTGTGGAGAGCGATAAGGTCTCCCCTCAGCCTCCCTTTCTCCAGACTAAACAATCCCAGTTCCCTCAGCCGCTCCTCATAAGACTTGTGCTCTAGACCCTTCACCAGCTTCACTGCCCTTCTTTGGACTTGCTCCAGCACCTCAATGGCACACCAATGTTTGTGAGACGGTGTGCTAATGAGGTCCTTTGGTCTGCTGTCTCAGTGGAGGCAGGGGATGGAGAGCCATGAGGCAGCAGAGACGCAAGGGTTAGTGACAGGTTAGAAACTATGGAAGTGCCCAAGAACTGTCATGCAGGTGGTGGGATGAATAGCCCAACTGAAGTGCATCTACACCAATGCACGCAGCATGGGCAACAAACAGGAGGAGCTGGAAGCCGTTGTGCAGCAGGAAAACTATGACTTAGTTGCCATCACAGAAACATGGTGGGATGACTCACACAACTGGAGTGCTGCAATGGATGGTTATTAACTCTTCAGAAGGGATAGGCAAGGTAGTAGAGGCAGTGGTGTGGCCCTATATGTTAAGGAGTGTTTTGACTGTCTAGAGCTTGAGGATGGTGATGATAGGGTTGAGTGTTTACGGGTAAGAATCAGGGGGAAAGTCAACAAGGCAGATATCATGGTGGGAGACTGCTATAGACCATCTAACCAGGATGAAGAGGTAGATGAAATATTCTATAAGCAGCTTATTCCATTATGTCAGAAAATCAGTTTTAAAACTATCTGAGAAAAAAACCTGCATACACTGTTTGATACAGAGACACAAAACATCGTTCTATCTGAAATAATGCCAGCAATGGTGTTCCATCTCCAGTTATTCAACAGCAAAATTTTATGGGCATTTTCTTTGTTTTCTTCATGAGAAAAACTCCAAATACTAATTTTGGCTGCATCCACTCAAAGACCTTAAACAGGACCTTCAAAACCAGAAATTATTTTTTAAGTGCTGACTGCTGCTTTTCTCAATGACTGTAACATGACCAGTCATTGCAGACTGTGGAAATAATGGTGGAATAAGTCCACTGCTCCCAGAAACTCCAAAAGTACTGTAGCTAATCTCTCCCAACCCCTCAGTTGTGCTAGCTCAGCCACTTGCAGGACTGTACAGTAAACCAGATCAGTCCTTTTTTGTAGATTAAAATAATGCTCTGCGAAAATTGCAAAGGGGAAAATATTTTTCATCAGTTTAACTTCCCTGAAGCAGCTTCACTAGATAGTTCAGCAGACACTTGCACCAGGGCCATGATGGTTTCATGGAGGCAGGAAGGAGCAGCTGGGGTGGCGATGGAGCTGCCTGTGCTGCACTGACAGCAGAGAACTACCCGGGACTCCAGAGCTGAATTTAGCCCCTCAGAGGCAGCTTCTGGAGAAGCCTCTCTTTCTCTTGCTGTGTTGATCCCACAGGGGACCCAGGAAGAGTGGTGTCATTAGGCTCAAGTTAGCCTTTGTTAAGTATATTTGCAAAATACTGTGGTGGCTTGACCTTGGCTGGCTGCCACACACCCACCAGGCCACTCTCTCATTCCCCTTCCTCAGCAGGACAAGGCAGAAAATAAGATGGAAAAGCTTGTGGGTCGAGATAAGGACAGGGAGATTGCTCACTAGTTACCATCATGGGCAAAACAGACTCCACTTGGGGAAGATTAATTTAAATTATTGCCAATTAATAACAGAGTAGGACAGAGGACATAAAAACAAAGTTAAAAACACCTTCTACCTACCCTTCTTCTCAGGCTCAGCTTCACTCCTGAATCTTCTACCTCCACTCCCTGAGCAGTGCAGGTGGATGGGGAATGGGCATTGTGGTCAGTCCATAACACTTCGTCTTTGCTACTCTTTCCTCCTCACACATTTCCGCTGCTCCAATGTGGGGTCCCTCCCACAGGATCCAGTCCTTCATGAACTGCTCCAACATGGGTCCTTCCCACAGGCTGCTGCTCTTCAAGAACTGCCCTGGCGTGGGTCCTTTCCATGGGGTACAGTCCTTCAGGAATGGACTGTTCTGGCATGGGTCCCCCCACAAGCCACAGGTCCTGCCAGAAAACCTGCTCTAGTGTGGGCTTTGTTCCATGGGCTGCATTTCCTGCCAAGAGCCTGCTCCAGCATGGGCTCTCCACAGGGTCACAGCTTCCTTCAGGGCACATCCACTTACTTTGGCATGGGGTCCTTCATGGACTACATGCTGGATATTTGCTCCAACATGGACCCCCATGGGCTGCAGGGGGACAACCTGCACCACCATGGTCTTCACCACAGGCTGCGGGGGAATCTCTGCTCTGGTGCCTGGAGCACCTCCTCCCCTCCTCTGACCTTGGTGTCTGCAGGGCTGTTTCTCCCACATTGTTCTCACTCCTCTCTCTCACAGCTGCTGCGCAGAATTTTTTGTCTTTTCTTAAATATGCTGTTGCAGAGACGGTACCAGTGTCGCTGATGGGCTCAGCTTTGCCCAGTGCTGGTTGAAACCAGCTCTGCCTGACATGAGGGCAGCTCCTCGTGTCTTCTCACAGAAGCCACTCCTGCAGCAACCTCCCCGCCCCCGCAACATCTGGACACATAAAGCGAATAAAAATACTTAGTCCACACCGAAAAAGCAGTGGTATGTTATGAACCCAGTTATGAATCTAGTGAGTTACGTGCTTCCGTATAAATTCTTATGTGAGTTTTCATTCTTTATGGCAATGTGAACCTAATTATGAATTAAAAGGCAAAGAATAATCAGGTTGATGGGCAAGAGATAAGTAACAATCCTTTCCTCCCTTTGTTTCACACACAGATAAATTTTTAATTAAATACTTTATTAAACTGAAACTGAGGCTGGAATATGTTCCAAAAATGTAAATATAAAAACTCTTATGCAGCTGTTCAAACCATCCCTAAAAACGATACTAATGATAACCAAACACATTAAGCAACAGAAATGCACAGTAGAGCTCTTGAATAAACCTCCTTCCACATCGTGATAATACCATTCAGTAAGTTTATAAATACTGAATAAAAGTTATATCCAAGATAGAAAATATTTAATGGCAATTTCCCTCTTTTAACACAAGCCACCATCTTTCTTGAGGGCAGCTTTACTGAACACCCAGCTGTGCCAATGGGAAGCAGAAGCTGTTTTAAAATAGGTCATCATTATTAAGGAAGTGCTTAGCCTTACTTGTGTTAGGAACAGCAGTCCCTTTGAAAGACAATTTTTCATGGATTACTGTAATAAAACTCTTCTAGGCCCTTGTCAAAGAAAAACTTTGTGGTTATGAAGAGTGACAAAAAATGCTTCCAAGTCTACTCTTTGTTATTTAACCTAAGAATAAAATTAGGATTATATCATTCAATTATTTCAATAATAACAACAACAAATATACAACAGTGTCTTTATTCATTTAACGACCCACTGAACTAATGAATTTTACTGGTAAACTTTCAGGAAATCCTTATTAAAAGAGTAAACGTTGTAATTTGCGAAGTACATTGTGTATTCTTTATATGCACAATGGTTAAAAACTAAAAAAAAACCCTGATTATTAACCACTGAATCATGACTCAGCTTCCATAGTGAAACTCCAGCTTCAGTGAATGCTTTTTTTATTATTATTTTAAAGTATTATTAGGCAAAATTATAAAGTCTAAACAAAGGCACTATTTTAACTCATATTCCATTCCTTTTAATTAATGAATCTCTTACTTGTAAGTAACTGGTCCTGCTGAGTTAAGAAGTAGTTATTTATGTCTGAGAAGTTAAGTTGGGGCACAAGAGTCTGTGTGGTCATGGCCTAATTCTACAATTATTACCACTGTTGTTTGTGCAGAATAAATACGACCGTTCATACTAATGGTTAAAAATCTAACTCTTTGTTTTACCTTTCTCCAAACAAAAGATTCTTTTATACAAGAGAATATCTGTGTTATAAAGACTTTTCAAATACATGACTCAGACCAAATTTTAAACAAGAACACTTGGTAAATTCTGCGGAAGACATGTTCATATAAACACTACAAAGTAGGTAAAAACACTTATCTTCCAACCATGACTAAATAAATTCAAAATGTATAAAAGTACATCAGTACTCAGCTGAATTCCATTAAATTTGATTCATCTTTGGCCACCTGCATGTTCAGATATCAAGCAGACAGAAGAATTCAATGCTTCCAAATACCAAGTACTTCCTCTGTACTCTACCCTGAAAACACCTTTTCTTGGCTCAGTGCCTTCACAGCACCCTCTACAGCATTTTTTCAGATAAACCATAAACAGGATAGGAAAAAATATATTTGGATTTTCTGATACATATTTTTAAACATGGAAGATACAATTTTTAGAAAGAAATCTGGATATTAGGTAAAAATACAATTTTCTTCCAGTCATATTGGGGTTTTGCTTAACTTTTGAATTTCCCTGGTATTTTTGGTAAAGTTCAGCAGAATAATTAAAATTACTGCTTCACTTGAAATGGCTTCTGATGTGATATATATTAGTATGGAAGTAATATCAGCACTTCAGAAATATTTCCCATTCAGTTAAATTTACCTCCTCAAACCTGCCACTGATATGTAAATCAGACTATCAGCAAAGCATCCACAGGCATAATTTTATAACCAATCCAAAAAGCCAATAAGTTATTAAAAATCAGAACAAGAAGCTTCATTCTATTCATAAATTAAAATTAAGTTCTTATTTTCAAATAGTTTATATTATTTACTCTGATATTTCATATCTGTAATGCTACAGGTAGTTTGAGAAAAAGTAAGATTTCCCCGAAGCGATTTAACTTTAGTACAAAACACGTGTTCATCAGAAGTATAATTCTAAACACGACAGTGATGCTATTTTTCTAGCTGTTAGGTAATACATGGTTCAGCTGTCACTGTGCTGCAGTCGGTTACAAAGAATGAAATGAATCATAATTGCAATGACTAACCAAATTAATGAAAGCATGCTGAATCAAAACCCATGTTCCCAAACTGTCTTAAGGCCTGATTCAGCAAAAATATATTTGATTTCTATACCACACAATATCTTTCGCAGACACCTGGTTATCCAGGCTTTTGAAGCAAGAAAGTGCTGAATTCAGAATGCAAAGCAATTCAATAGTATGTTTTTAACAGACTACTATCAAAAGTGATCTATCAACTTGTAAATACACAGCAGCTAAATAAATATTGTTAAACCAATGGCTAACTGGCAGAAAAGAAGAAATTTAAAGCATAGAAGGTACTCAAAGAATATGTTGAAATCTCTCTAATTTCATTCATACATGGCAAAAGAGAGATGGTGAGTTATGGAAAGAAATTATCAACTTAAATTGAGTTTGTAGAGTTTTCTTTGGGTCTTAATTTTACACTGGTTTAAGTTTACAAGCAGTAGACAGATCCTGTGTTTGTAACTTCTCATCTAGCAATCAATCAGCTTCAGCTCTGAGAGTCTATCATCTGGCTCAAAATATCCATTAATCATTCTTATTGGAGAATGGCATGTGAAGACTTTCTTTGAAATGTACTTTTGTTGATAGCTATGCTTAATCCCATATGCTGGAAAGATCTATTCCATTGTCTTCTTTTAGATCTCATTCTTCGAAGGTTTTCTGAATTTAGTATAAAAGGTATACCAAATCCTAAGAATAACCTTGGACTAGAAGCAAAACACACTCAGGTTCCCAGCAGTGAGCCTCAAATAGTAAAGATATGGATAAATGAGTATGCCCTAAATAATAAATGACTACAATACAAGCAAAAGATGCAGACTGACAAACAGACTTCTAAAGATATCTGGAGAACCGTAAAAGTCTATGCCAGTAGGGAAAGTGGCTATGGCATTCTTATAAGACCAAATAGTGAAGAGTGACTCTCAAAGGCAGAACTCTGAGGGTGAGATTCAACTTACCTAGCTTAAGACCATCTAAGGAACCTGAAGGTGCACAAGTCCATGGGACCTCATGAGGTGCATCCATGGGTCCTGAGGGAACTGGCAGATGAAGTTGCTAAGCCGCTATCCATCATTTTTGAGAAGTCGTGGCAGTCTGGTGAAGTTCCCACCGACTGGAAAAGGGGAAACATAACTCCCATTTTCAAGAAGGGGAAAAAGGAAGACCTGGGAAACTACAGGCCAGTCAGTTTCACCTCTGTGCCTGGCAAGATCATGGAGCAGATCATCCTGGTAACTATACTGAGGCACACGGAAATCAAGGAGGTGATTGGTGACAGCCAACATGGCTTCACTAAGGGCAAATTGTGAGTGACAAACTTGGTGGCCTTCTACGACAGGGTTACAGCACTGGTGGATAGGGGAAGAGCAACTGATGTCATCTACCTGGACTTTTGCAAAGTGTTTAACACTGTCCCGCTTGACATCCTTGTCTCTAAATTGGAGAGATTGACTTGACAGATGGACCACTCAGTGGATAAAGAATTGGCTGGATGGTCACAATCAAAGAGTTGCAGTCAACGGCTCGATGTCCAAGTGGACACCACTGACAAGTGGCGTTCCTCAGGGGTCAGTATTGGGACCGGTGCTGTTTAACATCTTTGTCGGTGACACGAACAGTGGGATTGAGTGTGCCCTCAGCAAGTTTGCTGACGACACCAAGCTGTGCGGTGTGGTCGACACGCTGGAGGGAAGGGATGCCATCCAGAGGGACCTTGTCAGGCTTGAGAGCTGGGCCTGTGCAAACTGCATGAAGTTCAACAAGGCCAAGTGCAAGGTCCTGCATGTGGGTCAGGGCAGTCCCAAGCACAAATACAGGCTGGGTGGAGAATGGATTGAGAGCAGCCCTGAGGAGAAAGACTTGGGGGTGATGGTTGATGAGAAGCTCAACATGAGACGGCAGTGTGCGCTTGCAGCCCAGAAGGCCAACCGCATCCTGGGCTGCATCAAAAGAAGCTTGGCCAGCAGGTCGAGGGAGGTGATTCTGCCCCTCTACTCCGCTCTCATGAGACCCCACCTGCAGTACTGCGTTCAGCTCTGAGGCCCCCAACATAAGAAGGACATGGTGCTGTTGGAGGGAGTCCAGAGGAGGGCCACGAAGATGATCAGAGGGCTGGAGCACCTCTCCTATGAAGACAGGCTGAGAGAGTTGGGGCTGTTCAGCCTGGAGAAGAGAAGGCTCTGGGGAGACCTTCTAGCAGCCTTCCAGTACCTGAAGGGGGCCTACAGGAAAGCGGAAGAGGGAGTTTTTACAAGGGCATGTAGTGATAGGATGAGGGGTAATGGTATTAAACTGAAGGAGGGTAGATTTAGATTAGATATTAGGAGGAAATTCTTTCCTATGAGGGTGGTGAGACACTGGAACAGGTTGCCCAGAGAAGTTGTGGCTGCCCGCTCCCTTGCAGCATTTCAGGCCAGGTTGGATGGGGCTTTGAGCAACCTGGTCTAGGGCAGTGGGGTTGGAACTAGATGATCTTTAAGGTCCCTTCCAACTCAAACCATTCTATGACTCTATGATTCTAAGATGTCTACAATGTAGACCTCTACATGTGACACATTCACCCTATCTTCTTTCTAAGTCCATAGCCAGAAAGGGGCTCTGCAATTCATCCAGCCTATCTGAAATGTCTAATTTAAGATGAGATGGATCACATCCTAAAGGCACCTCTTTATTTCAGTTTGCTTTAAATTGAATCTAAGCAATTTCAGATTGTGCTGGTTTTGGCTGAGATAGAGTTAATTTTTTCATAGTAGCTGGTATGGGCTATGTTTTGGATTTGTGCTTGAAATAGCTACTATGAAGAAAACTAACTCTATCCCAGCCAAAAAGAGTACACATATGTAGATGTCTTTTACACTGTAGATACTCACTTCTGATCAGAAAAATCCCAGAGATTCTCTGGGCTCAAAATTTAACCCAAGCTCTAAATGTTGTAACACAGGAATGAAAAAGATACCAAAACTGAGGCAAACATTTTCATTAACCAAGCAGTCCTATGAGTGCTGAACCTAAAGAAGTATGATTTTGTGAGGACTCGCAGCTCGATTGACTTATTTTGATGTTTATGGTTGTTTGTCCCATATAAGGACTCCTTGGTATGTAACATGGTCTGAGCAGACTTTTCCACAGGCAGGAGTGTGGACAATCCCTTTCCACTACCCATCTAATTATTTTCATTAGACTCTTAGTATTTAAATATTTGGGACCTCAACTTTTTTGCCAAATTTGTAGTAAGTCAGCCAACAGCTTCCACAGACTGAATAAATATAGCAGAAAACACAACTGTTTCCCTTACAATAGCGTAGCAGTTATGTCTTTCCAAGGAGGTACAAGACCTGTGTTGTAGACCGTTCTCGGCTTGAGGAGATTTGAACACAGCTCTCTCTTCCCTAACGAACAAGCTATGGGCAAAACTGGAATAAGATTATTCCACATCCTACCAGTGAAGATGTGCAACTGTGCAGTCAAGAATGTGAATGTATGGACAAGCAAGAGAAAGTCTCAGTAGCTCTGTGATTAGTATACTCTCTAGAGACAAATCCTCGTTCTTGCTCCAAGGGCTGTTTGCACATTTTATTTAAGCACTCTAATGCAAAATTCATAAATGGCATCTGATACAGACAGAACACAATTCAACAGAGATGAAGAAAAACCCTATGCATAGCTGAGGTAATTGACTTCAAAATACAAGATGAGGAAGGATTGATTCAACAGCAGTTCTTCAGAAAGGCACATTGAAGGTATAGTAGATCACAAGCTGACCATGAGTCCATAGGGCCATATCACAACAAAAAACCCAAATGCACATGACACTGGCTGTACAAGGAAAGCATTCTGTGCAAGACACCTGGTATTGTCCTTGTGCTTTCCCCATAAACTTTTCTTTGAAATACTGTGTCTAGTTTGGGACATTGTATTTCAAAAAAAAATATCAGTTAGAAAGTATATAAAGAAAAGCAACAAGAATGGCCAAAATTCTAAAAAATATGACCTGTTGAGTCTACAGAAAGGCAATGATGAGAATCTACAGGAGGAGATATGATAACATCTGTGAAATATACAAAAGATTGCTGCAAACAGAAAAGTAATAGACTGCTCTGAATTTCCGTTGAGGACAGAGTAAGTAGCAAATGGCAGGAAAGAGATTTAGGTTTAACAGTAGGGGAAAAAATCTAGTGGTAAGGATAAGCAGCAGTACAGGTTGGGGGTTGACCTGATGGAAAGCAGCTCTGTGGAGAAGGTCCTGGGAGTTGTGGTGGACAAGAAGTTCACCTTTAGCCAACTACGTGCCCTTGTGGCCAGGAAGGCCAATGGTATCCTGGGGTGCATTAGGAAGAGTGTGGCCAGCAGGTCGAAGGAGGTTATGCTCCCCCTCCACACTGCCCTAGTGAGGCCACACCTGGAGTACTGCGTGCAGTTCTGGGCCCCCCAGTTCAAGAAAGACAAGGAACTACTGGAGAGAGTCCAGGAGGGATTGGAGAGAGTCCAGTGGAGGGCTACAAAGATGATTAGAGGACTGGAGCATCTCTTACGAGGAGAGGCTGAGAGAGCTGAGTCTGTTTAGCCTGGAGAAGAAAAGACTGAGGGGGGATCTTATCAATACTTACAAATAGCTTACAGGTGGGTGTCAAGAGGAGGGGGCCAGACTCTTCTCAGTGGTGCCCAGTGTCAGGACAAGGGGCAACTGGCACAAATCGAAACATGGGAAGTTCCATGTAAATATGAGGAAAAACTTTACTTTGCGGGTGACAGAGCACTGGAACAGGCTGCCCAGGGAGGCTGTGGAGTCTCCTTCTCTGGAGATATTCAAAACCTACCTGGATGCGACCCTGTGCAACGTGCTCTAGGGGAACCTGCTTTGGCAGGGGGTTGGACTAGACGATCTCCAGAGGTCCCTTCCAACCCCAACCATTCTGTGAACCTGTAATAATGACTCTGAGCGAGAAAAAAGGAATCTCCATCCTTGGTTAGATCAGTAGTCAGATTCGTTGTTCCCATACCTTTCAGTAGTAAACTATCATTTGAAAAAAACATTTCACACTGTATCCAAGAGTTTTACCCTAAGATCTATTTGACCCACTCCTCACCTTCTCCTATGTAGGCAGCACAGCTCTTGCAGAGCTGATAAGCTTAAATTCTGTGTATCATCTGTTATGTGCCCTTGCCTCGGCCATAAAGCCTATTTATTTCACTGGCTAGGTGGGCCCTCACAGTTTGGAATCGCTAGATTAGACAAGTAAGTGTCAGGAATTGCTGTCTTACAGTTGGTCGTACCTCGAGGCAAAGCACGAATTGGAAGACCTCTTGAGGTACCAACCAGCACAATTTTATGTTATTCTATGTGTTATCTGGGCTTTAAACAGCTTTAAAAGCATTATTTCTCACTCATCCTTTCTGTGAAGAGAAAAATGTATAGATGCACCAAGAGTTAGAGTAACAGTATATGGAAAAAGATTTCTTGCTAACACACTGGAGTGCTCATTTCTGAAAAGTTATATGAAAGGTGGTTGCAAAACATTTTCCAAAAAAGGCTGACTGCTTCTAACTCACAATTTTATTTAAAGGTCAAAACATTTGGTGTCCCTCATATGCTTAAGATAATACACATTCTAAAGACAGACTGCCCTCACAAATACATAGAACCAAAATGCCACGTTATATCAAATACTTAGTAATGATATATGATCTGTGAGATATTCTATGTACAAATACAATATAATATTTGCTATAAGAAACTATTTACCTTAAAAATATGAAATAAAGAAAGAATAAGTCATCAGGAAGTATTTAAACAACTTCGTATGAGAGTTAAGAAGAAAGAACCAACCCCACAGAGACAGTAAAAAGAAAACCACTTTTTTATGTTTTATTTAAAGTTTAAAGATTTTCTTTGTCAATTTTCTAAATAGAAGCACTTGGACTATTTTGAAACACAAGTTCAGCTCTCACTAACTCCTGCTAGAACAAACAGGATATCTCACTATGGTTTTAATAAAAGAGTTTAAAGTCCAAATCAAAGATATTCTTTAGGTTCTCATGTCAAAACTTCAAAACTCCAAAACTCCAAAACTCCAAACTTCTTAAATGCACTATTCCTCTCCGATACAATCTTGTACTGTTACATTAACTCTTTTATGATCTCAGTCCTGATGGATCCCTTTGCAGCTTCAAGACAATACCTTGGAGAAACAACATGACGAAACAGCCAGAAAATAATATCATGCAGAAGCAGCTTTCCAGCACAGCACTGATTCTGCAGTTTCATTGTATCACCAGAAGTTTAACAAATCACGAGACGCAGCTACCAGAATTTATGGAGCTTACAAAAGCACTACCAGATTAGATGTAAACTGTTCTTATAAATAAACTATAATAAACCTTCAACAGACAGTTATACTTCAAGGACGTAACAGTTTCTCCTGTTACACCACATAGTCCTGCAAAAGAGACAAAATCTAGACTCAGTAAGCATTGAAAACAATGCGGTTTGATTTGAACTGAAGATTCAAAGTATGAATTAATTTGTCTGAAAGACATCTGATTTTGAATGCCATTTTCTAAACACTTCGTATTTAAAGAGATTCTTCCTGCTTATGAGTTTAAATTAAGAAGACTCACTCTTGCCCACTTATAAAGAGATTAGGTTGTCTATGATAACTTGTAGCTATTAACCACGATATAGTAAGGCATATGATTAAGACAGCCCACGTGATCTAATTTTAACTCAAAAAATCATCCCCACCCCAAAGCTCATTGTTAAGGTGTAATGTCTGTTGCAGTCAAACAAGTACAGAAGAGATCATAACTCATCATTTCTTGTGTTCTTTTGGGTTTTACCTCCTTAAGTTCCTGTCAAAACAAAAGCCATCAGAGAAGATTTTGAGGAAAAAGTAAAGATGGCAACACAAAAAAAATCCTTCTTGGAAAAGGTAGGCCTAATGCACTTAAAAACTTTCATAGCCTTCTGATTGACTGTGAATATGACAGTAAAACTTTGAGGAAGCCAGTAAAGCAGAGAGGTGAGAGGTGGCATTCAGCTCAAGAAAATTCCCAGGACTGTCAGTCTACCTTACAGATAAAAACTGAACATTTATATACATGGCTAATTTCACATTCCACTGGATTAAATTTCAAAGTTCAAGCCATTATATTACTTTTTCCTCCTTATTATGGAACTTTGAATATGTTACAACTATTTTAAAACTTCATCGGCAGGGTAAAAACACATTTTATATCAGTTCTGTAGTAACCTATCACTTCTGAGTGTTTTTGCACTTACAACATATACACTAATTAAGCTGTTCTTTCAATGGAAAAATCAATTATTTGACATTCTCAGTTATTTAGACATTACCCAGCTCACAGATGCATGCAGACAAAATCCAGAATGGACCATTCAGCCCCCTAAGCTCACCTCCAGACAGCACTGAACTTCACCCAGTCAACACTTTCTAGGATAACGTCTCAGTGCCTTAAATTATGATCTGCGCTCTTGTCTTTCAGATGTAAAATTAAATGTTTTCTTCTTTTTGCTTCAAAGAAGTGCAAAAGCAGATATATTTGACAAAATTTCAGAAAGCACATACTTGCTGGTGTTAAATATCTATTTTTTGGATTCTTTGTTAACTAAACCCTGTATCAGCTTTTCTGGTTTTGAGCCCCATATGATGTCAGGCCTTTCTACATCCAACCCATCCTGCTTGTACTTCTTGAATGTGGGAACATCAGCACTATTGCAGTCTTCTGAAAATTTACTCAACATTAGCAAGCGCAGTAATTAGTGTAACTGCCAGTCTGTATAATCTCCAAATACATTCTGCTTAGTCACTAAGAGGAAGTACTAATGCTATTATTTGTAGACAGCGCCCAAAAGTGTGCTAGATGCTTTAGAGAACAGTTGTAAACACTTAGTCTTCTTGAACAGCAAACGGTACAAGCCGTAACATCCTGACAAGTGTTATCTATAGTACAACATGCCTAAGCATGTGGTAAGAGAGAAGAGTAAGGAATACCAACAATTTTGAGAGAAGCCCAAAAAGCAGTACAAATTGTCAAAACAAAAGAAAGAGGAGATGATAAAGAATATCAGGAGGGCACAGAGAATGAGGTTGTAGGAAAGGGAAAGGGCAGGGAAGAAAGCAGGGCAAGGAAAGGGACAGCTATCTTCCTCAACTATATATTTTTGTATAACTTCCACTATCACTTATTTTACACTGCATGAAGTTATTACTTTTAAAGTCACCTTGACCATATTTTATTTTATAATATATAGAAACAAGAGCAAAATGATGAGTGGTGTAGCAATGGACTGTTCTGATCAGCACTCCAGATTAAGACAAAATGCAGTGTAAAGTTATGGAAGCATAACTTAAACAACTAACATTGCCTGGAGTCCTAGTTTACTGTCTAGCTAAAAGCAAATCTTTTTGCATTACCCTATAAACTTAGGAAATTCCCATATACATATCTCTATTTTCAAAAAACAAAACCAGTAATCACCACCTACATCTTTTTCATCCCTCCAGCCCCAAATTCCAAACCTTAAACGGTCAATGCTTTTAAAGCAGTGTAAATCTGAGTTGATTATTTATAAAGCGGGATAATTCTTTATAAAGTAGGATAATTCTTTATAAAGCAGGATAATTATTTATAAAGCAGTACAATAGCTTTGTGAGGAGGATATTTGCACTGCTGTGACTCACAGCCATCAATCTATTGCTTCCTCTCCTCCTGGCCCAGCATCCTGCCCTATATCTCACTCACCCACAGTGCCACACAGAGCATACACAGGCTAGCTTCTTTGAGGTCTGCTTGTCGGAGATTTTTGTTTCAGTCAGTGCAGCTACTCAATTTTTACCATGGCTGTGCAATCATGGGCACAGCAGCTGAGCACACACAAGGCTGCTGTCAATTGCACCTTCCTAAAGCTTACTCTGGAGTTGACAGTGGCGGCTAACAGAGAGCCACCACTCCCTAGCTAGCCCACTGTGTTTCCATTTGTCTTCTCCCTCTGAATAAAACAGATGACAATGCCAGTTGATTTCAGCCACACTCACGTACAAAAAAGATCCTTTATAAGGACCTCATGGTGAACCTATGATGCTTTGCAAATAGATGACAAGATGGATGATTTCATAATGAAATTTCTCTTGGGAAAACTGGTCTTCTACTGGGCCAAACTGTCCATACCTGTGAAAAGCTTGAATGTATGTATTTTCAGAGCTGCGACTCTGACTTTACAAGGACAGCTTTTTATCTTTAGAATCACTAGGCAAAGGAGCTGGAAACTCATGATCCTGCAAGTAGAAAAGTGTATATGCACATTACACAGGCTGAAACATAAGTCTTAACAAATAATGTCAGCACTCTAGCATCTTCCACAAATCTTTTTTCTGCGTGCATCCTCTCAAGCCGATCCTTAGATATAGAAATAAAGTACAAATGAAAAGTAAAAAAAGCACAAGACTGATCCCATAAATCAATCCATATGGAGGAAAAGTGCTATCTAAAATCTCTTAGAAAGCTTACACACACAAAGCTAGAATTTATAAGAGGAAGGATGTGCATAATGTAAAGGAAAAGGCATCACCAAAAGTTCTATGCTATATGCATGAAAGTAAAACACCCACAAAGATAAAAGTTGAAAATATGTAAATATTCCTATAACAGCAGAGAAGGACATACACCCAGTATACAGACACAAATTCACTCTCTCTGAGTGTCATGCATCTTGCATATTAAATATTATGCAAAATATATGTTCAATAACATTGTCAAAAAGGCACCTTCTTAGTACATAATATTCAAAGTGCACTTCAAGGGTCCCAAAAATTCCTGAAGAGAGACAGCCAGAGCAGCAGAGTTTGCTGCCCATCCTCCTTTTTAAAGCAGAAGCTCTGCCACAGGAACACAGTGCCCATCTGTAGCTAGGAGCAGTTCACAGACCGAACCAGGCCAAAGGAGAGAGCAAGTCTGGAAAGTTTCTGTGCTCCATGCCATCATGTTCCAGCAAATCCTGGCAAGAATTCATGCTGACCTGATCACTATTAGTTGCTACAGATTACAACTCAGTACCATCTGCATTTCCTTTCCCCCAAAAGAGTAAAACAAGCATAAGGGGAAGAAGTTATGTATCTATTTTAAATCCACACATATTTACCCCAGGGAGTGAAAGGAAAAGAATAAATAGTCCACATTACAGATGTGAGTCACACTACTTAATGCACTTTTGGAAGATGCTCAAATACCACAGTGACAGGCACAGCAAAAGAGTATGAAAAGCACAAAATAGAAATAGAATGGAGAAAGGAAGTAGAGCCCAGGGATGAGCCATTCATATTGACACTCAGCCACCATAAATTATCAAAAAAATTAGAGGAAATCCATGCCTTCCCCTTTCTACAACATTTGAACAGTTCTTGTGATAATATCGCTAAATGTCAACTCTTGTTTTCAGGATCTTTTTTATCCTCTCATATTTTGTCCATGGAATGAAATGACACAATTTTATTGCTTAGTCAGACAAAAATACCTTCCACTTCAAAAGGAGCTTGCCTTCGAGGAGAATTACACTTGAACAAAGACTGCAGGATTTAGCTCTATATTTATCTCTATGCAATAACAGTAGCTCATTCATATAAATATGGGGGTTTCTTCTTATTTCTTTTCTCTTGACAGAAGGAAAACATCTGTCAAGAGAATCAAAGTCAGTAATATCTACCTTAAAATACAGAACAAGCTCTGGTATGACTTTGGTGGAGGGTTGTGCTTAACAAATCTGTAGATATTTTCAGAATAAACATGTACCTGATGGTTCAAGGAGCCACTTCACTTTAAGAAAAATGGAACTGGTGAGTTATTCATCTGACACCAGATCACTTCTCAGTATCCTGTAAAATATTGTGGGCCATCTATCCAAATTCCATTGACAACAGCGTTTTCCTAAGAGAGCTTTTTAGGCTATCCTTTGTGTATAAAGTTCACGACATACCATTTCCCTCACGTCTTACACAGAACTCAAGAGGAAGCTTTAGTGAGACGTAATGAAAAACTAAACCCCACACGAAGTTTATAGTTTATCTTTAGATGTGATGAAGGCCTTTCTTTTTATCCATTGTCTGCTTCCAAGATTCTGAAGATTACAAATGAAAACAGTTCTGTTGCATTTCTTAAGTTGTTTTTACTTTGTCATTACTTGAGAACAGTTTATTCTTCATTTGTAAGCTTAACAGTTCAAGTTGATCCTATTGTCATACTGAAATCGTACTTTATGTTGGATCACAAATATTATAGTCCACAACAAAAGTTGCCAGGAGCCTTCTTTAAAACTGTAATGCTATTATACATTTAAACTGCACTTGAACAATTTTCCATTTCCTTCTTTGTTAACGATTTTTAAGAGTACAGAAATTTTAGACAAAAATTTGCATTTATTTTTATATGCCACACAACTTAGCAATGTAAAGGAGTCTAAATTGCTTTAAAATAAAAGTATCACAATAGCAAGCAAATTGTATAGCATGAGACTGAGAGGTAGTGATCAAACAAGGTATGGCACTTTATTTCCAGTGCTCACATTACACTGACATTCTTCATAATGTTCACCCAGTAAAAAATCTATTTAAACAGACATTGAAATGTTTTTAGGAGATCACCTCACAGTTCAGTAGCTGTCACACAAATGATACCTTAAGTTTTCATTATGACACTAACAATAATGCAATGAATCCTGGAAACAGACTTCCAAATTCAGCAACTAAAGCCCAGAAGACAGCTTCCGGGCACTGAGGGTGAAGGGCCAGCTGCAGTTAACATGTCGAAGACACAAGATTAATTTGGTATAAACGAACGCTTAGTGCTTCAGCTTCACCATACTCATAAAAGTCATGTCCACGATACTAGTAGCTTTGCTTATTTTTAAGCCCTTAGAAGTGAGCGTGACTGCTCCGCCACGGAGGGAGAACAGTGTTCTTGAGTTCCCTCGGTGCCTCCCAGCCAGGCGAGGGAAGGACACGACCCGAGCCGCTGCCGAGAGCGGGACCACCCCGCCTCCAACAAGGCCGGTTCCCCCCTCGCGTGTGGGACACAGAGCAGGGGGAAAGCTCCCGCTTCCCCGTCCCCGCGCGCTTCACACCGCGCCCGGGCAGCAGCGGCAGGGAGAGACCCCGCGCCGCCGGGCCGGGGCCGCCTAGCCCTGCGCAGGGCTGCCGGGGAGCCCCCGCCCCGGACAGCTCCCGCTGCCGGAGCCGGGCCGCCCCCGCCCCGGACAGCTCCCGCTGCCGGAGCCGGGCCGCCACCGCCCCGGACAGCTCCCGCTGCCGGAGCCGGGCCGCCACCGCCCCGGACAGCTCCCGGTGCTGGAGCCGAGCCGCCGCCGCCCCGGACAGCTCCCGCTGCCGGAGCCGGGCCGCCGCTGCCTCCCATGCCCGCGCCAGGCGGGCGGCAGGACGCCCCGCTTCCCCCGGTGCCGGGGGTCCCGCTTGGAAAGAGCAGCGGGGCGGGGGCAGGCGGCAGACACGTTGTCGGGGGAAGATGGCGGCTGTGGCAAACCCACCCAGCGAGACGGCCGGAGCCTAGGCCCCGGCAGTCCCTCTCTGCCCCGGGCGGCCAGGCCAGCGCCGGGCAGGGCCGCCGCCGCCAGCCCGGAGCCCGCCGCGCCCCCGGGACGGGGCCCGATGCCGCCGATCCGCCCCCTCCGGCGGCGCCAACCACCGCCTCGACCCCACCCCGTCTTCCTCTTGATGGCACACGCCGGGTGAGAACGGCACCTGTGCGGCCATGTTGGGCGCCTTGCCCCCGCCAGCGCCGGGGCGTGTGGAGCCAGAGCCGCCGCGCCGCCTCCCGCCCCGCGGAGCGCGGTTGAGGCAGGCGGCGAGCCCGGGCCGCGGCGCCCTGCCCGCCCGGCGTCCTCCCGGCCCCGTCTCTGCCCGCTCCCGCGGCGGCAGGTCCCCCCCCTGTGCCCCACACTCGCCCGGTGACGGGCAGCCGCCGGGGCACGGCCGGCGGCGAGAGACACCCCTGCCCGCCCCCGGCCGCCCGGCCCCTCTCTTCCACCCCGACCGTGCCGCCCCCGAGGCCGGGAAGGAGACCTCCGCGGCCGTGGGCCGGGAGGACGAGGAAGGGATGCGCTCGCCCTTACTTGAGCACAGATTGCTCCTTCTCCTCTTCCTTCTTCTGGCGGTCCATGACGGCCAGGATGATCTTCCGCTCTTCCTCCGTGAGGTGGCTGAGGTCGGGCATCTCGGGCTGAGGAGCCAGAGGAGGCTGAGGAGCACCGGGGCCGCCCCGGGGCCCGGCGGGAGCCGACATGTTTGGTGGGAGCTCACCGCCGCTACGGGAAGCGCTGCCCTAACTCCAGCGGCCGCGGCGGCACCAGCGGGAGCGGCCGGCGCCGGGAGAAGCACATACAAATCAATACCCTGTAATCAACCGGCAGCCTAATGACGGCCCCGCCGGGGAGGGGCGGGGTGGCCGGCAGCCCCGACCTCGCTCCCACCCGCTCGGCCGCCGGCTCGCCGGGGGCAGCGGGGAGGACGGGGACGGCGGGGCCTGAGGGGCGAGCAGGGGGAGCGGGGAGGGGAAGAGGGCAGCGCCGGGAGAGGAAGGGCCAGAGGGCGGGGTGGGGAGGGAGAGGGGAAAGGGCAGGCTTAGCCGCGGGAGCGCTGTGATTTGGGTGCGAGCGAGATTATCCCAACCCCGAGCACCCAGCGGGGAGAGGGGGGACGGAGCCAGCGGCGGCGGGGCAGGAGACTGGGGCAGAGGCCACCGGAGGGGCGAGGTGGGAGGCGTGCGAGAGCGGAGCCCCGGTGCCCCGGGGCGCGCAGCGGGGGAAGCCCCAGCGGGCGAGCGCCAGTCCCGGCCGCCGGCCGCGGCTCATAATTCCTCGCCGCCGTCCATGGAGGGGGCCGCGGGGCGCCGCGTCCGCCTCCCGCCGCCGCCGCCTCCCGCCGCCGCTCCTCGGCCGGGCCACGCCGCTTCCTGCCGCCGCCTCGCTTGGCTGGTGCCCTCTCGGCTGCGGGATGGAGTCAGCCTAACCCATGGCATAGCGGAGAGCCGGAGTCACGGGAGGGGGCTCCGCATCGCCCCGACGCCTCCCCCAGCGGAGCGGCGCGGGGCCCGGCTGCCGCCCCTAGCGGCGCCGCGCGGGCTGGGCGGCGGGGGGCGGCGGGCGGCAGCTGCCCTTATTTATTTATTTATCCCCGTACAAAAAAAAACGGACGCGATAAAAATCACGCGAGGAAGGACAAGGAGGAGCCAAGGCGCCGGCGACGCCCTCGGAGGACCGAGCCCGGCGGCCGCGGGGGTGGGGGGGCGTAGGGAGAGGGCGGGCAGGCGCTGCGCGGCCGCCGCTCCCGCCACCGGGGCTGCCCGGGGTGGGGCGGACGGAGAGAGGCTCCCGCCCGGCGGGGCCCGTTCCCAAGAGCAGCCCCTGGGTGAAAGAGCTGGCGGGGAGAGGAGAAGGAAGAGGAAGAGGAGGAGGCAGCGGGAAAGGCGGAGCGGGAAGCGGCCCGGGAGGGCGACAGGGCCGCCATAGCCCCGTCCCCTCGAAGGCCCGACGGCGCGGTCCGCAGTTTAGGCTGACAACCGAAGAGTAGCGCCGGGGGGAGCGGCGGGGCGGGCTGTGGGCAGGCCTCCGGCTCCCCCGGGTTGGGAGCGGCACCGTGGTTCGGCCGAGCGGGTCCAGCCCAACAGAGCTGCTGCTCCACAATCGCCTACATAACGTCCTGCTGGACGGTCCTTCAGCCAAAGCAAGGTATGAAATTTGCCCCAGCGTCTATCTGGACAGGTTCGTCCAACCCAGAAGAGCAGGAATGTGACACCAATGAGAGACGGCTGGAGAAGGGAAGTCCTCCTCCTGCCCTGGCAACCCAGCAGTGGTGGAATAAACCTCTCAAAATGCTATTGCTGCCTGTAAATCCCTCACCTGAGCAGTCATTTTAATGGCAAGAAATAATGTCTGGACAATGCCCAAAATGCTATCCAGCCCAAATGAATGGGAAATAACCTGTCCAACAATGCCAAAGAAACAATTCAATACAGATCTGTGGGTTTTCGATCTATTTACAGCCAGTAGAGTTCTACCTGCTCTTCTCTCACGTTATGAGACATAACTCCCATTTCACATCAGCATTGGATATCATATAAGTGTATGTAGTAATAATAAAATCATTTTGTAAGGTTTTGTTTGGACAGTTTGAAATCTCCACCAGATCATACATTTCTGGAGCTGGCACTTTTTCTAATGGACTATGACACCAACTTATAACCAGGTCCAAAGGCCTGAGGAAAAACGTCACCTTCCTGAAAGTATCCTGGTCCTCATTGGCTGTATTTCTACAGAGAATAAATTCCAGGATGTACCTTCATTAGCTAAAGAGTTCTGCATGTGATGTTGGGCTGAAGACCTCATTCCTTTGGCAAAACAAGTTCTGGAGGAACAGATCACCAGAGGGACACGATAGGTTGACTGTAGTAAAGATTACTTAATAGTAATCCATACCTGTTGTCATGCACATATATTCATCAAATTTTGATTTTTATCTAAGAAATATCATTGGCATCCTTAGCTGAAAGGAGCTTGTTCCATTCCTTGATGTAAAATTATGTATAATAGACCCTTTATAATTATACATAAACCATCATATAGAAACTGAGCATATTGCATTTGAGCAGATACCCTTATAAAATAAACTATGTGATTTTCATCAAGTCGTCAAAGCATTCTGCTCTCCCCGTCAACATTACCTTCACCTTTCGGACTGGATTCCAGCCAGCTGGCTCTCACCCAGTTCCTTGTTTCTTCCAGGCACTAGATAAATCTGGCATCTAAGTCAAAAAGAGGAGGAAATGTAGAACTGTGTGTCATCAGATTACCAAAGATAGTACAGTCCTTATCAATCTATAAATGTTGAATGAAAGAATTAACTGGACTGATCCCTTTGGGAAACTACATTTTATCCTGGGCAAGTGAGGAAAGAGAGAAATCACTCAATTGCTTTTAAGAATAATTAAAAAGAACCAGACCACTTGAAAGCAATCTTTCCACCCTGTCAGGTTTCACAGTTGTTTCAAAAATATTTCATGCATGTCTCAATCGTAAACACTAACAGTATTCTGACCATAGTTTTGGTTGCAAGACATCACTACAGTTCTCTGTACACTGCTTCATTCATATGAATTTCTTTCCAATGGATATTTACCTCTGAACTTTCTGGATTTACAGTGCCTGCTTCTGTAATCATTTCAATGCACCTGTGGTTTTTCATCCAGAAATTACAAATATCTGCTCTCAGCACAATTGTAGAATTTCAAGAGCTTTCTTTTCTCCTTGGTATTTGCCATGTTCCCACTAAATCCTGTACCATTAAGTGGGCAACTATAAACAAATCCAGGGACAGGAACTGTAATCCTCATATATTATCTAGCTATTTGCTTTTAAAAGAGAGAGCAGAGTCAGAGCAGAAGACATCCTGTGACTCACTGAAGAAATGGTTCACCTTGACCTTTCTATGCTTCTACCTTCCTTTCTCCTCATCAGTTCCACCTACCATGCCTCACATTTCCCTGCAATTAAATAGAAACATTATTTGTTCATGTTCCTGTCAGCCTGAACGAAATTGTATCATGCTGTTACTGTTATTTACATTACCCAGGTGACATACTGATGAAAATATACTCAGAGCACAGACTTCTCTACCTACTCCAGAGTAATCGTGTCAACAATAATCTACAATCAACCAACAAGACAAATTATTGTCATGTAGTATGATCATTTATGAAACTTATTTTTAAGGAGTGTTCATTTGTAATTCCCTCAGTAGTGAAACACCTATAAATTCTGGCCTTCACGTTCATGTGTGTCCAGGCACCTGCCCTTCCTGTTCATCTCAGCTCTTGTTCCGAGCTTACTACCATACTCTGAAAAAACAGATTTCCATCCCTGTTTTACGTTCTTCTGTTGGAATTGTTCTTCACTGTGTAATCTGCAACTGAAAATTCACTCCACTTTCTTTTGGTGGTTTCTCTAAGTCATCTAAAGGTACTGACACCAGCAAGGTTATTAATATAATTTTTCTGATACTCTTTCTGTTTCTTTCCAGTTCTGTTAGACAAGAGGGGTTCCCAAGGAAACAGCGGCATTGTAACCTGGGTTTATATATCACCACAAAATGTCTTTCACTAAGGGTCTCATTATACTTACTCCCATTTCCTTCCTCATAGCAACAACAAGAGTAAATGAGTTGGTAGATTCATCATTCAAGCATGCTAAGTGTAATTTGTTCCTGAAAAGGTAACACTAACATCTGCTTTATAATGTTTTGTATAAGGGAGAAATCCAGTGTAATTAATTCTTTCCATTATTTTTGTCCCAAGTTGAAACATTCACTTGGAAAACATCTTTATGTAGCCCACACAAAAGGAACTTCTAAGTATTCTGTTATGGATCAACAAATAGGGAAAATGAAAACATGTTCTTGGTTGAAAACTTTCAGTACTCAGACTCTCAATGGATCAAAACAGACATATAACCAGCAAGAAATGCATCCTGTAAGACTCTTCCTGGAGGCATTTTGCAAGGGACTCCTCAAATTCTTGTTGAGGAAGGACAAAACTTTACACTGCAACAATTTGTGATTCCAAGGTCTTAACCTAAGTGCTACCAGACCATCATGGACTGGTTTACTGGTGCAGTCTTGGATCTTTCCCAGCTTTCCCCTCTCTAAATGGAGGATTATCCATAGTTTACACAGTACTGCCCATACCCCGTGTCAACTATACTTGATGAAATAGCCCTTCCCAGTTTTACTGGTGTAAATGATCTGTCTGCAGTAGATGGAAAAACGTTGGTCTTTTAGCTAGTGCCCCCACTTTTTCCTCTTCTCGATGCATGTGATCAGTATCTTCACAGTCTCAGGAGAAGGGGGAAGTCCTTCAGTTGTGCTGAAGAGTGCAACTTAATCCTACCCACTTCCAAACCTTTTCCCTGCTCAGGAAGTACCCTTAGCAAAAACCTTTTGGTTTAGAGGAGTAGGGGCTCACCATGGGCTTCATGGTGGTTGCTGGGGATATGGAGGAGTTTCAACATCATTCCTAAATCAGCTTGGGTGGCGAGAGATTGATTTGCCTCCTCTCAGTGGACGGAGGAGCTGGTATCCAGGTTGTATTTTGAAATGCAATGTGGGAGAGGCCCTGGCACATAGGTGTTCTGTAAGCACAGTTGGCTGAAAATTGAAGAAAGGCTTAGATCGGTTAGATTGTTTTCTGTTTTAAGGCTGAGAGAGCTGGGGTTGTTCAGCCTGGAGAAGAGAACCCTCTGGGGAGACCTGATTGCAGCATTTCAATACTTAAAGGGGGCTTATAAGAGCGATGGGGACAAATGTTTTAGTAGGGCCTGTTGCCGTAGGACAAGGGATAATAGTTTTAAACTAAAGGATGGTAGATTCAGACTAGATACAAGGAAGAAATTTTTTACGAGGGTGGTGAAACACTGGAACAGGTTGCCCAGAGAGGTGGAAGATGCCCCGTCCCTGGAAACATTCAAGGTCAGGTTGGACGGGGCTCTGAGCGACCTGATCTAGTTGAAGATGTCCCTGCTCATTGTAAGGCAGTTGGACTAGATGACCTTTAAAGATCCCTTCCAACCTAAACCATTCCATGATTCTACGAACAGGATACTTGATAAACATGATTTCTAGGGCTTGGGATGTTTTGTGCAGAGCAATTATACACAGACATACAATTAATATGATTATAAATATGATCAATTCTAAAAACTTTATCATGTCTCATTCCTGCAATTCAGTTTATATGCTCAGTTTGAAATATTCTGACTTAATGAAGTGTGACATATAAGATGCTAAATTAAAGGTGTAGGTAAAAGTCTTTACAGGATCTTAAACTTACTCAGTATTTTCTGTCTGAATTTGACAATTCAATTTTCATTGTTGTTCAATTAGTCAGTTGAAACTCGAGGGAGAAATTTTTAAAAGAAGATAAAAATTCCTGCCTAATGAGAATTCTTCAGTTATACATTTCTGTTTGTTTGATTCTTGACCTGTAGCACCAACGTTTGTAAGTAACTGGGCAGTAAGTTAAGTCCTGTACTCTAACAGGTCCTGATAGTAATAAGGCAAGGATTTTGTTTTCAACCGTGTAGCAATTGTCCAGCTAATTTTCAAGAATCCTGCCAAAACCATAAAAGAGTCTATTTTTATTGGTCACTCACAGGCCATTCATTGGTATTTAATACCTTCATTGGTAGCAAAAATTGTCCCCGACTTGGGCACTTTGGTTTCTTTTTAACTGTTCTGAGTTGTCAGATACTATATGGGTCTCAAAATCTGAAATGATGAGTATATAGACATTATTCAACACATACAGCGCGGGCTCACACTGGCACAGTAGGGGCTTAGAACGTTATCACGTGTTCCTGCAAGGTATCGATGCAGCATTGCCTTCTCTGTTTGCTGCCTTCTAATCCCTCTTCCCTGACCCCTCCTACATTTCTGAAACTCAAGCTGCTTCAGAAGAAACACCAGTATTCTTAAGTCCCACATGATTTTTTTTTCATTCAGTCATAAGATTGTCCTTCAGAGTTGGTACAGAGTATCCTGTACCAAATCACAGGAATATATTAATTCCTATTGTAGTGTAGCTTGGAAGTCCCAAATCTCCTGATTTTATACAAGATAGAAATTATTGTTTGCCTTTTTTTTTATGGAGTCTACTATGTGATTCTGTTTCTAAATTCATTATTCACTACTAAAAGTAGGAATAATATCCTGAATTATTATAATTACAGTGATGCCTAGAAAGCCTACTCATGTATGAAGAGTCTAGTGCCCTAGATATTGGTAGAAAAAATTGCACAGACAACAGCCTGTTGCCACAGAAAGCTCAGAGAGCCATAGACAAAATGCAACAGGTGGACAACCCAGATAAATGCAGTGGGTTGAAATGAAAAGACAGCAGTAAGATAAAGTTCCATTAAATAAATGGAAGATGACTATTTTTTCATGAACATTATCATAAGATGGGGTTAAATTGATCTTTGAAGAAAAATAAGGAGAGAGGGTTTTGGAGGTGGAGGGGCATTTCCGGAGAAGAACTATTTAAGCTTTTCCCAAAGTATCACACGAGCAGGAAGTTCTCAAGGTGCTGCAGATATGTTCAGCAGAGAGAGTAACATCCATCCACGCAAAACCAGCCCATTCACAGAATCACAGAATCAATCAGGTTGGAAGAGACCTCAGGGATCATCGAGTCCAACCATTGCCCTGACACCACCCTGTCAACTAGACCATGGCACTTCCGCGGCAGGTCTTTTTGGGTTGCCATGTCTTTTCTGGCACCCGCAAGGGACTTAGGGCCCCGCCGAGTGGAAACCATACCTGCCTGCCCGCCTACTCTGCTCGCCCTGCCTGCGCAAACTGCTGCGCAAACTGCCACGCCCCTGTTTGCGTGCTCCTGTTCACGACGCTCCAGGTCGCTCGCGCTCCCCAGGGGGCCCTTCAAATCTCCCACGGTGCCTCCGGCTACGCCCCCTCCTCTCCTTGACGGGACTCGGGGGCTGCTGCTCAGGTGGCCCTGAGTACAGAACCCGCCCGGTACAGCCTGATGTCACCCTCGCCCACACTCACCTCAGTCACTATCGCTGCCGCCGCTGCTGCCGACTGACAGCAGAAGATTCACAGCTCCTTGGCGCCTTCCTCTCCTTGTGCACTGGGAGGGAGTCAGCGCCCTCCCCAACGAGCTGCAAACAGCTGTGGCCTCCCCCGCCCCGGGACACACACAGTCACTGCTGACTCTCCCTCTCCCCTCTGGGCAGGGACTAGTCCCTGCTATCCCAGAGGCTCTTTATCACCCAATCAACAGGGGGTGGTGCTACGCCCCCTCCTCTCCTGATTCGTTGCCAGGAACTTCCGGGTCCAGGCGGGTCTCGGGCTGCTGCTCGGGGGGGCCCAGAGCACGGAAATCGCTCGCCCGCTACAGCCTGATCTCGCCCCACACTAACCTCAGTCGCTGCCGCCGCTGCCGCTGCTGCCGCTGCTGCCGCTGTTGCCGACTGGCTGTTTGTTATGGTTTCACCGCGTTTAAATCTCCCGCGGTGCCTCCATTACTGAGGTTCTTCTTTCACTGCACCCAGTTTAAGTTGTGGCCTCTCTGTTGTTGAGAGAGAGAACACACTGGTTTGACTGCTCATTTTCCTCAAAATCCCAAGGCAGCTGGGCTTTAGCTGTTCGGATTTTCAGCTAAGGTTAATTCTGACAGACCTGGAATATAGCAGCTTTGATAATGAAAACATGCCTGAAAGGGATGATAATTAAAGCTTAGCATATGGTATTTTCTATCTAGAAATCCACCTATCTAGGTTTCACATCTGCCAAATGACCAGAAAATTAATCAGGAAGTTCAATTAATTCAAATAACAGGTAAAGGCAGAAGTGGTAGCACTGCTAAACTGCTTCTAAAAGCATAAGGATACAGACAATTTTTAAATTATTATTCAAGCAGTCTTTCATGATAATTTTAGCTCTAGTAGATGAAGAAAGGACCCAGTATTTTGTGAAAGTTAATTTTATACTCTAGAGACAGAAGGCACTAGAATGACAAAAGCTAAAGTCTAACTGGAAAACAATTTATTTCTTGTGTATTGAGATCATTAGCACTTATTTGACACTTTTTAGTACTGTTTTCCTGAAAAATCTCCCCATGATACTAGTTGACATACCTCGGATAAAATCAAACTGTGCAGCATGAAAAGTTTATGAAGAACAGTATTAATCAACATTAATCAACTTTGGCATTTTACTAGGCTAAGGGAAAAATTGCATTAGGCCAAATGAGAGTCAGCAAATGCACGGTAACACAACAATGCCTGCTTTGTGTTCTGCTCTCCAGACCAGGATTCTGCCATACTTAAAAGCACGAGTATGATTAAAACATGATTCATTCACTAGCTACATTAATATAATTAAATTCATAAAGATTTCCTAATAAGTAGAAAACCAAAACATTCTGAAAAGGGATTCGTGTGCACAAAAGCTCGGCTATTTTTACTAGCAATATTAGTCTAAGAAAATATATGACCTTTGAGTACAACTATTACCTTCCCTAGTACACAGTATATTACAAATTTACATGAAAAAGTATATGTTAGAATTGCTGACAGACAGCAAAGATAGTTAAAATATTAATGGATCGTAACATTATATTTTTACTTTTATTTCCAGCTTTTCCTGATGATTGATAGTGAGGTGGGAGAAGCAGCAGCTTGGAAACGTTATCTGTTTTCACAGTGGACAACAAACAAAGCGAATTCTTTATGAAGAATTGTCTTGCAAAGGAAGGGATGGAAGGGAAGAGGTAATAAAATATAAGCTAATTTCTGACATTTCATCTTGCATTTCAAAGACACATATCAAAAAAGGAAATGTAGTGAACTTCCTTATTTGAATGTAAAGCGAGTTATTTCTCTCTCGGTGTGCAAGAATTCTCTTAGTGTGACAGTAGTTTAGACTACCATCTGTTAAAGCCTGCCTTGTCTCTTATAAAAGGGACAACCTCCACCATAAAATTAGTGGATGACACTTTCAAGAGCAGGGGGTTTATTAGCTGGAAAGGAAAAGAACAGAACCAGTAACTACCCTAAAACCTAGAAGGTACACAACACTGAGCTAAAACTGCTGCGTAGCCCATATTTCATTAAGCAACATAACTACAATTAAGGTTACTGCTACGAAGTTGATGTACTAGAAAGCCCAAACAGGATACACCTGCGCAGAAAGGCTTCCCAGCCTCATCTTTACTTTTGCATAGGGAGGATTTCCACAGCAAATTTACATGCTCTCCCACAGAGCAGAATGAGCAGGCATTGATGCTTTCTAGCATATACCACACAGTGGACAGAGTTTGTTCTACACGTGAATTTAGGGGGGCAATAAACCTGCTGTATGTGCAAAAGCAAGAAGGTATCCAGCTGCACTGAGGGTCAGATGTTTGTAGTTGCTTCAGTAATGCATTCCTGTCCTTAAAATGCTCATTTCATTACTGTTGTACTTCATAACAGTGGCTAGATTAATAATCTTTTTTATTCTCCACCCATGTGTTAACAGTAAATATACAAATAAACTCCTCTAGTTATCCAGGTGCATTCTTTCCTATATTTCTGTCTTGAATATGAGCTGTTCTGATGAGTAGCCACCTTTCTGTGCATGTGTTCTCCCCTGTGACAGCTATTTCAAAGGACAGCAAGCAAAAAACCATTAATAGCAATTGATGGCATTTTCTTGGTGATACTATGGATTTCATAGGTATTTACCCATCATTCACCACCATTTTCAAAAGCATTAATGGCTGTCAGCAGTTCAAAAACCATACAGAGTAGTCTGTAAGACACCCATGTCCAAAACTCAGTCATAAAAGATGATATACAAAAATGAGTTATCTATAGAACTAAAGCACTGGTACTTATGTAATGTGTCCCAAGAGTAGTGTAGGACAAGTCAACATTTGACAAATCAGCATCATAAAACGGGTTACTTTTCTGGTCACGTATTTTTAATGAAACTGGCAACCTGCCTTGTCCAAGGAAATACTGACTTACGACAGTAACCCAGAGATTTTCCCTCCTTGCTTTCCCTAACTATGCAGACCATGGATCCAGTCTTGAGGTTGCAAGCTTTACCAGTGGTGTCTTTGGTAGAATAGTGTAGAATAGCACAGAATAGAATATCTTAGAATAGAATATCTTAAATAGATGGGCCGAGACCAACGGCATAAGGTTCAACAAGAACAAGTGCTGGGTCTTACACTTCGGCCACAACAACCCCATGCAGCGCTACAGGCTGGGGGAAGAATGGTTAGAAAGCGGCCCGGTGGAAAGAGACCTGGGGGTGCTGATCGACAGCCAGCTAAACATGAGCCAGCAGTGTGCCCGGGTGGCCAAGAAGGCCAATGGCATCCTGGCCTCTATTAGGAATAGTGTAGCCAGCTGGTCTAGGGAAGTGATCGTCCCTCTCTACTCAGCACTGGTGAGGCCGCACCTTGAATACTGTGTCCAGTTCTGGGCCCCACACTTCAAGAAAGATGTTGAGGTGTTGGAGCGAGTCCAGAGGAGGGCGACCAAGCTGGTGAAGGGTCTGGAGGGTCTGACCTATGAGGAAGGCTGAAGGAGCTGGGGTTGTTTAGCCTGGAGAAGAGGAGGCTCCGAGGTGACCTTATTGCAGTCTACAACTACCTGAAGGGAGGTTGTAGTGGAGTGGGAGTTGGCCTCTTCTCCCAGGCAACTAGCGATAGGACAAGAGGACACAGCCTCAAGCTTCGCCAGGGGAGGTTCAGGTTGGACATTAGGAAGAATTTCTTCTCAGAAAGGGTCATTAGACATTGGAACGGGCTGCCCAGGGAGGTGGTGGAGTCACCATCTCTGGATGTGTTTAAGAAAAGACTGGACATGGCACTTAGTGCCACGGTCTAGTTGACATGGTGGTGTCAGGGCAATGGTTGGACTCGATGATCCCAGAGGTCTCTTCCAACCTGATTGATTCTGTGATTCTGTGATCTTCAGTTGGAAGGGACCTACAACAGTCATCTAGTCCAACTGCCTGACCACTTCAGGGCTGACCAAAAGTTAAAGCATGTTGTTAAGGGTACTGTCCAAATGCCTCTTAAACACCGACAGGCTTGGGGCATCAACCACCTCTCTGGGAAGCCCACTCCAGTGTCTGACCACCCTCTCGGTAAAGAAAAGCTTCCTGATGTCCAGTCTAAACCTTCTCTGATGCAGCTTTGAACCATTTCCATGCATCCTATCACTGGATATTGGGGAGAAGAGCTCAGCACTTCCCTCTCCACGTCCCCTCCTTAGGAAGCTGTGGAGAGCAATGGGGTCACCCCTCAGCCTCCTTCTCTCTAAACTAGACAAGCCCAAAGTTCTTAGCTGCTCCTCATAAGACATGCCTTCCAGCCCTGTCACCAGCTTTGTTGCCCTTTATCGACCAACAGATGAGACATATGATCTGACTTCAAAGACAACCCACTTCAGTACAAAAAAATGTCATTTAGGGCATTGTCCACAGCAGAACTTAGACAACCTCATTTCAAAACAGGCAGTCAGATTTTGCCGATCTGGCTATTACTGAAAGCAGTTCCATTGCTCAACACCTCAAACTTTCTGTTACAGAAGAAAAAGTTAAATTCTTTCTACCCTTCAGCAGATGCAGCCTAAGATTTACAAACAGAAGAGCTGCATCTAAGCCGTAGTAGGCTGCAGGCCAGCTCGCGATGACACTGCTGACTCACATCCTGAAAGCAACGAGGACATGTTGGACACACGGCTGCTTGCTTCTCTCACAAGGAACTGTTCCTCATTTCTAGTCAGAAAGTTGCCTCCTGTGACTTTGCCCACCCGATGTAGTTTATTAGGCTTTCATATATTCATCTGCCACTGCCCTGAAGTCTACACTGTTACTGTCCATGATTTCATATCCAGCAACTGTTTAACTCCATTGCTTTATGTCATGTTTTTTCCCCATATTGGTACACAGGATGAAAAGCATATGCAACGATGTCTCAGCTTTGCTTTATACTTCCACAGAATAGCTTAAAGAGGAAAAAGTAAACCTGTTCATTACCTGACCAAAACATTTCAGAGAGAGGAACATATTGTCTTTTTATCTGATGATGCCCACACATGCTTCTCAATGATGTTTTGCTGCATTTGGACCTTCATCCTCAGAAGCAGGATGAAGATAGCATGAAGGAACCAGCACAAAGCATTCTGTTTGTGTTTATATTAACTTTTTTCCTATTTGGTTCTACATCATATATATACTAATCGCTTGTTGTACTCCAATTTTGGTACAGTGAATTCTGCATTATTTTTGGAAAAGAAGAAAAATCAATTACTATTTTTTTTCCCCCAAATGAAGTAAAAAATACATGACAACAGGGTAGGGTGCAACAGGGCTAATCATTGGAGAAAGCAAGATCCAGGGTGATAGGAGGCAACATTTGCATGACTCTGACTCAAGAAGGAATAGAAATTTCCACAGGGCATAGATTCATGAGTCAGAACCACATATAGAAAATATGCAACAGACAAATTTTGATTTATAGAGATATAATTCCATTGAGAGTTTCTGTTAACTGGACCATAAACCATCTGAACTTCACTCCCATGGCTTATAACATCACTGAAATCTCTTGTTATAGTCCATTATGCATCTTTATTTTCTCTCATATTCTCTCTCACACACAAATGTAGCAGTCTGCAGGACCTCAAAGATTAATTAAATACTTAAAGGACCTAATTTATCAGATTTCTAATCACATGCCATTTAGAAGTATTTCACTTCAAGACATTATGTGTTGAAAAAAGCACTTCAAAAAAACAGTAATAAGATAGTCCACCAGACAACATATAACAGTTGTAGTATTTTCTATGTAAATGAAATTAGCTGATGGCTGAGAATAGGATTTTTAAATCCTCTAAGCACCAGATACGGACAAATAGAGGAAAAGCTAAATTAACCTGCTTAATTCTGAGTACACTAGCATACGAATTGCCAGAATTATGTGGAGTACACACACACACGCACACACACAGACACCCGCCCCCCCACAGAGGCAAACCCACATTTTTCCCCTTTTCTGAAACCAGTACCTTGCTGTGCTGGGTTGCTTAGGAGATCTGATCCAAAGAGTTATGCCAGCAGGATTATGTAAACTCCAGACAGGTCTACCAAGGCTGGGTACATCAAAGATAGAGGCCAGACAGAAATTTCTCTCTTCAAGCGTGGGAGCTGGATGCAAGGCTGACCACCTCCCGCTTTAAAAATATTACTGGCTAAGTCTTCACTTTGTCTCCATGACAATTTCCATCTCAGTACCTTGGATTAGTGGATAGTCCCAGATGAATTTGTGCAACAAGCATCAGTCCAATCCTGCCTCAGCAAAAAGCTCGAACCTTGAAGTAGCTGCTGCTCCAGAGTCACTCCATGTTATGTATACGATTCTGGCATGTACGTACAATGCTACAAGCTAGAAAAATCAGCTGAAGTTATGAGGGAGATGGAAAATTACAGTATTGATATTCTCAGCATGAGTGGGTACAGATGGTCAGGAACACATTGTATCAAATTGAAGAACAATAATAAAATCATGAACTACACAGGTTCCCCAGCTGGAGGGAAAGAGAGAGTTGCACTGATTGTGAGCGACACCATGTAAAGAGCCTTGTGAGACAGACAAAGAACCAATTAACAGCAAAGGAGCAGGTACACAGTACAAGGCAGTAGGTGAAATTGAAAACCCTCCAAGTGCTGTGACGATACAAAACCCCTTTCTAAAACATCCTACAGAACCTCATTAGCAGCAGCACGCCCTTGTTGACATGGCTGGGTATGAATGGGAGAGTAGGGACGACCAATTATGGACTGAACGTTACTTGGGTACCTGGAATTTGTTCACACAGGAGCACCGATGAAGAGTTCATCCACTTTGATAAGTAAAACATCCATTGATGGCAAGAACATGCTCTTCTGCCCACAAAAACCACATCAGACTGATTGTAACAAAACCACAGGCATACCAGGTTTTAATCTGCAGAAATTTTTGTTTGTTCCTCTGACTGTTTGGGTATGTAAGTTGCATGTGCAGACAACGAGTACGACATATGTGTTGCCATCGTGAAAATAAATTTAAAGCGAATACTTGCAGAAAAAGCAAATAAGAAAATCACCACTCAGATTCATGGAATTTAAATGCCAGTTCTTAAAAAACAAGTTTTCCACAGACAGGCCTGATTTTCAGCTTTCACATAAACAAATTTTGAGGATCTTCAGTAAAACATGTTAATAGAACTAAGAATTTTCTGGTATTTTTCAATGGCTAGAAAAAAGGAGGGGTGGGTCACTGCAATGCTATTGAGTGTCATCATCAGAGATGGACAGGCAAAGCAGAACCTCCCAAATGCTCACAGCAAAATGCCATTAAAAATGGAAAAAGGGAGCAAATGGTTATGAAGAAAAGACAATCACATTGGCAGGCAGCAAAAAGGGGACTCCTGAGGATTGTCTTCCAACCACAAAAAGCTTGCAGGTGATTTTAATTATAGCTATAATGAATTAATAAAAAACAAATGAGGAAATATTATTACCATCCAAAAAAAACAAATTTAAGAGATGTTCACTGCATACTAAAACTGCCCTGTCGCCTGAAAAAAAAAATCAATTTGGATAATTCAGATAAGACAATAACTGTGAGAAAATCGTCTTGCATTAAGCTGAAAGTAGCTTAAAAAATGAAGAACTGGAAGGCACAGTGTAGGGTAAAACAGATCAGATCTGCTCAAAGAAGGCAGCAAAAAGAAACACAAAATGATGCTCTAAATCTTGAACTGAGCACAAGAGAATGAGTCCACTGTAGAAGAACATAGAAGAAAAACCTTCAAAAAACTACCTGAAAGACACTTTTACCGACCATAAAACTGACATAGCATCACAGTCCTTTCCAGAAAATTCTACATACTTATGCTGAATTGGATTTGCAACATTGTTGCATCTTCAGGTGCTTTGAGAACCACAGATTACTTTTGGCTGCCTGATCTTATCCTGACCATGTTTTCAGGCTGTGCACTGTCACTGAACAACCAATGCACACCAGCAACACATGGCACATACCCAACATACTGAATTGCTGAGGCCGGAGCAATAGGCCCTGAACTAAAGTTGACCTCTAGATGAACCTCCAATCACACATTATATAATATTAGTACCTGATTATTAGTGAAATATGCATGATTGTTAATGAAAGATGTAGCTTAGGTAAAATATAATCCTTAGTGAAAGTGAGAAGTCATGAGAATGTATCCATGTTACGAGAACGTATCTATTTTTCCTTGTTTAGAGGCAGGCTGTCAAGGCTGGGAAACCAGGTGTTCGGCCTTGTCTGGGAACATGTAGTCAGAGACAAATAGATAAACACACTCCCTTAGTTCCTCCTTAAGTCCTGGCCAGGCTTTGGGTGGCATCTAACAGAGTGAAACCAGACTTTCCGTATTTGAAGTTATATAAGCTTGTTTATTCAATAGTATAAAAGCTGGACCCTCTTACAGCGACTTTGGAGACCTCACCTATGAGTGGACGCACTGCATAGGCCCTCCCAATTGCCGGGAAAGGCTCTCCAAATCCTCCTGTAACAGGGGCTCCCCAGCTGATATACAGATCTGGATGATGGTAAAGTATTAAAGCAATTGGTGATGAACCTTTCTTAATCACTATGCTTAATTCTATGTAGTAATGATTAGGTGCATCACCTTGCTCTGTTTTGTTCCTGCTGTATTATTTCCCTTACTATTCTATTGCTGCCTTAAACTAAAGTAAGCTCATCTTTTGAACCTGGTGTCTGTGCCCTTTGTGCTGACCCTGTCTGTTGGCAAAACACATACCTAGATTGTGTTGACTTTCAGAAAGCTTTCAAGAGGATCTCTGAAATTTTTCAGTGACCCTGTACAATACCCAGAAAATTTAATGGTTTTCATTAAGACACCAGATGGGCCAAGATCTCTAACCAGTTAGTTTGGAGTTAATACCAAATTTACTGTATTTTGGAGGTAACAGATCTTCAAGAGAGTGAAATTCTGCGGTCAGGTCACGCACATGTAGGTCTGGACATTGCTGATGGTATCTGCCTCCTGGAGACATTGACGAAAACCATGCCACTAAAGAACTGTCAGAACTGAATAAAATGTCCTGAAGTCAGAAAGTCAAAAAACAAAGGTGGTGAAAACCAGTGTGACCTCAGATGATTGTCTTGCTTTGTAAGAGGGAAGTCTTAAGAAGTGTTGTTTATCAGCTCACTTACTAAAACAGCAACTTTTGCATGATTGCATCTGTGAGTAAATGACTCAAGTAGAAAGCCTTGCTTTTCTGTGGCTGGCCTCCAACAGGGAAATCTAACGGCATCCACAACAAGCTAGGAGTCTTTTGTAACTATGCGTTAAACATAGACCTGCAGGTCAGGAAGGAATGGATGGAAAATGGCTTTCAGCATTGGTATTCCCCTTGGTTACTCAGAGAGACGTAGTTGCACAGAATAAAGCAGACCTTGTTCTTGAACTGGGCACACATTTACATCGTGCCCCAAGACACATGAACTTTGGCATCCCCAAACCCAAGAAAAACAGAGGGACATTTTCAGCAGAGTATTAACTGAAGCAGCAGTTTTGCAAGAAAATTTGGAAAACTGTGAAGGCATTGGCTTGTGATAGCACAGCTTAAAGGCAGCTGAACTCTTACACTTCTGATGATATGAAAAGTGGGTTGAATTAAGACAGACTGATAACATGAGAACCTGACTGATCTGCAGTTTCTTTCTTCAGATCTCTCTCGCTGAAAGACTTAACTGGTTAGTTTAGCATCCCACTGCATACTATTTCAGCTCGTCTCATCTTGTGAATAAAGTTTGTGGTTACTAAATATTTTAACAAAACATTTTTTAATAGATTTTTTTGAGTGTTTAGTTCTGATCCGTTCTGCCACATTTTTCCATGTCTGCCAGCATAAATGCATCCCATAGCATGACTACCCAATTGCATTTTGACTCGGTCCAAAATTCACTGTGACATTTCTTCAGTGTACAGAGCTCAGCCAAAATCTCTGTCTAGGGCAGTTCCCATAAGAGTCTCCACAGAATAAGGCACAAAACTCATAAAGGTATTTGTCCTTTGAAGCAAATTACTCTGCATTGTCCACAATTTAAAGTATTGTCAGAGCACCAGATTCCTGGTTTTATTCTTTTTATTCCTGGAGAAAAAAAAAAAAAACCTCTTCTGATTAAACTTTAGTTTCAAATCACATTGAGACACCCAATTACCATATTAAGTTTCTTCCACAGTTTGACATCAATATCATAATCCAGTTACCTACTCAATGTGGCTTTAACTTGTGATAGTGAACATTTTCTGTTCAAGATATTGTACTGCAGCCACTGGACAGCCATAACTGACAGGATTATCTTAAAAAAGTGGCTTATCATGAATGTCCTAACGTTTTTTGATCTTAAATACTCACTTGAGAATGACGCAACTGCAAATATTGCCAGTGGTTTTGTTTGCCAAGGTTATATTTTGCCTTAAGTGATGCAAAAGAACACAGGCTCCATTCCTGAAATAGCTGGTCTATAAATATGATACCTTTAGATATCCAGCTGAGCCAATGAATCTTTTGCCTTCAGACTTAAACGCTGGATTATCCCATTTGTGGGAAAAAAAAAAGAACAAAACGTAGGCATTTTAGATATTTTGCCTTACATACTTATGGCATAAGAGACATTGATTTTTCCCTATCGTCTTTACTCAAATGGAGTGAGAAAACTGCTGACATGCTCCTTCCTTTTCCATCTGTGCCTTGTAGCTCCCCTGACTCCTGCCATGCCAAACCCCTGCCATGCCAAACCCCACGCCAGTTTGCAAATCCTTGTTATATTCTGGTAATAATCCTTCCCCTTTGGCTCTCCTCTCTTCTCATCCTCTAAGCATTTTTGATATCAGGTTTCCTTCCCCCTAGTACATCCCAAACACTATGCACACCACAGTGTGGGTTTGTAGGCATCTGCAAATGATTAAAGCGACCATAGGTCTTCCAGAGCTTAATGATCCTCGTTTTAAAGGGTTTCAGGGTAATGTTGCACCAGATACTATTACATGGTAGAAATAACCTCAAGGAAGAAGTATTTCTGTTTTCTGGTTAGCAAAAGCTAAGCGATACAGCAAAGCCAATGATGACCACAGAGAAAGCAAGAATTTCTGAGGCACTATTTAGAGAAGCAGGGGTGTGAAGAGAACAAGCCGTACTGCTAGAAAACCTGTAAGCTGCTGATCAAACCAATTTTACAAATATGAAGAAGTGATTTCATCAAGTACAATTCAATCTCTACCCTAGATCTCAAAGTGCAGAAAACCAGCAAACAGCTGTTCTTGCAGGACACAGTAAAAGAAAAGGGAAATGAGTAATGACTGAATGCTGCTGCCTAGCTACCCAGGGATATTTGCCCCAGACAGTAAAAGTAGGAGTGCTCAGACTGAGACTCTGCAGTGTTGATAAGGTTTGGCTCTATCATGGACTTATCTCGTGCAGGTGTTTGATACAATGGCCTCTCTTAACAGATGTAATAGATCCTCTATCCCCTGCTACCTCCCACCATTCACTTGTACCTTATGCCATGACTGCTTTTATAAGCTGTTTTGTAAATTAACAGTATTTTACAGGTCGCTGAACAAAAATTGTCCCCTACAATAAGGTGGTCTGAAAAAAGTCACATCTTCAAATAACTCCACTCTGCTTGAACACAAGTTAGAGGCTTGGATGTCAGTCTTGTAATAAATACGTGAGTGCAGCATGTCCACTAAATCTATATTAAATCTGTGGTTTTCTATCATATTGTGGTTTTTAATCACATTTGTACAATGACAGTCAAAATACCATCTCCATCCATTTATCTTCTTAATAATCAGCAATGCTCTTTTGTCTGTTGAAAGATCTTTGGTTTTGCCCACACAAGCCCTAAAAGTAGAAAACATGATGCAACATGCTATAAAGTCCTGATCGTATCCATCTACCCACTGAGAACACATCGTTTGCATCTGCTGAAACTGCTCCAGACTTGGACAAAATTAAATCACAAAGTATACTAACATTTATTAATATAAGAAAAACTTCAAAAATCAAGATCTTCCACTCTATATCTTAAGATCCACAGAGATCCCAGATCAAACTTTCAAGGCACTGGAAAACAGTAGCTCTGCTTAAAGTCAGTATAACAGTAATTACTCATCACCTTTGAAAATAAGTCCTTAAGTTTGTTTCAAACTGCACGTAAAGAACATGATGTTCAACTCGGAGGTAATGTGTATTTTTTTCATTTACTATAGTTAAGGAATGACACTGTCAGTAGTTTTTAGTTGGTGGCATTTGAAGTATGATCTTTGATTTTGTCCTAGAATTTTTCACACACCTTCTAAAGCCCCAGAAGTCCTAGGTGAGCACATCACAGTCTTTTCTTTCTAATTAAAGTCCCTCTTCGTCAAATGCCTTTCCATCTTTCTTTCCATTGAGCTCTTCAAGTTTCCCACAAACTATTATTTGCAGAAATGTCTTTGTCCTCAGTTACAGAACCTCATTCATCTCCCTTCAAACGTTTTTAGACTTTTGCGATGCCTATTAGCAGACAAGAACTTCCAGCAGGTGTTCACTTGTTGCTGGTTTTGCTCATCTTAAACCTAATTGCCTCTGTGTGTGATTCTGTCCAAACCTACACAGATATTCACAAGTTAACTAGCCGCCTTTGGTATCACAATGTTAATTATAAAATAAAACAGGTTTTAAATCATAATATAAATGTCTCAAGTATGGGAAGAATGTCCTTTAAAAGTAACTATTTGTCTCCACCCAGTATAGAGCGAGATCAGGTACACAAAGCTGTTCACCGTGCCTGTACTGTAGACATCTAAGGTCAAGCAAGATGAATTCTACTCCAACTGCCACATTCTTGATCCAATAACCAGGATCAGAAAGCATGGCAGAGATATTTTCGTATAACAGAGCATGTTAGGTTATGTGGCTAAGGGCTAAGCAAATTAAACACAAAGCCATGGCAAGGATCAGAAGAACAATTAGTGAAAACCAAGCATACTGACTTACTAGTCCTAAAACCATCGAAGGAAAACAATTCAGATCACAGAATCATAGAATTGTTTTGGTTGGAAAGAACCTTTAAGATCATCAAATCCAACGGTGAACCTAGCACTGCCAAGTCCACCACTAAACCATGTCCCTAAGCCTTACATCTACATGTCTTTTAAATACCTCCAGGGATGGTGACTCAGCCACTTCGCTGGGCAGCCTGTTCCAATGCTCGATAACCCTTTTGATGAAGAAATTTTTCCTGATATTCAATCTAAACCTCCCCTGGCACAACTTGAGGCCATTTCCTCTTGTCCTATCACTTGTTACTTGGGAGAAGAGACCAACACCCACCTCGCTACAACCTCCTTTCAGGGAGTTGTAGACAGCAATAAGGTCTCCCCTCAGCCTCCTTTTCTCCCGACTAAACAACCCCAGTTCCCTCAGCTACTCCTTGTGCGGCTTGTGCTCTAGACCCTTTACTAGCTTTGTTGCCCTTCTCTGGACTCACTCCAGCACCTCAATGTCTTTCTTGGAGTGAGGGGCCCAAAACTGAACACAGTATTCGAGGTGCGGCCTTACCAGTGCTGAGTACAGGGGGATGATCATCACTCCCCTAGTTGTGCTGGCCACACTATTTCTGATACAAGCCAGGATGCTGTTGGCCTTCTTGGCCACCTGGGCACACTGCCGGCTCATATTCAGCCGGCCACTGATCAACACCCCCAGGTCCTTTTCCACCAGGCAGCTTTCCAGCCACTCTTCCCCAAGCCTGTAGCAGTGCATGGGGCTGTTGTGCCCCAAGTGCAGGACCTGACACTTGGCCTTGTTGAACCTCATACAATTGGCCTCGGCCCATTGATCCAGCTTGTCCAGGTCCCTCTGCAGAGCCTTCCTACCCTCAAGCAGATCATTGTTCATGGTGCAAAATCCACTAAAACAAGTGTAGCAAACTCCCTAGAAAGCTGTGCAAACTGAGGAATTACCTAAACGGGTATAAGACTTCTACAGGATACAGGGGGATGAGAATTTAGGGATAGAACAGATGGGATTTTTTTAAGGAGTTTGCAGCAATGTGTAAAACTTATTATGGGATGTTTAAGGGAAGCACTAAAGGTGTGCAAAGGGAGAGATTAAAGCAGACTGGGGAGAAACAAGCATGGGAAAAACAAGGACAAAGAGCATAAAGGGGGCCAGTCCCACATAGACAGTTTACCAATTATGCTTCAATGCATGAGCCTTGCACTTCATCACTGCAGTCCATCTGGTATTCTTATTACACCCTATTTCTAACTGGTCTTCTGTGCATGCATGTGTCAATGCCAGCAAACTCCAAATGGGAGTAGCCCATGGGTGGGACAATAGGAATAAGTATGAGGCCCTGGCATGGGGCCACATGTCTGAGGGACGGGGGAGTCTAGGGGCTAGCAACAGGGGGAGAGAGGGGCTGGATGCCAGTCGCTGCACAGACTGTCTCACAGCAGCTACCAGAGACCCATACTGCAGGTGCTTGCACACCCCACAGGTGAACTTCAGTCCTCGCCAGCTGGAGAGGAGGAAGAGGGTGGAGCTGCAACACCTGAGTGCAGCCAGTGTTTACCCAGGTGCCAGGAAAGGCACTGCTCTCTCCCCATATTGATTTGTGCTGGCCATGTGTTTATTGTTTGTACGGTGTGTAGGTGTGCACACAGATAGTGTTTGGTATTGTTACGGGCTTGCGGATACAAGATCACAGCAGCCTTGGATCCTTCAGACTGAGAGGGGAAAAATCCTCCAAGTCCCAAAGGCCATGGGATTCTGCTACCACAAATAAAGTGTATACCCACATGGACACTGGCAAAAAAAACCTCCCGTGGATTTTTTTTTTAGCTGGTCTAAAACTTGTATCTGTTTCCATATACACCTCAGAAACCTGAGTGGCAGTTTAGATTGGTTTAGATATCTACAATATACACAGAGTAACAGAAATTGTTTTACTTGAATATCTGTATCATTATGTAGCCTGGCTATGATACAACAGAAACAAAATGTCAATGACTCCATAGATGCTTTATCATGAAACAGCTAAAATTTACCAAAGCTATGAATACTGATTTAAATATTTCTGTATCAAAGAAGTTAGTTCTCTTTCAAAAGTTTTAAATTATTTTCCCAAAGTAAGAACACACACAGAAGTTATCTTTTTTTAATCAGCAGGTATTTAGGCACTGCATTTGGTTTAGAAAATAGTCCATCATCTCCCCATATTTTTTTGTTTTTAAAATCTACCACACCAAAATTTTGAAGGCAATCATTAACAGTTTCCTTATATTTTCTCTATCTTCTGTGATGCTAAAGATTTTATTCTACATACACTTAAGTATGCATACATGCATCTGCAGGTATCAATATCCTTTTTGTATATAATGATTTAGATAAATCTAGGTAACTGCTTTAAGGTGATTAAGATAAGGCCTGATTACATATCCCAAATCACTGAGGGGGAAAAAAAAAAAATTAAGAGCTCCAGCTCCTTTAACACAGTTTCTAAACCGCTTCAGTGATGGCCTGTGAAAGACTTTTATGACCATTTCTTGCAAGTACAGAGCTACCACTTCGCAACTACTGTATTTAAATAAATAAATTTTAAACCCCTACTCTGAGTAGTGTGGAATTATGTATTTTTGGTGGATGGCCACAAAAAGTGTTGGAGGCCAACTGTAAGGGTTTCCAAAATGGACAAATCAACAGCAGCTAGCCCAACAGCATACAAATCCATGGCCAGGGATCCTCTGAACAGACAGACTGCGAATGACACCTGCAAAATTCCAAACTACTGACTTCCAACCAGAAAGCCCCAGCCCATACCTACACTGGTTTTACAACTAACATATTTCAAGAAGCCGTAGCAAGACTTGATTTTGGAAAGCAGACTTTTTCCTGGACTGCTAAGAGGGTGCCCCACCTGATGACAAGCCTAAGATCTCTGTACAAGACCACACCCATTGAATTTGGAAAAGGAGTTCATACCCAAATACGCAACCCTCCGAGTACCCTCCTAACTCTAAAATCCATTTTTCAGCATGCTGTTACCATCTCTCTAGCAACATTTTTAGCCAGCCCTGATCCTTTGAGTTGCTCCACTTCGGCGCCTGTCAGAAAGCAACAGTGCACAAAGGTCTTTGAACATAAAGCGATCCTTTGGACGTGGCTCACGCAGTAGAGCTCCACACCAATACCATACTGCAACCAAACTAACTTCAGAACTGAAAGCTCTCTAGTCACATTGAGAGTTCTACATCGAATGCCAAGAGGCAGGGCTTGTCCACACCACAGGTTATCATGGCTCAACAAATCAACAACCAACTACATCAACTCAAGCCAAACTGACAAGACTGAAAATTTTTAATCACATTCCAGAAGATGAGTCTGGTTTTGCAAATTGTGCAAGACTTGACCACAGCTGTGTCACAAGCCATGCTTTGGACTGCACATTCTCCCCCAATTTTCTCAGTGTTTCAGGAAGGAAATAAACTGTATTTGGCACAGAGTGCACTGTATTAGTACAACAGGCACAGGGTCAGTATCAGTCTATTCCCTGGTCTGTTCCACTGCTTCTCATCATCCTACTTATAGCTCCTTAGATCTCCTTCTCCTCCTGCATCACCCCATAAGGTAAGTGATCCAGAGAGTCAGAGCATCATAGCCTCTTATCACCAAACAGCCATAATTTTGCCATGATGATCCAGGAATCTTGCCCAAACAGTGCTGGAAGAGACAAGTGAGAGTAAGAACTAGAAATGCATATGGATGTTACTGTCAGTAGATACATTAAACAGGATGCTATATGAAGGCAAGTGCTCAAAGCGCTCAATTTCCAGATTAGACAAAAAAGTTCGACTATAAAGTTTATTTTGAGTTTATAAAATTTTTTTGTGCATAAACTCAGGAAAAGAGGAGTGTAGTTACAGACTGCATAGTAGTGCAAAGGCTTAAAAAAGTCATTTAGTATGGAAGATGTTAAGCAACACTTATGGTATCTCATATTTCCGCAAGAGAAGCCTTCAGTCTAGAAGAACTAGTTGAATTCCAGCATAGTTTTCTGATCACCTTAGTATCTTCAGTAAAAAGCTAAGTCTATCCCACTGCAAGAGAAGCAGACCATTTCCCAGACAAACAGTAAAAGAGCTTTGGGCTACAGGTATCCTGCGAAATGTGAACCTTTTGTTTTTTTTTATATAAACTTAAAACAGAAGGCTTATAATAAGTCTCATGTAAAGAAGTTTCTGGGTTTTATACAATTTATGTCATCTTTCATCCAGATTTTAGAAGTTTTAAACAGGCTAAAAAGTATTTCACAGAATCACACAGAATCAATCAGGTTGGAAGAGACCTCAGGGATCATCAAGTCCAACCGTTGCCCTGACACCACCCTGTCAACTAGACCATGGCACTAAGTGCCATGTCCAGTCTTTTCTTAAACACATCCAGAGATGGTGACTCCACCACCTCCCTGGGCAGCCCGTTCCAATGTCTAATGACCCAACACCTCAACATCTTTCTTGAAGTGCGGGGCCCAGAACTGGACACAGTATTCAAGGTGCGGCCTTACCAGTGCCGAGTAGAGAGGGACGATCACTTCCCTAGACCGGCTGGCTACACTATTCCTAATAGAGGCCAGGATGCCATTGGCCTTCTTGGCCACCCGGGCACACTGCTGGCTCATGTTTAGCTGGCTGTCGATCAGCACCCCCAGGTCTCTTTCCACTGGGCCGCTTTCTAACCACTCTTCCTCCAGCCTGTAGAGCTGCATGGGGTTGTTGTGGCCGAAGTGTAAGACCCAGCACTTGTTCTTGTTGAACCTCATGCCGTTGGTCTCGGCCCATCTATCTAACCTGTCCAGATCCCTCTGTAGGGCCTTCCTACCCTCCAGCAGATCGACACTCCCACCCAGCTTGGTGTCATCTGCAAATTTGCTGAGGGTGCACTCAATCCCTACGTCTAGATCATCTATAAAGATATGGAACAGCACCAGCCCCAGAACTGAGCCCTGGGGAACACCGCTAGTGACCGGCCGCCAGTTGGACTTTGCCCCATTCACCACCACTCTCTGGGCTCGGCCATCCAGCCAGTTTTTAACCCATTTAAGAGTCCACCCATCCAAGCCCCGGGCAGCCAGTTTGTCTAGGAGGATGCTGTGGGAGACAGTGTCAAATGCCTTACTGAAGTCTAGATAGACTACATCCACAGCCCTGCCCTCATCTACTAAGCGGGTCACTTTGTCATAGAAGGAGACCAGGTTGGTCGAGCAGGACCTGCCTTTCATGAATCCATGTTGGCTGGCGCCGATGCCCCGATTGTCCTGCATGTGCTGTGTAATGGCACTCAGGATGATCTGTTCCATCACCTTGCCTGGCACCGAGGTCAGGCTGACAGGCCTATAGTTCCCTGGATCATCCTTCCGGCCCTTCTTGTAGATGGGCGTTACGTTTGCTAATTTCCAGTCAGCTGGAACTTCTCCAGTTAACCAGGACTGCTGGTAGATAATAGAGAGTGGTTTGGCAAGTTCATTTGCCAGTTCTTTCATTACTCTGGGGTGAATCCCATCTGGGCCCATAGCCTTGTGGGTGTCCAACTGGCACAGCAGGTCACTAACCTTCTCCTCCTGGATCATGGGAGGTTCACACATGTCCCCCATCCCTAACTTCAGGCTCTGGGGGCCCACTATGTCATCATTAATATTAGCAACTTCAACAGTCTGAAGTTTTGTCAAGTCATGTAACAATAGTTAAGATGACAGAATAAAACTACAAATATGTTTACAGATGTCTGAGAATCCTGTTGAATTCTTTTCCAATGAAAGAAAAATAATATATCGTAGTGTAATAAGTATAATGCAGTGTATTTGTCAGTTGAAATAATCAAGATCTAGTCCACTGCCTTAAGATTACTTGTTCACTTTATTAGATTTGGGTTTTAAATAAAACAAAACAAAACAAAACAGTGTAAGGACAACTGATTTTATAACTCTATATGGAACAAAGATTTTTTTTTTTTTGCCTCTGACAAATTTGAATTGAGTTCATCCTTCTTTTGTAGTAACGGTACCACAGAATAGGATTGGAACTACAGATATCCTCCAACAAGTACCAAGTTATCTGTTTATATCAAAAGGGTCAAACTCCACAGCAATACACAGCGTTGGGCAAGTAACATCAGACACGCAAATGTCAATAGAAGATTACAGGGAGAGTTCTTATGACTACCCAAACCAGATGACTTGAGAAATCAGAGCATGTGTATACTTGGAAGAAAAGCCACGTTTCTGGAGCCATTTGCAGTCTTACCAATGTCCATCAAATTTCGTCCAGTGGGTACATTCAATAGTGACATTTTCTTTCATTGTGACATTTTATACATGTGAAAGCAATTATTTCACTACTGCCACAATATGTTTCTTCCTCTCCGACACAAATGGCATAGATCCTGGTTTGCTGTGCTTACGACGATTCAGTTCCCTAGAAACAAAAACATGAAGTTCAGTAGTCAGCACAAAGATTTAACAAATACTAGCTTCCTCCTTAAGTTACTAATGGATATATCCTACAATTTAAAAAAAAATATTTAAGAATTGCTCTGCTTTTATTAATCAAAAGCCATGTACTTCCTCCTTCGAGAAGAAGGATTGTTCCTTTGAAAAATAACTTTAGAACTTGCTAATTTAGAAAAGTTTTAAATTAAGCTTTTTCTTGGGAGCTCAGCTTACTTGATTTTCATGTCAACAGGATCTGCTGCTCAAGTTTGTAGAGTCTTTCAGCTGAGAAAGATAACTACAACCCACCACTTCTTTGTTTTTCTGTTAATTTAATGGCTACAGCAAAGCATGCCACTTTCTGCTGCTAGAAATTCCAATATGGCAATGATCCAGGTGACTGAAAACACTCCTTCTAGAGTCTGGCATTATTAAACCGCCCCCCTGCCCCCCAAAAAAACCCTCCACACACCCGAAACAGGCCATTCTGTTTCCACTGCAATGTTGCATCGTGTCATGCTTAACAGAGCACTGTGGCTCCTTCCAACATGGTATATTTGCTCCCATTTCTTCAGTGAACTTTTGGGAAGCAGTCAGTCCTCATTGATACTGGCGCTTGTCTGCATTTTCCTTATAATCGAAGGTTAATCAATCCAGTAGTTCATGATCACTTATTCAGATGTTAAAAGTAGCTCATACTTGTTCCTCCCACACCCTGTACCTCTATCACTCCCCTACATTGCTCCTACAGCACTGCAGTGATGCATTTTAATAAGATCAAGAGAAAACAAAGCCAGAAAAAGAAGCCATACTTTCGCCGACGAGCTTCTCTCATGATACGTTGCTCCTTGATTTGGCAATATATACTTTTAGGCAAGTGACGGTGTCGAGCTATGCGTCTGATCTGGGGGTGATACTGGAACTTCTCCTTCAGCTTCTGATTGTAATTCATAGCTGCCTTCTCGCGTGGTGCAAGCTATGGGGAAAACAGACAAACACGTTATAAAAGAACAGGAGCTTAACTGTCACGATTTTCTCTACAAAACAAAATTTTAACTTTTAATTCAAAGGGCTTCCTTCTAGCAAATGGCTGTAACTACAGAAACTTCAGCATTAGGGTAGGTAAGTATTAAAAACCTACAATTTCAACAACACCCCAATGTTCAAACAAAACATTATCGCAGGTTTCAAAGTTCATTGAAGTAACTGAATTTACTCCCTGAAAATCAGATTTTAATGTGCTGTAGAGAAAGAAGAGAGAACAGAAATAGCTGACAAAAAAAACTTTGATCAGTCTGCCTGCTTTCCTAACCTCTGCTGCTGATCAACTCTTGCTGTGAAACAAAGATTTGTGGGCATTTTAATCACTAGCCAGTGTAAGTACAAATGCTATAAATGAATTGTCTTCATAAACAGCTTTACAGACAGCTCCTTAGGTGGCCTAAATCTTACCCAGCACTTTGATCCATTAGGAAGCCTAGTGTACATATCAGACTTCAAGTATTAGCTTGACTATATGGCACACAGGGAGTTGAACTTTCATCAGACAGCTAAAAATATCTTAGTATCACAAACACATGAAATACAGGTCAGCTAGTATTACCACAAAAAACTTTAATTTTATCCATGTTTAAAATTATGTCTGAGCCACCATTAACAACACACTTAAAGTGATAAATGCCTTTTCCTGACAGCTAACCTACGGAGGATATATTTCTTTTTTCAACTAGGCATGTTTCCTTTGGTCCTAATGCTTACTTATCAAAAGGAAAAAAAAAAAATATCTGTGTGCTGTGTTTTTGCTTAAAGCATGCACTGCTTCACAAGGAATATCAGTTTCTATGTATTTTGGAATTGCTCAGATATCTGGGAATTTCAGCTGCATTTCAGTCTAGTGAGCTTTCATACAAACAGAAAATATGTTAATATCATATATTAACAGAGGATAATCCTATCCTCTTCTTCCTATCCTCCCTCCCAAAATACACTCTACAATTCCAATATTTCAGACATCTAAAAACCCCTTCATATTGTCAAACAAGCAGTGGCGTAAGTAAGTCTTTTGCCCTCCTACATTTGTTTCCTCCAGTACCACCTGCACCTTAAGTATTAAAAGCAAAACAATAATTCAGTTTCTATGTATTCAGCTTTGCAGCTGACTCAGTTTCACTCATTTCTTACTTTCTCAAGAAAAAAACAGAACTTGAGTTTCAGACACTAACAAGAAAAGCAATAACAGAAGCAACAACTTTATTATGAAAGATGGTTTTCCCCCTTTGAAATCAGCAACTGGCTATTTCTTCTCCACTCTGGAGGTCACTTTTAGAAGTGATTTCTTTTAGAATATTTCATAAATTCTGAAAAAATAAATATCATACTCAGATGATTTTAGTCCAAAATACCATTAATGGTCTGAAAGCAAGTATTAATAAAACATACGGCAAAGGAGTTTCTCCTTTGGGACAATAAAGAAACCAGGTACCAGATGCAGAGTTTCTCATCACTCAGAAAATTCTTATTCAAGCATCAGAGACTTAATACTCTTAACCTCTGTTTCTCCACACCCTCTTATTTGTAAAACAAATCCTTCTGCTTTACTTACATTTATCATGACCTCTCAAACCACAGATGAGTAAATTTTACAATCTTAACCCACTAAAACTAACACACACCCCTCATCCTTTACTGAAATTCCTTCTAGTGAGGCAGCCTGAATAGCTGGTTCACTATAAATAAATCCCAGGTGTTTCCACTCAGCAGAAAACTGCCAATATAATCCAAATTAAAGAGCTTTTATTTTAATTAAATGCAATGATTTTTCTTTAATTTAAGAAGAGCATATTGCTGCTGATTTAGTATAACCTTGATGATTCTACAGACAAGAGGTGAATCTGTAAATTAAAGATACATCCAGGATATCTTATTTAAAAAATTAATATAGATTAAGCAGTGGTTATGTTTGAGTCTGATTCCATTTTTAAGTATAATGTGGTATATAGAAAGGCACATAGCTGGTGACTTTCCGCCCAACTACTGAATGCCAACGCCCCATATACCACCAGGCTGTGCTAAGTGCACCCTCACCTACACAATGGTAAAAGAAAATTCTGCAGTAATGACAAGTTTCTGTCTATTTATGAAAGACAGCAGATAGCTAAGAAAGCAGACTGCAATAACACACTGAATTCCAACCTCTGTCTTGCAAGTCATTTTACAAAGGTCAGCATAAACAGATGAAGAGAACAGCATTACATCCCATTCTGCTTTGAGCTGGAGAAGGTGCCATAAACGCAGCACTATTTAGCAGGATTAGAGATTTCATTTATAGGGACTAGAACACGCTACAATATAACAAATCAGGATTTATGTGACATCATGAGTGGAAGACATGCTCAAAGATGACGTATTACCCTTTTTTCATACATTCCAAAAGTGAATGTGCAACTTTCCTTCCTATATGAGGGAAATAGAAATTACATGGCAGAAAGACAGCTGATTTGTGCCATTATCACAGCAGTACTTCACAGCAAATATCCAGAGTGAAAAGGGGAACCAAGTTGTCAGCAATAGGAAAACACGTCATCGAGTAAACTGCCTATGGCTCTTTCTTCCCTCCAGATGACAGAGGCTGGTTATTTTTCCCATCTAATCAGAAGGAAAGTAAGCATTCTTCCAGAGCCCTGACTGAAGAACTAAAACAACCTTTAACAAAAAACTCTCTTTTAAAGAGGGCTGTATTTGTACTGTGCAGTATTTAAAACTCCCCACCATCAGATTCCTGTAATTCAGCATGAGAATATGAAATGGCTGTTTATCTCCCCTGTCCAGGTTGCCCTTCTACGTCAGGGCCAACAGAGCACAGATGCAATACGTTTTTAGAATATAAACGCATCCCAGCAATTTTCTACACCACAGCTTGTCTTTTTTTTTTTTTTTTCCATTGGTCTGCTGAAAACATCTTTCTAACTTTATTGCCATAAAGTTTATTACTCATTGTTTCCTTGGATCAAAAACTTATGGCTTCTTTATACCTAAATGGATGACAAAAAAGAAAGGTAATGTAGATGTTAAGAGCACAAAATCATAGCCAAAGGGATAAAGCTACACGTGCGTTGAATCACAAACCCAAAATCACTATGAAAAGAATGCCATGTCACACGATATCTGATACTGCTTGTTATCAACCTTATCTCACAAAATGGAACTGTATACTAGAAGGAGACTGAAAGGATACGCAATTACTTAGTTTTGGTGCACTCCTGCTAATGCAGTTCGCTAGATCAAAACCAAGACTTGTAATTGCACTTTCTCCCCTCTTTTTCAGTCCTTACTCAAAAGCTGTTATTTCTGCATCTTGTAAGAAAACAGCAAACCTATATTCCACTACTGTTACACTCCTCACACTAGTTTTATTCTTACTGAAATATAAATTATTCCCAAGCAGAAAGTTTGCTTCTTCAGTTGTCTAGTGCTCTGTTCCAATTCTTAACTACTTTGGAAATGTAACAGAGCCAAATTTTGCAGCTGTTACTCACAGAAGTTATGTTACTTTGCATTTACACTCTGAGAAGTGCAGGTGTAGATTTTTTCTAATGTGTGAATACACTGGAAAACAGTACAGTTTTTTGAAGTTTTACTGATGGCTCATTGCTTTTACTGCAACTCAAAAAACCCAATCTATCCCTTTCTTTGTATTAATTATATTAATTCTATTTTATTAACTGAAACCTACTCTTATTACTGCTGCTTTTCCAGCCTTTTCACTCAGATGAGACTCTATTTTCCTCTTTTCCTCAAAGCCAAAGTCATTTATCTTTTCAGAAATCCCAAACCTCTCCAAGAGCACAGGTACAAAAGCCTCCAACATACTTAACACGTCATATTCTATGTATGGTATTTCAACAGTCTGGAGTATCTCAAAATCCTTGTTTAATTGGGTCTTTTGCTTCTGGACTAGATTTTTACTGCTTTAAAAATAAAACCTGTTAAGTCCTATTTAATAATATTATTTAATCAACTTTTACTAAAAAAAACACTGTAAATTATTTTAAAGCAAATTCTGCAGTAGCTCCAACAGAGAGATTTCGGTTTTGTTACCACTGTGTAAAACCCATGCAGACTTAATTGTCAGTGGAGTGGAGACACAGCATGCCTCTGGCTCCTCCAGAGACTTTTATTTAATGTTTCACTGATTTTAAGTAATGAGTGTGATGCCAAATGCATTAAAAATCAAAAGAAACATGCATGTCAGAACTGATGACTGCTAGGGTAGCCACGGTTCACAAAGTACAACTTTCCAACTGGATAAATGTTCATCAGTCACAACATAAGTACTATATATTCACTGTAACTTCCCTGGAACTCAGCAATGCTAAAACCAAGTAAGATTAAGTATTCACCAAAGAAAAAAAATATTTGATTACCATTTTTCTTTCTCTTTCAGAATGCTGGTTTCCATTCACCCCCAACCCAAAAATATCCATCTTAAAATACAATGTATTACAAGATGTTAGCATTATATCAGAAATACAGTCACCTTTGGATGAGTCATTCAATCAAATCTTCTCAGTGAAGAAAAATAGCAGACCCAGCAACTAAGCATTTAAGACATTCTGACACTTTCGACAGAACTACTAATGTTCAGCTTTGAATATTCAAAATGTTCAAAAAATAGCCACAGACTATGGTAGAACTGGACATCTATAAAATGAGCAAGCATATGTCTATGAAGATAAGAACACTTTTAAAAAAGGAGCAGGTACTAAAGAAAAACTGTGGAACCTGACATTAACAGTTGCAATGTTAAGAACCACAAGAACTACCAGGTTGCATCAAAGAAGGATTGGCACAGTTGTCTGAATCCAAGCAACACTCCCAAGGTGTATCCAAGAACGTGATAAGCCATAAAGATTCCACTCGAGTTCTATTAGCAACAGTTACTCTCAAAATAAAATTTTCAGATGCCAAGTGTCCTTACTCTTTCATAAGAAAAGGAGCCAATGCCATCTAGTAGTCAATGGAGTGAATTTTCTGTTCACATCTGAAAATATTAGGAATCATTCTATATGAAACCGGTATTTTTGACATTCTTTTTACCCACTTGTCCTTCACAAAAAGGGTACAGAGTAAAGTTGCATGTCAAAAATATCACACAATTCTGTTGTAGAACAACATTTTAGAGACAGACAACATGCTCCTTCTGTACCAAGTATGAATATACTGAATAAAGAAGTTTTCTGCTAATACTGTAAAACCAAGTTAAAAGGGCATTGCCATGACCATATGGATATGACAGCAGGAAAACAGGTAATATTTCTGCCCAATACTGCACTGTCTAAGCAAATTCAACATAAAAGTTAAATCAACAAGTACAGCCTATACTGAGCTTTGCACAGTCCATAGAATTAGCAAGTATGGGATTGATGTTTAAATGTTAAATGTTTGACTGAAGCACTACATGGGAAAATCCCAAGAATCAGTTCAGAATAGAAAAAAAAAAAAGAATCATAGAATAGTTTGGGTCAGAAAGGACCTTTAAAGGTCATCTAGTCCAACCCCTGCTGCAATAAGTGGGGACATCTTCAACTAGATCAGGTTGCTCAGAGCCCCGTCCAACCTGACCTTGAATGTTTCCAGGGATGGGGCATCTACCACCTCTGGGCAACCTGTGCCAGTGTTTCAACACCCTCATCGTAAAAAATTTCTTCCTTATATCTAGTCTGTATCTACCTTCTTTTAGTTTAAAACCATTACCCCTTGTCCTATTGCAACAGGCCCTACTAAGAAGTCTGTCCCCATCTTTCTTATAAGCCCCCTTTAAGTACTGAAATGTCGCAATCATGTCTCCCTGGAGCTTTCTCTTCTCCAGGCTGAACAACCCCAACTCTCTCAGCCTTTCCTCACATAAGTGTTCCATCCCTCTGATCATCTTTGTGGCCCTCCTCTGGACCTGCTCCAACAGGTCCGTGTTATAGCATTCTCACCAAAAAAGAGGAGTTATTCCATTAAAGAAATTCAACTTCAACAGTAGTTTGTAACAACAAATAATGTACAGGCTATAAAGTGGGTTTTTTTTTTTAATCTATAGCTCTATAGAAAGATGAGAAAAATAATAGGACTTCCAAATACCTATGGTGGGCCATGGCTAAAGATACAGTTGTGGTTTTAGCTGTGCTACTCCATGTCCAGTGCTTCACAATGCACAACAGTCCATGAATTATCGCATTCCACATTGTAGCCGTAAGTACTCCTACCACTCCCATTCACCTGCCACCTCTCCCAGCTCCGCTCCACTTCCTTCCTGCACAGATACTATCACTTCATGGAGCTTCAGGCAACCACAAGCAGCCCTAGACATAACTATGCAATAGATTCATCCCCTCAACTGTACAATATTCTTCCCTGAATTACAGCTTCCCTTTCCTCCCCACTCAATCTTTCACAAGATCAAGCAGAAATTCCCCCAAGTGTTATTTGACAGCTGTGCTGATGGGCTCAGAAAAAGCAATGTAAGCACCTCCAAAATACCCTAACAATATGATGCTATGTAAAGAGATTACTCCCGGCAGAGAAAATGTCAAATTCGTTCTCCAAAGTCATTCAACACTTTAATATAACTGTGCAGATGAATACATGCAAGTGGTAACTGTAATAGAAATTTTGTCTTTGTCTATACATAAGCATTTGAACAAGTGTAACTGAACAGATGTGCATCTAATTAGACTGATATCTGTTCCTACTAGGAACACTGCAACCAAACTGACTTACATTGAATTAAATGGACTTCAGACACCACACTAGTTTGCCTACTTTATATCTGAGAGTTATATAGGTTAATGATAATCTCAGTTAGGCATCGGTGCAAGTGGTCTATCTTACAAAGCATATGCTTATCACAGAATGAACTGCACATGAACCAGTCGCATGCCAGTCAAAATTTTTAAAAGTACTAACTCTAAGCTTCAGTAGAATGACTTACGTATGGCAAACCAGAAATTAATGCTTTTTCTCTAGTGCAAAGGAATGAATTCTCACCTGTAGCACCCAGGTAAAAAACTTGAATGTAGTTTAGTTAGAACTGATGATTATTGTTAACATTAAACAAGATCAAAAAAAAAAGTCACCTCGTGTAGCAATAATGAGGCACGTAATTTTATTATAAGTTGCAGAAAGTGCAATGCGCATGTCATTTTCAAATTAAATACAAATGTCAAACTACAACTATACATTTTCCCTTTAGAAACAAGTTTTTAGAAGTTGAATAGGCTAACCAGTTGTAATAGCAATAAAAAAACCAGCAAGCGTCTTGTGACAACAAAAAGCAAAATGCAACTCTTACCACTCCCAGTTTTTCAGAAGCATTAGCTTTCCACAGACGGATATTCATCTCATCTGAGCCACACAGAATATATTTGTTATCTGAAGTCCATTTGACAGTGATGACGTGCTGCATTCGCTTTGTGTGATATACCTCCCTAAAGCAGAGAAATATTTTTAAATGATCTATCATCACTTTTCCCACCAATATTACCTTTCAAATAGCAGAAAGCATTCTGTTCAAGGCAAAATATATTTTTTATTTTTTGTTGGTGGTGGTTTTTGAAAAATCTGACTTTTTTTTAAACACTGTGCTGATCTTAAATCTATATATAGAGAGATTCAAATAAAGTATAAATCTATAGGGAGAAAGATTCAAATAAAGTATGATAGTTAGACTGATAAACTACCACCTAGGATAAGATGCTTTTTATAGAAGTGTTTTCATAGAAATTACAGTAAATAACTAAAGAATAACTCTTTTTGCATAACATGCCATGGGTATACAATATGATATGCGTACTGTTCCCAAAATAACATTCATTAATATGCTGTTACACTGATCAAGCATTACAGAATGGACTGCAGAAGGACAGGTGACAAAGAATCAGACAACATCATTACGAACAAGAAAGAGAACAGCAAACAGACACCTCCAGGGGTCCATTTATGACATGGCAATGGATTGGCTACTCTTCATTGTGATTTCCCTCCTTTCCCCAAAAATGGACTTCCTTATCGTTGTCTAAAGGACTCCTAGGAAAAATTTTAAAACCCTAAAAACTCAAAAGAAAAGTCTCCAGTCCTGCAAACAAGAACTCAACAAGAAATACCAGCTAGTAAAAAAAGGATTCAGAACACTTGTGTGGCTATTAAAGCATAAACTACATTTAATTTCTGCCAATCAGACTCCTGCTCAACAAATGCTGGCACCTGTTGAAAAATGTTTCTATGTGTTACAATTAACCAATATTTAATGAAAAACAGATAAGAGTTTCATTTAAGTATGTACTTAAGTACATAATTTAAGTATGTACAAGTAAAACAATATTATTCATAAAGTTATTCTTTTATTCTATAAAAATATAGGACTAAGTACACTTTTCTGGTAATTTTAATTATTTATTAACATTCTAAAGGTGAAGAATAAGTAAGGCCTACTTATTGTCCACTAATACCCACTCCTTTGGTGTATCAGTCAAACTGCAGCTTATAGACCATTCTCTTTCTTCTGCCCAGTTATTTTTACAAATAAAATCCAAGTAGTAATAGAAAGGAAACATGGAAACACCACCTATTCAAGAGCCATAGGAAAACTAGACTGGGCTTGAGCTGGAGAAGTTGTGAGAAAAGCAAAAGCAATCAATATACCACCTTAAATAAGCTGTGATAAGCTTAACCACCTCTTGTAATTCACACTCAAGTGATGCTCTACCAGAACAAGCATGTGGAATACTGAGCACGAGTACCTTCAGAAAACATTAATACTCACACCAGCTTTTTACTGATGTTGATGTTTAATAGCGTGTGTACACATATGCATTTTCATAAGCATTCCTATGTTTACTTTCATTTTACTTTTTGCCTCAATAATTAAGCTTTTTGTCACCCACCTTTGGGGAACTAAGTACTTTTTCTTTCCTTACTCTGAATTTTCAGTCTTTGCCTCTCCTGTTGCTGTCATCACAAGTTATTAAATATCATTCTCAGGGAAAGGAAAAACACAAAACATGGTCAAATAACCTAGATCTGTCATTCAAAAAATTTGCACAGACATCTGATTCCATTTACCACGAATTTACTATATTTAATCAACTTCATATTAAATCTTATTCCTTATGGCTAATCAGTTTCCCAATCTCAATGTTCATTTAAAAAAAAAAAAAAAAAAGCAAGCAATGGAAGATGGAAGTTAGCAGTTTTTCGAGACTGCTGGGAGATCAAAAGTCAAAACTGGAGTATCATCAGGATCCTTGTTTACAGACACTAACTGCCCTCTAAGTTTTCCAAGTTGGATCAGATCTTCCCTTTGGAGACTTTTCTGCATGCCATGGGATTAATTTCAACTCTGCAATTCTGAAAAAGCACAGCTTCTAAAGAATTTTAAATGTCCCAGAATACCCTAGTCAGCTTATATGAGACTAAATTCTTCATTTATAAGGCTCTTCCTCACTAGATTTATGGCCACCACACAGAATGGGAAAAAAGGAGGGGACAAAGAGAAAAATTGCTTCCACAGGTCTTGGCAACAATCTGCTATAATGTGGAATAAAGCCTTTTACTGTTGCATTATGTGGTCTGCAAACTTCCCCTCAATGATGTGCTTTAACTTTGCATATCCCCACTTTTGTGAACATTATTATTCCACATAAAGGAAAATCTGTAGAACACAAGAGCTACTTAATAATACAAGAATAAAAAAAAACAAACCAAAACAAAGAACCCACAAAGGAACTGCAATACCTAATTAAACTTAAAATATTATTGCAAGACAGGAAGAAAATGAAAACTACCTGTAGATTAGTTATAAAGTAAAATGTAAACAGCCCCTCTCAATCTTTAATGCAGTATAGGAACATGCAAACAGTTACACTGAATAATGCATACATATCTGCATCAGCCCAGAATAAAAATATACTCCTCCCCCAATCAATATTTCAACATTTCTACCCCCCAAACCACCTAGAACTTGACCTAATAGCAACTTTTTGGGGGACTGATGTTGGAGAGAGGAAAGCAACTAGAAATAAAATAAAGTTAAGAATAAAGAAAAAAGAGGAAGAATTGACAACAGAGAATAATGAACGTAGGTTTATGAAGAACAAATGATACCAGACAGATCTGATAACTTGCTTCAAATTTCATCAAACTTAAAAAAAAAAAAAAAAAATGGAGACAGAGCAGATCCGATCTGAGCTTCAGCAAAATATTTAATACACTGCCTTATGAAATCTTACATGAAAAACTAATTCAAAGTGAATTGTATTCAAAGCATTGTCACATGAGTCAAAACCTGGTTGACAAAATATGAACGAAAGGTAATAAGCATACTGAAATAGATCACAAAAGTGTCCCAAACTGATCCTCAGGAGTTCATACTACAATGCTTTTCGTGTAACGTCTTTAGCTATCATGCATATAGGATGAAGACAGTCCCCAGAAAACCAAGCGCTACAAGGTTGTAAAGTGCTGCAAACTTAAGTGGTGACAAGATACAGCACAAAGTGACCTAAAAACATTAGATACATATAAATTAAGATAAAATGGGATTAATCTTGGCAAAATACAAATGAGTACACCCAAGCACAATAATCCACTATAATTTTAATCCAAAACTGTGTAACTACTGCTATCCATTAAGTAGAAGTTCTAATCTAATACACACTCCAGAATTATCTGTCAACTACACAACCTGTCCATCTCAAGTTATATACAGAATAAGATTTCAATATTCACAGAAAGTGAATGCTTCAATGAAGATGTTAATGAATGAATTAAGAATTTTGAGGACTAGAGAGGGAGGTCACTGGAATGAATGACAGCAAGAGAGAAACGAGTAAAATCACTCACCTGCTGCGACCTTTGTCTACAGGAAAAATGCGGACAGACTTATCAAAGCTGGCAGAGACAAATTCTTTCCCAGTGGGTGAATAATCCACATCAAGAACAGCAGACACGTGATCCATATGCACCCTCACAGGTGATTCAAGAAAGCGCATATCAAAAGTATATAAGCTTTAAAGTAAATACAACAGCAGCTTAATATCTTAGCAACTCTTCAGTGAATAGCACATTTTTGCTGAACAGCTAACTTTAATCATACATGAACTATACTTAAGGATACATCCATATTGCAGAGGGAACTCTTTAAAACTGCTCATAACACATGAAAAGAAAGAATGATGCATTGTTTAGGGCTTGAAAAAAGTTTATTAACCAGAGACTTTAGTTATTAGATCAGACATAGGTTTCTTGCTCACTGTCAAAGAACAGACAGTCTCCACTATTTCCTTCATTATCTGTTCATGGGTCACTGACCAAACTTATTTCTCCAACTGCTACACTGTCCTCCTTTACTCCATCTTCAGATCTAACTATATAACCTGAACTTGGACAAGCATCTCTGAATCATTACAGCAAGCCTATCAACTCTGCAAGGTTTCTAGATATTCCCATTTTGGGAACTCCTAGTAATTCAGAATCTACTGTGAAGTTCCAATTTGTTTGGCACCCTTTCCTACTGCCTAATTGTCTTTAGGCCAGACAACGTAGGGGTCCAAGGAAAGCTTGGTCCTTCAATACATGGAGATACTAGTTCAGCAAAGTACACTATCTGTAGAAAAGCATTACATTAAAAATACACAGCTGCTGGACCACAGCTGGTTTGCTCTTAAGCACTTCAAAGCTCAAGTAAAGTCTACCTTTACTCCCTTTGAATCAATAAGCCCACTGATACACAGCAAGACATGGTAACTGAGTAGATCATTAATTTGCCTACTGCCAATAAGTAAAGGTGCTTTACAGACAAACCGTTTAATGAAACCTGCTTAAGATATACTATTTTGTAGAACTACTATATTAAAAACTTGTAATTTCTCAAGTTTCTCACCCTCCTTGCTGCAGATGAATGCATAACTGTAATTAATTCAATGTCTCTTATTCAAAAGTTTACTGGCAACTATTGGTTTTTGCTTCTAAATTCCACAAGTATGCTAGCACCATATTCAAAACTGCTACTCCACATAATCAGCTAACACTTGTATGTGCATTGTTGATATACACATTTGCCATTGTGCTTATAGTAATTGCTTTAGTTTGCAAGAGTACAGTTGCCCCTGACAGTAACAAGGGCATTTTCAGTTTAGCGAGGGGGAAACGGAAAAAGAAAAAAAAAAAAAAAAAAAAAGAGCCTTAAGATAAGCAATAAAATTCCTATGTTCTAGAAGAAAACTGTGATCTGTTGTTCGATCACTGACTTCCCGGAAAAAAAAAGGATATGGAGCACATTTTGCAGTGGTTTAGTTTTGAAGAGACATCTTTTTCAGTATCAGATTAGCTGTTCACATGAGTAGTATTATTCAGAAGTAAAAAACTGCTCTGAGATATTGAAAGGATAAGTATTGCAGTCTCTGGAACTGCTTCACAAAAGTAAGTATTTTTTAAGAAATGTTCTCATCAAAATAGCTGATCACAGAATCATCACAGAATCACAGAATGTTAGGGATTGGAAGGGACCTCAAAAGATCATCTAGTCCAATCCCCCTGCCGGAGCAGGATTACCTAGACCATATCACACAGGAACGCGTCCAGGTGGGTTTTGAATGTCTCCAGAGAAGGAGACTCCACAACCTCTCTGGGCAGCCTGCTCCGTTGTTCAGTTACCCTCACTGTAAAGAAGTTTTTCCTTATATTTATCAGTACAATATATCAAGCTTCACAAGAGGTGGCAAGAAAATAAACACTTATATTGCCTCAGACTGGACAAATACTATTTATTTGTTGGGAAGCCCACACAGCTAGACATGTTCAGTCAAAAAGGCTCTTGAAGTGCATCAACAACTTCTTAATTCAGGGAGTGGAGGAACCAACCAGAAGAGGTGCACTGCTGGACCTTGTATTAACGAATAAAGAAGGACTAGTTGGGGACATTAAGGCTGGGAACAGCCTTGGCGACAGTGATCACGACATGGTGGAGTTTAGTATTTTACAAGGGAGAAGTAGGGCAATAAGTAGGATTACAACTCTGGACTTCCGCAGGGCCAACTTTGTACTCTTCAAAGATCTACTTGCAGGAATCCCATGGGCTAAGACTCTGGAGGGCAAAGGAGCCCAAGAAAGATGGTCAATTTTTAAATACCACTTCCCCCAAGCCCAAGATAGGTGCGTTCCCTTGAGTAAAAAATTGGGTAGACGTGCTATGAGACCTGCACGGATGAGCAAGGAGCTTCTGAAGGAAATCTTGCAGAAGAAAGAAATTTACAGTTCATGGAAGAAGGGTCTTGTCACTTGGGAGAACTATAGGGAAGTTGTCAGGATGTGTAAGAAGGCAACAAGAAAGGCCAAAGCCCTCTTAGAAATAAAACTGGCAAAGGAAGTAAGAGAACAAAAAGGGCTTCTTCAAATATATCAGTAGCAAAAGGAAGAACAGGGAAAGTGTGGGCCCTCTGCTGAATGAGGCGGCAGCCCTGATAACCGAGGATGCAGAGAAGGCAGAGTTGATGAACACCTTCTTTGCTTCCGTCTTTAATCCTAAGACCAGCCCTTGTGATCTCCAGACCCTGGATGTAGCAGAGGAAGCCTGGAGGAGGGAAGACTCTCCACTAGTCAGTGAAGCCTGCGTCAGTGATTAGTTACGGAAACTGAATACACACAAGTCCATGGGCCCCGATGAGATGTCTCCAAGAGTGTTGAGAGAACTGGCTGATGTTGTTGCTCTACCGTTCTCCATCATTTTCGCAAGATCGTGGCAAACAGGAGAGGTGCCTGAGGACTGGAGGAAAGCCAATGTCGCTCCAGTCTTCAAAAAAAGCAAGAAGGAAGACCCAGCAAACTACAGACCAGTCAGCCTCACCTCCATCCCTGGAAAAATGATGGAGCGGCTCATTCTGGAGGTCATCTCTAAGCACATGGAAGAGAAGAAGGTTATCAGGAGTAGTCAGCATGGATTTACCAAGGGGAAATCATGCTTGACTAATCTGATAGCATTCTATGATGTTGTGACTGAATGGGTAGATGCAGGGAGACCAGTGGATGTAGTCTACCTTGACCTTAGCAAGGTGTTTGACACAGTTTCCCATGACATCCCCGTGAGCAAACTCAGGAAGCGTGAGGTAGAAGAACAAACAGTGAGATGGATTAAGAACTGGCTACACAATAGAGCCCAAAGAGTGGTAATCAATGGTGCCAAGTCCAGCTGGAGACCTGTAACTAGTAGAGTCCCCCAAGGATCAGTACTGGGTCCAGTCCTGTTCAACATCTTCATCAACGACCTTGATGAAGGGACAGAGTGTCTTCTCAGCAAGTTTGCTGATGATACGAAGCTGGGAGGTTTGGCTGATACACCTGAAGGCTGTGCGGCCATTCAGCGTGATTTAGACAGACTGGAGAGCTGGGCAAAGAGGAACCTAATGAGCTTCAACAAGAATAAGTGCAGAGTCCTGCACCTGGGAAGGAGTAATAAAATGCACCAGTACAGGTTAGGAGGTGATCTGCTAGAGAGCAGCTCCGTGGGGAAGGACTGTGGAGTCCTGGTGGACAAGAAGTTATCCACAGGACAGCAATGTGCCCTTGTGGCCAAGAAGGCCAATGGTATCCTGGGGTGCATTAAGAAGAGTGTGTCCAGCAGATCGAGGGAGGTCCTCCTCCCCCTTCACTCTACCCTAGTGAGACCTCACCTGGAGTACTGTGTTCAGTTCTGGGCTCCCCAGTTCAAGAGGGATGGAGATCTACTGGAGAGAGTCCAATGGAAGGCTACAAGGAAGATTAAGGGACTGGAACACCTGCCTTATGAGGAAAGGTTGAGAGACCTGGGGCTTTTTAGTCTGGAGAAGAGAAGACTGAGAGGGGATCTGATTAATGTGTATAAATATATGAGGGCTGGGTGTCAAAAGGAAAGGTGCAACCTCTTTTCACTTGTGCCCTGTGATAGGACAAGGGGCAATGGATGCAAGCTAGAGCACAGGAAGTTCAACCTCAACACGAGGAAGAACTTCTTTACCGTAAGGGTTACAGAGCACTGGAACAAGGTCCCCAGAGAGGTTGTGAAGTCTCCTTCTCTGGAGACTTTCAAGACCCGTCTGGATGTGTTCCTGTGTAACCTGCCCTAGATTGGTCCTGCTCTGGCAGGGGGGTTGGACTCGATCTCCAGAGGTCCCTTCCAACCCCTAACATTCTATGATGCTATTTTCCAGGGAACTATAGGCCTGTCAGCCTGACCTCGGTGCCAGGCAAGGTGATGGAACAGATCATCCTGAGTGCCATTACACAGCACATGCAGGACAATCGGGGCATCGGCGCCAGCCAACATGGATTCATGAAAGGCAGGTCCTGCTCGACCAACCTGGTCTCCTTCTATGACAAAGTGACCCGCTTAGTAGATGAGGGCAGGGCTGTGGATGTAGTCTATCTAGACTTCAGTAAGGCATTTGACACTGTCTCCCACAGCATCCTCCTAGACAAACTGGCTGCCCGGGGCTTGGATGGGTTAAAAACTGGCTGGATGGCCGAGCCCAGAGAGTGGTGGTGAATGGGGCAAAGTCCAACTGGCAGCCGGTCACTAGCGGTGTTCCCCAGGGCTCAGTTCTGGGGCCGGTGCTGTTCCATATCTTTATAGATGATCTAGACGTAGGGATTGAGTGCACCCTCAGCAAATTTGCAGATGACACCAAGCTGGGTGGGAGTGTCGATCTGCTGGAGGGTAGGAAGGCCCTACAGAGGGATCTGGACAGGTTAGATAGATGGGCCGAGACCAACGGCATGAGGTTCAACAAGAACAAGTGCCGGGTCTTACACTTCGCCCACAACAACCCCATGCAGCGCTACAGGCTGGGGGAAGAGTGGTTAGAAAGCGGCCCCGTGGAAAGAGACCTGGGGGTGCTGATCGACAGCCAGCTAAACATGAGCCAGCAGTGTGCCCGGGTGGCCAAGAAGGCCAATGGCATCCTGGCCTCTATTAGGAATAGTGTAGCCAGCCGGTCTAGGGAAGTGATCGTCCCTCTCCACTCGGCACTGGTGAGGCCGCATCTTGAGTACTGTGTCCAGTTCTGGGCCCCGCACTTCAAGAAAGATGTTGAGGTGTTGGAGCGAGTCCAGAGGAGGGCGACCAAGCTGGTGAAGGGTCTGGAGGCTCTGTCCTACGAGGAATGGCTGAGGGAGCTGGGGTCGTTTAGCCTGGAGAAGAGGAGGCTCCGAGGTGACCTTATTGCAGTCTACAACTACCTGAAGGGAGGTTGTAGTGAAGTGGGAGTTGGCCTCTTCTCCCAGGCAGCTAGCGATAGGACAAGAGGACAGAGCCTCAAGCTTCACCAGGGGAGGTTCAGGTTGGACATTAGGAAGAATTTCTTCTCAGAAAGGGTCATTAGACATTGGAACGGGCTGTCCAGGGAGGTGGTGGAGTTACCATCTCTGGATGTGTTTAAGAAAAGACTGGACATGGCACTTAGTGCCATGGTCTAGTTGACAGGGTGGTGTCAGGGCAACGGTTGGACTCGATGATTCCTGAGGTCTCTTCCAACCTGGTTGATTCTGTGATTCTGTGAACACATAACATGATCAGGATTATCAAAAAGCAAGGTCACACTTACTTGTAATCTTCATTTGCTGCAGTAAAAACAAAAGCTTCCATGGGGTTCCAACACAGCGTATTTGTCCTCATGTTCAAGATAACCTGAAAGATATTCGCATGTTTCTACCTTGTTATAGGCAGTAAAATACTCACTATAGTTCAAAGCTTCCTATACCACTGTGAACAAGCACTTTCTAGATACAGAATTATGGCAGAGGAATACTGACATGGCAGAATGATTCCTTAGCAGTGTTAGAATTGGAACTCAAGAACTTCTTGTCCCGTATCATATGCTCACTCCTTTGTGCTACACTGCAATTAAATTTTCCTCTGTAAGTCATCTTAGAAGCAAATTCTTCTAAGTGGTCATTTAACACGAAAACCATGTAAACATGTTAGTGGTCAACATGTAAACCTGGAACTTCTGAAAAATTTCACTTCATCATAGTTGCAGGAACCTTTAGTTAAGTAATCTATAAACATGCCTAATTAAATGGTTATTTCAAAGGACACAGTCATTAATTGATGCTGTAAACCAGCATTCGCAAAGCAATTATAACATTTTGATGTTCTCCCCGTTATTACCATCCCTTCATTATTTTATCTCTCAAACTGCAGTTCATGAATTCTCCAGGACAGTTGCCATTTCTTGTTGTAAGTGCCAAGCAACATGCGCAGAAGTTACTGTGTTGTGATCTGCTCACCACTATCACTGTATCAGCAGTGAATCATTTGCTACACATTCGTAAGACTGACTTGCTGCTACTAAGCAGATGGCTACAAAGTTGGCCTTGAAGTGGGAGGAAGGCAGCTGACAACAGCCTAATAAGACCCTTCTACTTTGCTAAACAGTGGATTAGACAAGATGTCACAAGAAGCTGTATGTCAGATGCCCCCACCTTGGAGGACAGCTGTGCCAGTCACAGCTGAGCCCCTGTGGGAGAAAGGGAGGCAGGGAGGAGGTCATCTGACACCTCGTACAACACAACAGCTTTGGCCTCTTCTGAGTCTTGGAGGAGCTTTCAACTATTGCATTTAAAAATAAATCCCATACAGTATGCCTGACACAAAGTAGATATATAATTACACAGCAACTTATTAACAAACTCAACAACTGTAAACAGGATTTTCCACAATGCTCCAGGCCAGCCGTAATCCTACTTGAAAATCCTGAAATTTGGGTGTTTAACACTATGGTACTTCAAACTCATTTTTGTTCTCAGCTAACTATACCAAACACCATAAATTTACATACGTATAACAAAATATAGTTGTACAATTATAACTTTTACAATAATGAACACAATCCCAAGGCACTTTAATAGCGATACCTCTACCAAACCCCCCCCCAAAAAAGATTGTGATTTTATGTGTGTGCGTATTCTCATGATTCTCATTCTCCCTAAGTCCTCATTTCCTACGTGACATTATCCTGTTCCATATGAAGTCTGCACTGCAAAATACTGCTCGTTTTCAGAAATTACATGCATCCAGAAATGAACGTAATCATCAGATTTCTAAAGTGATCTCTACTTTAAAAAGTGACTTTACTGAAACGATAGGCCACTGAAAGGCCCTATGTTTACAGTAACATGACAACTAGAATTTGTTCAGATTTCAGTATTGCACTTCTAATTACAAACCTTGCACATGTCTGGGAAGATAATAATCAAGGAGGGTTCTTTATTCTTCCCTATCCAAGTTTTTCAGACACTACAAAATGAGTACACGATTAATGTTAACACATTATGTGTGTAATAAGTATTTTAAATCATGCCACAAAATAACTTTAATACACTGAAAAATCCAGCTCTTTTTCAAAAGGGGTCAGGTTTGGTCAAAGTCCATGCCCTGCATCTTGCTTCACTGTTTTTTCCACCCAAACTTAAAAGCATTCAGTTTATTTCAGCAGTGACATTTGAATTAAAATAGTGCCTAGGAAAAGGATTCTCTATACAGTTCTAGCATTATATTGAGTAACAACTATGCAAGGCAACCTGTCTGGAAGTGATTTAAGTTGCTGTAAATACGTTAATAATGGCATTTCGGAACTATCTAAAACTGTAGCAGAGCCAAGTTCTGACACTATTGTTTAATCAATTGTAGATACACTTAATCATTTCATTAAAAAAAGTCCTTATTAAGACAAGTCAAAGTTGTGAAGTTCCTGAAGACTTGGCTATCTTGGTTTAGCTGTGAGCACTTGCTTACAAAGAGTGTCAGCCTGGAGATTCTGAGATTACTTTAACACAAAACCGCATTGCTCAAATAATTAATCTGTCCTCTTTTACTATGTGCAAGATATTTGGTTGAGGTGAACAGCTAAGAACGTTACAAGCAACGGACAACACAGCTCCTGTCAGCTGTTTAAATGCTAAAATCTATCTTTAAAACACCGTAAGCTTTCCTGTGATCCCACAAACTGCAAAAGAATGACTTTTAAACTGTACCAACTTCTATTTAACATCTTCCTCTCGTCATGGAACACAAGTGCTTCCCTTCATCTTTTCCCAGCTTTTTTAGACTAGTGCTTATTTTGCACTTACACAGCATCTCACCATCTTATCCGTCCCTCTGTGAAACTTAAGACTTCAAAATTCACAGACAGGACAAACAGGCAAGAGAGCTACTGCTTCATGACTTGGAAAGGAAGGGACTCCCACTGAGTTCCAGACTCAGGGCAGTGTGAGCTGCTTTGCTGATCCAACACCAGGAACGCAGCAGTGCTAGGAGCCAGTTCCAATTCGTAGGTAAGGTACCTCTAATAAGCAGCACCCTTCTCTTGGGAGTATCAGATCTCTGAGGTCTCAGTGCAGAAATGGACACTCAACCTGCCTCTCCACAGAAGAATCATCCCTACCCCAGCAGGAAACCCAGTAGAAGCTACTGTATCCACAGATGGAAGGAAGTAACTCATCAGTGTTTTACTCCTATAGCAGGAAAGGCACCTAAGCACGTTGCTTACTACATGAGATACACATACATATGTGCACGCATGTGTGCATATATGCACATGTATGTATACTTGTATATATTTAGCATATATACCTATTTAAAATTCTGTTAGACTTGAACTTAGTTCACAAAGGCTCAAACTACATCCTTTTAATTTGTAACTGCAGATCTACAGCACTGGCTGTGTTCATTTCGACATTCAGGTCTCCAACTGGCATCGCGGATGATTTTTTATAAGCACTATCTCAGCAGCCCAAATGAAACTTCATTAAAAATTGTTGGGGCACAGGGAGAGAAAGAAATACTGTTATGCCAACAATGTTGTTATACCAACAACATTCCTATTTATAACTCAATTACGTACCATTATAGTGTTCTAGTGTGTATCAGACCAGCGTCATTGCAGACAGTACATAATACACTAGAAGGATACTGAGTGTATATTCACAAGCCAGAATATTATATTTCAAGAAGAAAATTCTTAAGATAGTTCTGGGGCTCAAAACTACTGAACTTGATTGAGGTGAATATGTGTATATGAATTACTGGCTTCTTTTTTTAAATAAATATATACATTCTTTTAAAGATAAAAAAAGAATCTTCATGTCATGGGTAAATTCCACATATAAATACAATTTTGATTCCACTGAAAAGGATTTCTGAACATCATTAGGTGCACAGGGGATGGTTTATCTCCATGCAAAAGAAAAAAACACCTCTTCAAATGCAGTGCAAAGCTCTCCAATAGTGGAAAGGAAATGCCTTAAAAGTTACCTTGTTTCCTTCTGGCAAGAAGGAGAAAAAAAAAAGAATTAAAAAAAAAAAATCACACATATATAGACAGAATTCAATACAGGAACATAAAGTTCCTATTGTGAAATTGCTGTCAGGTCAGGCACTTTATCAAGAATTACAACAGAGTTAGCATGACAGCCCGTTTGAATGCAGAAAAGGGCCCTTCTAACTCTGCATGGTTTAAATCCCAACATTAATTCAAACTCAGTTAAAAGACTCAAAATTAGATGATGAAAACTCATTGAACTCACAGTTCAGAGCTTCCCTTTCTCTATCATCATCAACAGACTATTTACATATTCAGTATGATTATTAATGCCATAAGCTTCTGTTAAAAAGAAAAATATTACCTTCTTTAATGGAGTTGATTTTCTCATATCATATAGCACAATATTTCTGTCAGACGCACAGCTTCCCAAAAGGTATGTCTGAAAAAGAAAAGAAAACCAGCGTGTATGGTCTTCTAGACACTTTTAGAGTATGGTCAATAGTTTACATTAGATACTTAATCTATTTCACAAAACTGGTAGTCGGATAGTTCCTTTTTAAATGAAGGAAATACATTCATTGTTCTTTTTTGTGGAGCTAATTATTCAGCACAAACATTTTAAATAGCTTTCCCTGTAAGACTCAGAATCCACCCAGTCCTCTCTACTTCACAAGTAACAAGCAATTCCTCACAAACACTTCATCCACGAACACAGCCCACCCAAGAGGTGTATATGAGCTGCTGTAGAAGACCAAATGCAATTGTTTTGCCATGAAGTGGAGAAGTCTTGGTCACAGGGAGTACAGTACTGGAACACGAGAGCTCCACAGACACATAACCGCTACGTTGTACGACTGATGTACGGGATACGTATTGCTGTGGGCAGAACGGAGACCACCCTACTTTTCCTTCTCCTCTCCCCACTAACAGAGACAAAAGATAAAAAGATAAAAATATATGGTACTACATGCCAAAGCAATATAGCTGTAAAAATATATGTATACACCCCCCTAAATATTATGTTAAAACACATATCAAAATCTAAATTTGGAAAAAATCCTTTAAAGATGCTGTTAATAGAGTTTAGATCTTATACTGATCAGGAAAGATACTGATTTCCAACACATAACAGAAACATTACCTCAATGGGATTAAATTTTACGCTGCTTATGCTGTCAAAACCCCATGTCAGAGAACACATGGGACTTGTCCTTTGCTCATCCCAAATGTCCACTTGTTGGCCACAGGTGGCAAAAACAGCTTCCTTCCAGTGGTGATCAATTCCTGTATACACTGTCTTTAAAATTAAAAGAAAATTACAAAACCAATTGTACACATAAATATGCAAGTACGTTCTGTTACAAAAAAGATTAACAAATCATTGCATATTGAGTCTGCCACGGTTTTATTCATGTATATTACTGAAAACTAAGTCACCACTGCTACCAGAAGCGAAGTCTTATCAGATGTACCCTCACACAATAGACTGGTTTTCTGTGTACTCACTTAATGAGCACATATGCATTTCTTGTTAATTTACAATGGGGTCAGTTAGAAGCTCATTTACAAAGTCCTGGCTGACTTCAAAGAAAATGGGAATTTTAAGGATACAACTACAAATTTTCAGTGGGGACCTGAACAGGTTCCATAGACATTACAATAATTAAAGAGTTTCAAACTATTTATTTACAAAAAGCATCTAATGTTGTTCTTAAAATAAGCTTATCATAAATTGAAGGCTGAAGTATGTATTTTTAGTCTGCTTTTGTCAAAAAGGAAGACGTAAAGTCAAAATTCTGAATTGCTGCGAGGTAATGGCATGAAAAGAAAGTTATTTAATGCAGACTAAGCACTGACAACACATACCTGAATAGAAAGAGACTACAGAAAGATCTGACCAGTTCACAGGAAAGGAATGATGAGTAGAGACTGATCTAAGCAGTCTCTGATGCCTTTTGAGATATTCCTTTCTGGTTACATGTAAAATAAATACAATAAAAACTTGAATATACTTTAAAAGTGCCATTAACAAATTTGACGCCATCACAGAATCACCTTACAACTCATTACGATAACAGGTGATATCAAACCATTTCTCTCTCCTCCAAAAGCTAGATAAGAATTTGTTCAAAAGAAGAGATGTGGGAAAATCAAAACTTAGATTTACTACCTTTCCAAGAATTGTATGAATAGGTTCTTCTTCTTCTCCACATTCCGGGCTCTCCATTTTCCACTGCTTCACAGTTTTGTCGTCACCAACCTGGAAACATTGGAGAAAGTACGTGCAGTTTTACATAAATATATTCTGTTTATTTTGCTAGATATGCTTCGCAATTAAGTACAGGTAGCCTTTCAAAAGAGAATGACCTATGACATACACAGGAGTGAAGTGCTCTCTCTTGCCTGTTCACTGTTCCCTTTTATACCTCCAAGATGCAGATTAGTTCTCCTTGTCATAATATTTTGCTAGAAACTGGGAAGGTGCATGTACATCGCCTGGCTGGAATGGAGTTAACATTCTTCCTAGCAGCCCATATGGCACTGTGTTTTGGATTCGTGGCTGAAACAGTGCTGATAAGGCACCAAGGTCTTGGCTATTGCTGAACAGTGCTTGCACGGCGTCAAGGCATTTCTTTCTCCCCAGCTCTCTCAGTCATCATCCCTGCCTCCCCCATCAGCGAGTAGGCTAGGTGTGGACTGGGAGAGGACACAGGCGCAACAGGTGATCTGAACTGGCCAAAGGAGTATTCCATACCATGTAACACCATGCTCAGCAATGAAAACCAGGGTAGTGGAAGAAGAAAGATGGGGGGACTGGCTTCCAAAGTGGCTGCTGTTCAGAGACTGTCTGGGGATCTGCCTGCTTCTGAAAGCAGGCGACTCGTTTCCTGCTTGTCACTGTTGGCACCCCCCCTACACCTTTCCTTCACCTATTCAACTGTCTATCTCAATTAACAAATCTTTTCCAGTTTTCAACAGAGATACTTCCAAGGTCAAATAAGAAAAAGGTGAGCTGGAATGATTACTATTTTTTTAGGCTACATTTTGGGATTTTTAATTAAATGGCATCTTAAACTGCAAATTATCTTCAAGTCATTTTGATGAGCATGTAAACAGTTAAAAGGCACTTTCCACCTCAGCCGCTCCAGTTGCCTGTTGCTAACCACACGCTAGCTCTTGCACTATGCTGGCACAACCTTCTGCATGGCTGTGCAGTGACCTGGATCAGACACACTGGCCAAAAAAAACAAGTTTGCTATACAAGTTTAGCTTCATCTCCTGACAGCGCTACTTATGTTTCTTCTTCCCTCCCAATTTTCAGGTAGAGGGATTGTCAAAAGGGGATTCTAATTTGGAGTCACTTCGAATTTTTTGCTATGGCTTCCCCTACATCCTAGCTACTGTCCTCATGACCTGGTATGTACTTCAGAAAAGAAACATATAGCAGCGAAAATATCTCTTCAATGCCCAGGTCAAAAGAAGCAAAACCTCAGGATGCTCTGCTCTTCAAAACCAATTCTTTTTATTATATCATCTTAGAATTGTTTTAATGCAAACAGCAAGACATACTATTTCCAGATGGTTTACAACTGAATCAGCTGTGGTTGATATAAGTTAATAAAGCTTTAACATAACCTTATTAAACATAACTACTCAACTCGAACCATCTTGAATTAATCAGCTTACCTTTAATCACAGAGTATGAAAATGGTTACTTTTCTAAGTGTTTGTATGTCTTTCAATAAACATAATCTATCTACTTCTTCAACGAACATGTTCTATTTACTTCTTTAATGAAAACTAGTGTACTCAAGTTTTAATTACATGACCATCCATTAGCAATTTTCTGGTATTTATCCTTTCCATAGTCTTGAATAATATCCATATCACACCATCAAAAAATTTTCATCAGAAACAGAACTGTCAGGTTCACTGACAAACTGAATATATGCATTCATCCAATATTTAAATATTGTATGCCAGAGATTAAGTTGCTCACTGGAAAACAGATGGTGAACAGGCACTCTGTACTGCTACACTGTACTAAGGAGACCCATTATACTTACAGTAAAGAATGATGTACCACAGAAACGAGCACACATGCCTCGAACAAAGCCTTCATGCGCTTGTATAGTGCGAATACACTGTCGTTTGGTCAAGTTCCAAATTTTAACCTGTTAAAAATAGAAGGGTATTCCATTGTTATTTAGGTTTTATACAGCCCACAATCGCAGTTCATAATTCAAGTACAAGAGATCACACATGTTGTAACGAAACGGCACAGCTGGATTGAACACTGGCCAGATTTTATAATGTTAAAACTACTTAATTATTCCCTTCTTGGAAAAAAAAAAAAATTAAAAAGCGCTCCTCTTTCCTTCTTACCCCTTCCCCCCACCCAAGCTGTATACTTACCGTACTTTTGAATTCCCCTATTTTTGAACTAGAATTCTTGCTAAAAAGACAGCAGCAGTGATAATTTAGGAAAAAAATACCTCTCTAAAGAGAAAAAAAGCACACAGAAATAACCTTTGGAACCAACAGAATGTTTTCAGTTCATTTGCTGTACTACATTCTATATAGAAGTCCACTTCTCAGAGGTTTTGGTGTCAAAGCATTCGGGCGTGTTTAAAAAAAAAAAGAAATGGAGGTCTGTTTTAATATTTGTATGTATTGATAGCACCCAGTACTTTACTCACTCACCAGTGGATACGAAATCTGACCAATTTTTCATTTAAATTTATTCCTCTCTTCTTTTAAAAGGTTGATCTCCCTTACACTACTGCATGACATACATACCTTCTATAAAAAGCAGAAAGCAACCATCTATCCAGAAGACACCTTTACAGTATACAAGTACTACCAAATGAACAATATAAGGGTGAGACAGGACAGAGAAGACAGAAAAGACAGGCAATTTTTTTCTGCAATTGACTCCAATAAAAGTGCCCTTGCTTGATACTTGTAACATTTACGTAAAATAATCAAACAAATACGGGGTTAGCACTTTTTAGGCAATATGCTAAATTATTATTCCACAAAGATTTTGTCGTGTGCCCCTTTCCCCTAGCTCATCTGACTTTATGTAATCTCCTGAATCTACAGCAGTTTAACTTCTTCAAGGGGAAGCAAGGTCACACAGGCAGCAAAAAGCAATCACTATGGACTGTAAATATTAACATTCACTGCCCCATCCTGAGGAACTGTGTGTCACACCCTCTGCTCACAGCTGAAAGCTGCTGCCTAAAGATTTCTGAAACTGTTTGTGCACTGGGAGGTCACAACCTGCAGTCTGAGGAACGCTGCCCCAAACTGCGTAATATGCGCCTTCTGAGACAAGACAGGGTATCACAGCTGAACAAAGACACAAGAGAGAGATAAGCAGGGGGCATTAAAAAAAACAAAAAACACACCACCACAACACACACACGCAAAAGAGGAAGGAAAAAGAAAGGAAGAAAGGCATCTTCTTTGTTGTGGTTAGTAACTGCAGCTTACCTCTCCATCGCAAGCTCCAGACAGCACTGTAGACAAACTCTTTGGATGTTTGGCCATGCAATTAACTCCATCTCTGTGGCCATCAAGTGAGCTAAGAAACGGTTTTGCAAACACACGTTCTAGCTTTGTTGCATTCAGAGCTCTTGTGTACTCTCTTGGAACCTCAAATGGATGCAATACAGGGTCATAGTTTCTTGGAACTGCAGTAAGAATAACACAGACATTAGAAACCCATAGTATGTAGTGTAGGTCAAGGTAAGCTGAATTAGGAAGGTTTTCTCTTTGATTTTCCTGCTATGGGAGAGTTTTCTGCAACACCAACATTTTTGCTATTCCTACTCTTTTGAAATTGGTCCATGAGATCATTAGTATGCTCACTTAACAAGCTCAAAGTTAACAGTCTGAAATAACTCTGAAATTATTTGATGTCCTTTTCAAGAGTCTAGTGCTAAACCAATGAAGATATGAAAGTACACAACAAACGAAGTTGCAGGTATCTTCAACTATTCTTTAAAAAAAGAAAAACAAAACAACAACCACAAAGAAAAAAAAAAAAAGCAATACCAACCTCCTACCACTAAACTAACATACACAGAAAGGACACGGCTAGATAGACTGTGAAAAGGTTGAAAAGTCCATACAGCAATTGACAACAGATCACTCATTAACAGCTGATACTTAGTTCAGTTTGCTGATTTCCAAAGATTATTTGATGCATATTAAAACCTCTAAAATATCTGATGAAATGGAGTTGGATATCACTGTGTAATATAACATAGAATTTGATTTAACAGCTTACATAAAAATCACACTTAGAAAATTAAGACGTATTCAGCTCCTGTTCCAGTGGGTAACTTCAACAATATTCTTCCACGTTATGTTACCACAATTAACTAACTAGAGAATGCTAGTTATGATACTACTTCACACAATACAGCCACCTACCTCAAATTAAATGACAGAGTATATGCAATTTAAAATACGATAGGTGCATTGTTCAAAACCCTGTTCAAAACAGGTTCATTTCATGCATCCAAGACACCCTGAGTTTTATTCCTGCTCTTTCTGACAAAAGGTGGCCTTTTCACAAACTTTACTTCTGACACTATATAGAAACTAGACTTCATTTCTATCATGTTACGGAGGGTGTAAGATCAGTTCTACAGAGGATGAGCAGAACAGAGCATGGGAAGTCATCATCTCATCGACCAGGCGACAGCTGCTGTATCTAGAAGTAATGTATAAAATCTACACGATTTTTGCCACTTTTAATAAGGGATATGCAGGAAGCGGGACGAGCTGTACCAAGTAAGAAACAGCAGTAAGCACAAAGATTGCGAGGAGTAACCTAGGTAATACTAAGAGTAATCTCGGAGCACTAGAACGGTGACTGACCCCCCAGCTCCGCACTCCAGCTCTAACGCCGTTCCCAGGCCACGCTCTGGCACCCCAAGAACGCGGGTTTCAGCTCCTGCCAGCCCCGGTGACAGGGCAGCGAGCGTTCCTCCCCGCGGCCGGCCACCGCCCGCACACCACCGCCAGGGACCGAGACCCGCGGGTCCCGCCGGCCGCCCGCACCCCCGCCCAGCGCCCCACGGCCCCGCCGCCGCCTCACGGCGGGTGACGGCCCCGCGGCGCCACGAGTAGGGCGCATGCGCACGGCGACGGACGGCGACGGTAACCGCTTTCGCCGCCGGCCGGCCAGGCCTGGCGGCGGGAGGGGAGACCACAGCCCCCCGGGGCTCCACGGCTCGCAGCTGACAAGGACCCTCCCCCGTCAGCCGCTCAGCAGCGAGGCAGGGCTGGCGGACACCCGAGTGCCTCCCTCCCTTCCTGCCTCCCTCCCACGCCGCCCTCGGGCCTCCCGGGCGGGCGGGCCGAGCCCCGCTCCGCTCGGGTGGCCCCGCTCACCGCGCTGCAGGTCTAGCTTGGTCTCGCGGACATAGTCGTCGGGGTTGCGACTCAGCACCTTGACCCGCATCCTCGCCTCCGCACACGCGGCCGCTTCCGCGCCGCCGGTAAACTCACCCGCGCCCTCCCGCACACGTGACCGGATGCACCGGGCGGACTGTTCTCGCGCGAGCACGCTTCCCGCGACGCCGGCGCCGGCTGGCAGCCCGCGGCGTGGGACGGAGGGAGGGAGGGAGGGAGGCAGCTCAGCTCCGCCGCGCCCCGCCCCGCCCCGCCCCGCCCTGCCCTGCCCTCTGCCCGCGCGCCGCCGCCGCTTCCGCAGGCGATGAGCGCTCAGGGTCCCGCGTGCGCCGTGGAGGCGCCGGTGGCGGCGCCGTCGTCTCCCGCGCGGTCCGTGCTGCGCCATGTGCAGCTGGAGAACCTGGCGGCGGGGCTGAGCGGCGGCGTCGTCTCCACCCTGGTGCTCCATCCGCTGGACCTCGTCAAGATTCGCTTCGCAGGTGAGGCCACACCGGCCGCCCACCCCACCCCGCGCCGCGCCGCGCTGGGGAGGATGCGGGCCCTGCGCCGCAAGGCTGCAGTACCCCAGGCGGGGGCTTGCCGGGGCTCCCGGAGGCCGGGGTCGGGGCTGCCCCCGCTGGGCCGGGGCGCCTGCTGAGGCGGCGGGTGTGCCATCAGGGGGAGCCCCGGGCCCGGCTCCCCCCAGCGCTTGCCGCTGAGGCCTGCAGAGGCAAACCGTGTGCGCTGAGGGCGTGCGGATCCCGCCGCGCTCGCCGTTTCCCAGCCGGTGACCTACCGGCTTGTTCCTGAGGGAGAGCACAGCCCGATGAGCCGCACGATTTTGCCTCAGCCTGTGTGCGGGTACGCGACAGCAGGCGCTGGCAGGGCAGCCCCACGGCTTGGAGCAAACAGGCCGTAGGCCGAAAGGGACGGGTCCGGTTCTTCTGCCTCGTATGCCAAAGCTTAAATCTTCCTGTCATTTCTAGGGACTACAAAATGTGCTGTGTGCCTCAGGCGGTTTTCAGGCAGATTAGAGGTGGTCAGGCTTGTCTCTCTCTTTCATGACCACCAGTGCCAGAGGACACAGCAGGACTGTTTTTAACAGGCGGATTGTTTCAAGCCAATGTTCAAAGTTCACCTTTATGCCAAAGATTTTCAACACTTAAAGAGTAACTATAGTTTTATAATAATCTTGGTCGTTAACAGTAGTGGTGTTGTTTTGCGGAATACTCTAACTTGTTTGTTTTTCCGCAGGGAAACATGTCAGCTTCTCCCTATTGATTTTGGTGTTAATATGAGAAACATGTTGCCCTTTTATCATATTCTCTTTTTATAGAGGTTGGAACAGTTTGCTATATCTTTGGATTGTTATCTTAAATGGGTACATGGGTGTTTAAGATCACAAAAACAAATAGTGAACAGTCACAGAGAAGTTTTACAAAATTTAAAGCATTACATTTCCAAACAGACTTTTTGCAAAGTTGGTTTTAAAGACTTCCTTGCATATCCTAGTGTGGGCACATCTTGGGCTGCATTATGAAGAGCATAGCTAGTAGAAGTGCTCCTTTCTCTCTGTTTGACACTTGTAAGACTAAGTCTGAAATACTGTGTTTAGTTTGGGGCTCACCAGTACAAGGAAGACATGGACATACTGGCATGATTCCAGTGGAGGCCACCAGACTGGTGATGGGGCTGGAGCACATGACATAGGAAGACAGGCTGATAGAACAGGATCAGTTCGGCCTCACAAAGAGAAGGCTGAGGGGAGATACTATTGCAGTCTGTGACTGCGATTGGAGGACACAGAGGATGTCGAAACAGTTTCTTCTTGGAGGTGAATAGTTACAGGGCAAGAGGGAACAGGCACAAGCGGGAACATGGAAAATTCCAGTTATTTATTAGAAAAAGGATTTTTACCATGAGAGTGGTCAAATACTGGAAAAGCTTACCCAGAGAGGCTGTAATCTCTTCAGCCTTGGAAATGTTCAGGAACTGATTGGACATGTCCCTGGGTAACCTGTCTAATTAGGTCTGTTTTGAGCAGGGGGGTGGGTTAGATGGCCTTGGGAGGTGACTGCCAGCCTAAATTACTCTGATTCTATCTGATGGTTTCAGTTTTGTTCCTGATTTCCATCTGTCAGGTTTTGGTTGGGCTGACCAACACTCATGGCTTTTTTACAAAAGTTTGTTCCGAACCATTGAGATCTGATGCCCATCTTTTAACAGAATAGCTCATGTGTTGGTTCTTAATACCTGGAGGATACACCTTTTGGCATAGGAGAGAAAAACATGCTGATAAGCTTTGAGTTTAGATGTCATTTAAGGATGGAGGCACTTCCTCCCTGCTGCATATGAGTGTGGTTAACAGCCCTTTCTTTCCGTTGCTGGAGGCTGCACTGGAACAGTTTTGAACTATACCTAAGTTATTTGTTGGTACTCCAGTGTTAAACTTACTTTGCCTTACCTCCAGGTAGGTTTTTGGTCAAACTGTACAGAGAGAAAGAAAGGAATCATTTCACATGCTTGTTTGGGTTGGAAATAATGATTGCTATGTTTTGTCTCCAACCAGGAAATGAGGGCTGAGATCAGAAATCAGTGTTGTGAAGATCCTCAGCAGCATCCTTGGCAGACAGACTTGCCTTCATGTCTCTGATTTCCCACCTTGTTTAATGTGTTTATAAATATGATTTAATGGCAGCATGGTAAAAAATTTGGAAAGGTCTTTGGGACAGATCTAGCAGTGCTCATTCAGGAGCGAGAAAAGAGGCATTTAATTCGTGTTTGAGTTTTGAGTGATTGTCAAGGTGTTGAGGCCTTGTCACAATGTGCTCAGAAAAAGCATTTTGTCTTTAGTCCTGAAGTCACAACGTGCAGTACTGTACACAAAGTTCAAAGAAGAATGAACATTGAATGTGAACAGAAAACACCTGAAATTCATGATTACCAGGATTAATCTTGATGGGGACACAAAACCTACATGTTCTGTAGAACATTTTAAAGAAGTTTGAATTTAAGAGTTGTTATTTGAGGCTCGTCTAAACTCCTTATAGAAATGTGTTGTCAAAGACCCCACACATATCACTTGAAATATGATGCAAAATTGCTGGGGCACTAAAAAGAAGAGACAAAAAACTTCAGTTCAGAGCTGCTGCTCACCAAAAATGCACAGCAATGCAGTTAGCCTTGTCAGATTAATGGGAACTTTCCTCTTACAGAGCTTGGAAGTTCTTTTTCTTTTTTTTTTTTTTTCCTTTTTTTTTTTTTTTTAAGTTCTTTAACTCTAGACTGACAAAGCTGTAAACCCCAGTTCTTGCATACTTTTAAAATACTGTTGATCAGTTATGTTTTCATGTTCATTTGCAGCTTGCTTTGGAGGCTGTGTACTTCCGTGGTGGCTTTTACATAGCTGAACTTCATGCTTCCTGAAATGTTTTTCAGTATAATTTCTTTCTTTCATAGTAAGTGATGGATTGGAGCTAAGGCCAAAATACAACGGGATTCTTCACTGCATGAGCACTGTCTGGAAGCATGAAGGACTGCGAGGCTTATATCAAGGGGTAACTCCAAACATGTTGGGAGCAGGGGCTTCCTGGGGACTTTACTTTTTCTTGTAAGTAGAACTGTAAAATGTGTCATATCCTGTGCAATGTAATGTTCAGATATACACCGCATCTTCTTTGGGGGGTATAAAAATGTGCTAAATGGCTGATAAACTTGTGGTTCTTTTTGTAAGTCCAGGTCTGTTACCCTTTATTATGGTTTGCTGTTTTAGAATTTAAGCAGTTTGAGTCAGAGACCTGTTACTTTGTCAAGTACAGTGCATTCCCTTGATGCTGCGAAAATACTGAGGAACTTGAGAGATGGTGACATCATTCATGAAGAATCCTCTAAAAGTGCAAATACTGTGCTTAAACCCTCAAAAATATAAAAACCTAAACTGGCACGTTAAAAGTTAGAGAACTTGTAAAGTTTTCTACTAAAGCTAAACGTTAACTGATTTTTAATAATTTTAGTGACAGTCAGTTCTTTGATTATTTTTGTGAGTTGATGGGCTTTGCTTATAAAGCCCATTTTTTAATACTCAATCTTTTCTACTTTATTAGCTGTGTAACTGTGACCTGATTTACTGCTGATCCCTATTAATTGAACGCTTCAGGGAATAGTTAGTTGGTATGCCTATGCAAGCCTCACTTGTCAGTTGTCTAGACTCTGTTATTGTACTTAAGTCCTCAAGCTTTGCTATAGGTTCCTGTTGACAGTTCAGCTCCTGCTGACAGTTTCTGAATCCCCAAAGACTGGAAACTGGATCAAGAGAAGAAAGCTTAGTGTATTTCTGAGCTAGAGGATGATACCTGTCACTGTTGCTCTCAATAAAAAGGAGGCTATCTAATTGGTTTCTTTTAGAAGTTAATTCTTGAGATCAGATAGCCATTTCAAGATGCAGTCCCATTGATACTGACAGTAGTACTTTATCAATTTAAATATGTATTACCATAGTTCACTTGAAAGAGCTAACTGCTGAGAGATCAATTAATCAACTAAACAAAGGTAGCTGGCTTAGATACCTGTTTTCAAAAGTTGTGTACCACCTAATGTTTTCCGTGATGTTAAGCGAGGGCTTTTGTTGTTTTGGGTTTTTTTTTTTTAGTAATAGAGGTTTATTTTCACCTTTACCAAAATACTTTTTACATTTTCCAGTTATAATGCCATCAAAGCTTACAAGAAGGAAGGGAAGCTGGAAAGTCTCAGTGCAACCGAACACCTACTGTCAGCTGCAGAGGCTGGTGAGTTTAAATGCAAAGATGATTAATGTTTATTTCTAGCCTTTCCATATGCTGCTCCCTGCCTTTGTGTGTCAGTGCTGCTTTTTCTTACAGGTGGCAAGTGTAAGTGTTCGAGTCCAAATGCAATCACGTATTGTCTGTAAATAAATTAATGATGTCTAAGATGAATAGATGGATCACTGTGGTCTTTTCAGTTTTGCTCAGAAGTAGCATTGTCAAAATACCTTCTGACCTTGTTTTCATTGCATATAAGCATTTTCCATATTTAGTACTATATTGAGTCCCAAAATATAGCTGTATAAATCTGCTGCGATCAGCTTGTTAACTCGTTAAATGTTTAACACTTAGACCTGGAAAAGACAAAGCCTATTGAAGTTAATAGAATAAGTGAATTGGTCATTGGTCTTTGAAAATCTTTATCTATGGTTCAAGTTTTCTTAGAAACTAAAGATCCAAAATAAAAATTCAACTTCTATATTAACCTGACAAGATGATTAAGCAAATTTCTCATTACTGAGGTGTCCATTAAATTTTGAACAATTGTGTACCTGAAGAATAACTCAGATAATCAGGAGTACATTAGGAAATTACTTGTTTCCTATCTACTACAGATTACACTACTGACTGTGGAAAGGTGAGACAAAAAAGGAGGTGTACTAAGAATATGCAAAAACTGGTATGCTTCACAGAAGTACTCCCAGCAGGAGTAGGTTGGACTTGGCTGTGAGCTTTGAAGGCAGAGAGAGGGGACAATGGTGGGCATAAACTTCACCTGTTTTAAGTAATATGAGTACTCTTGCAGGATAAGTAGTTTTATCATTGCAGAAGCCTGTATTACACTGAACTGAACAAACTGAGACGAGCTTTGGAGTTGGCGTAACAATCAGTCTAACTTCCATCTGTTCCCAGGAGCCATGACTCTCTGTATTACAAACCCAATATGGGTAACGAAGACACGACTTGTGCTGCAATATGACGCTGGTGTTGATCCATCAAAGCGGCAATACAGAGGAATGTTTGATGCTCTTATAAAGATATACAAGACAGAGGGCATACGTGGCTTATATAAGGTAATAAAATTTAAGAAAAATTCCAGGATTGGCTGGCACCGCTCAGTAGCATGGTGAGACTTGTAAATACTCATCTACGAAAAAATAATGCAAGTCATTTTTTGTATTAGCTCACTTACTTTTATTCTGTGAGTCTTCTTTCCCACTGAAGAACTGCAGTGAAAAGACTTAATCAGAAGAAAAGCTATTATGCTGTTGAAATGTAGGAAATCACTGAAGAACAGAGTGTAAGCTTTATGGCTAAGCCATCCTCTATTGGGTGATAATATGTTGAGGTGTTGGAGCGAGTCCAGAGGAGGGCGACCAAGCTGGTGAAGGGTCTGGAGGGTATGACCTATGAGGAACGGCTGAGGGAGCTGGGGTTGTTTAGCCTGGAGAAGAGGAGGCTCAGAGGTGACCTTATTGCAGTCTACGACTACCTGAAGGGAGGTTGTAGCGGAGTGGGAGTGGGCCTCTTCTCCCAGGCAACTAGCGATAGGACAAGAGGACACAGCATCAAGCTTCGCCAGGGGAGGTTCAGGTTGGACATTAGGAAGAATTTCTTCTCAGAAAGGGTCATTAGACATTGGAACGGGCTGTCCAGGGAGGTGGTGGAGTCACCATCTCTGGATGTGTTTAAGAAAAGACTGGACATGGCACTTAGTGCCATGATCTAGTTGACATGATGGTGTCAGGGCGATGGTTGGACTTGATGATCCCTGAGGTCTCTTCCAACCTGATTCATTCTGTGATTCCGTATAATGCTGAAATGAGAGTAAACTACAAGCTGCTTTTAATTTTTTGGAGTCTTCCCATAATTAGCATTTGGATAAGGTGGACAGCAATAGCGTAATATATCTTGCTGCTAGTGCGTTCTTCCATTTCATCCCTTATCTCTGTCTTTCTGACATCTTGTGGAACGTACATAACATATGACTAAACTGGTTGCTAATTTTTTCTTCCACAATGGATGGTTTCACAACTGCTCATTTGCCCTGTAGTTATTGAGGTCTGTAATCTGTCATCTCTAGATCCATAAAATTTGCAGACTTCTAAATATGATCTGCGTATATGTGGGGTTTTTATTCCCTTTAATTTAGGGAAACAGATGGCAACTGGATTTGGACTTTTTGCCTCCTCCTTCCTTCAGGCCATGACATCAAGATGCATTCATCAGTGCCTGGAAGGTGTGAAGAAATCTATTTTAGTTCAGTCTGGCTCTTCTCCTGCAAGTAATGCTATAGAACAAAAACACTACCTCTTAGGAATTGTCCTGATTACTGAACATTAACTTCTTTTATTTGCAGTGAAAAATATAATCCTTCCTATGCTGAAAGGCTAGTATGCCACATAATGATGAATGCCGAATTCTGACACCAGGAACAAGGCACCTTACTTATTCCTAAATTGAAATTGTCAGGATTTCTGATTTGCCTGCCTGGATGTCTGCTCTGATCCATGTAGAGAAGTTCTCGTTTCTTGCATCTGTTGGGGTTTAAGATGTCCTTCCATTGAGCTACTTTTCAGATTATTCGTGCATGTAGCATGTGTTGCCTTTGGCACTAGGCACTTCTTTGTAGTGTTAATCTGCAGCTGGGGAACTAAACCAGGTACTTCCTTTGAAAGAGCAAATTACTTGCTTAAATCTGCAAAGAAGGTGACCTAGATAGGTCCTGAGTGACCTACATAACTATGCACACTGAGCAACTTTCATTTGATGTCAGGATTTTCTCAACCTTCTCTATATTGGGGGAAAAGGCACCTCTTCAGGTGGCTGTTTGACTTGACCATACTTCAGCCTTCCATAATTTTCTGGTTTGGGGGGAGTTTTAATCTTTTTCTTGCTTTATTTGAAATGTGACAGCTGAAGATTTGTTAATTGCCCTGAGTTGCAGGAGCTGTAGTGCACAGGAATGTCTTCTTTTTCCTCGTAATCTTAATTTCATATAGAGTTCCTTATAGCACATAAGGGGATCTCAGAGAATACCACCACAAGTTGGAAGTAAAATCTGGAAGTAGTTTCTTTCTGATTAATTTGAGATGAGTCTTCTAAAGAATCATATTTCTGTCCAAGCAATTCCATAGCTTGCTCTCTATTGCACAAGATGCTGTTACTGGTCTGAGCAATTCCTTTCAGTCCTTTGGGACACAAGACTAATAATGTCAAGATGCATTGATCTTTCTAGCAGGGATCAAAGCTGTCTTTATTAGCTCTGTTGGGTATTGTTTGTTCATTAAACTATAGTTCATCTGAAGCTGGGTTCCTCAATAACTTGTTCTTCTTGAACTTGGCCTGGTTTTGAAAAGACAGGAGCCTTTCCTTCACTGATTGTCCCAGTAGGCATCTAGTCATTGGTCTTCCTGGCCTCCGTCACCCAGATGACTGGGGACAGAGCTGCTCTGCTGCACACTAGGCACAGGAAAAAAACAGCTTGGGGTTATGTAATTTGAACACGCCTATAGATCTGTTGGAGATCTGAGCTCTAAAAATTACTTTGCCGTGAAGTTGAATGTCATGCAACCATCTCCATGTTAAGAGTGCTGTATGGTTCCTTTCAAGTATAAGGCAGGAGAGACCAAACATTGTAAAACAATCATAAGATTGTAGGAGTTGGCACTTTCAGAAAAACATAAAATATCTCTGAGCTCTTGGGAAACTGTTAGATGTCTAGTCTAGAGTGACTGACTACTAAAACATCGATCGAGAATGCAACTAACATTCCTCCTGGCTTCTATGCTTCTGTATTTGTATTTTCAGTTTCATTCTCTTTCAGCGATGTTGTAGAAGCAGCAATTAGAAATAGAGTAATTCTTAACAGACAACAGTAAAATAAAGAGGAAGTGCAGAAAATTCAAGGAGATTAAAGGAAAATATAGAGTCATCAAGACTGAGAATAATAATGCAGTATGCAAACAACAACAAAAATCCTAGCAGTAATGCGTGCTTGTTACCAAGTGAAATAGATATATTGGACACTTCTGTATTGTCATTTCACCTTTGCTAGGCAAGATTCTGTACTCAGGATAAAGTACTTTTTCCAGTCCATTAATGTCTAAGGCATTTATCTCTCTTTAGTTTGCTGTGCTTTTGCTTATGCTATTTTCCTTCTTCTTGCAAATGTGCAGTTTGTAAGCTAAGTGACTTTCTATGTCTTCGTACTTGAATATAGCAAAATCCCCTGAGACTGGCCATCTTGACTTTTAATTTTAGTCCCAGGTTCTACAGAGAAACAGAAGCATAAGTAACTTTTACATAAAAGATGGTATCATCTTTCACCATGAAGGAATCAAGGTGCGTAGGGAGATAATGGCACACTTCTAGTGTGTTTTCTGCACAGCTTGTCAGAGCAGGGCACTCAAATGAAGACAACGCTAAACAGACCACAAGAGGAATCTGCTGCATTCTTTCAAAACACATAGCAGAGACTGCTCTTGACGTGAACTCTCTCAAACACTTCAGGCAGCAATGTGAGTACTGCATCACCAAATTAACCTTGTTCCCTTCTTCACTGAGAAGCGTAGGCTTTCCCCTATGCACATTTGCCTGTGTTCCTTTTCATCGTGGTGGGCATCCTTTGAAACGCTAAACAACAGGACATTTTTCTCTTGTCCTGGATCTTCGGCACTTACAGCTGTTTAAACCAACTTTAAAATACAATTTTTTTCCCCATTGTCTACTGTTCAGAATTATATACTTTACCATTTAAATTTCTAATTATATATTCTGTCTATTGTTCTAATCCTCCAAAAGAGAATTCAAACAAGACTTCTTTAAGCAACTGTTGATCCTGTCAAGCCCTCATGGCAAAAATCTAAGGCTATGTTTGAATATTAAAGTAAAAAACCCAAAAAGTTCATAAAGTGAAACTGATCTTCAAGTCGTATTGTAGGTGAAAAATAAATACCAAATTCTATCAAATTTTGCGGCAAGAAAGATTTTTGTGTAAAATTGTAAGAATAAGAAAATAGAGTAGGAATATTTCAAAAACTTCCTCAGCCAAGATACTTCATTACTGTGAACAGTTCAGTTTTGCTTTGAAACATTTTTCCATAAGAACACATTGTTTTGTATGATCAGTAGAAGCCTGGGTCAGCTCTTATTTTACTGAGGCGCATTGGCTGACAATTGCCTCACTCCCTTTTTGCATTTTTTAATATTGGCCCAACATTAAAAGTCCTTCAGTCTTTGGAAGCTTTCCCTGTTAGTACAAAACTTAGAGCACGCTGGTACTCGTTTAGCAAGTGTCATCAGTAGATGCTTTAGGACTCTTGGGTGCAAGTTATCCAAATCTGCTGGCTTGAATTTAGGAGTTCAGCACTCTTAAATGTTGCTTAACATTCTTCTCTTGTTGGTGGGGAAAATACTACCTCATTCTCCTATGATGTAAATACATCATTCTAATCCTTTCCAAGTCGAGAGCAATTATTTCCTCTGTCTTTTAACAGTTTTACTGTTTAATCGTGGGCAAATGTTTGTGAAGATTCTCCCTGCTATCACTATACATGAATTTTATACTGTTCCTTGTTCTGCTGTCCCAGATAATTTTTTCTTTGATATTTCAATAATTTTGTTTTTCTCTTTCTCCTCTTCTGTTTTTATATTACTGGCTAGTTTTCTTTTCTGATCCGTGATTTCTGAAAACCAAAGTTGTCCTTTTGCCTCTGTTGTGGCCCTTTGGCTTCAGACTTCACAAAATTCTATGATTATGCTCACAGTTGACAAAATATAGATGTTCGGTTTAATTCCTCTTGTCCTGATTTGGGGAATTGCTTTTTATGGGACTTCAGCTAGCCCTTAATGCATTTTGTCAGTTCATGGTCATTGATTATTAGTTCATGACCATTATTTTCTCCTGTGAGAAGAAATTAATCTTCATTTATCAAAGAGATCCTAAAAATCACTTCCCGAATGACTGTAATATCGTAAACTTAAGAAATCTGTAGCATCCAGAGAGCTAATCTCTGAAGTGGTAGAAGCTCTGTGCAGTTTTTATGCCTGCTGTTGGTTTAGGGTTGGGTTTTTTTCTGCATGTCAGGAGTTTATGAAGTAATTTATCGTTTTGTCCTGTTAAACTATAGACATTTCAATAGACTCCTGCCAAGATCCCGTATCTTTTTCTTCCCCTTCTGCAGGCTCTTAGTAGTATATTGATAAGTCTTTATTCAACATTCTGGGCTTCCAGTTTAGTCTGATAGAGAGTTTTATGTCTGCACACATCTTTTAATTCCTCTGTCTTACCTGAATGGATCATGGCAAGTAAGATAAAACTGTTCGATACCAGTATTTTTTGAGAAATTTTGGTTCCTTGAGTCCTTTTACCCACATTTTGATCACTTACTCCATTATAATTGTCCCTTTGCAACAGTTTTCAGCAAGCTTTTGGCTCCTTTAAGTCATTTCTGGCCAAGATTATTAATTCCCCATTTATCTATACTTCTCCAGTGTAAGTGACCAACTTTCTTTTTGAAAAGAGAATTAGTGCTTCTCAGAACCCATGCAGCTGTCAGCTCATTTTCAACTGAGCTAGTCCTGCTCCTGAAGGAACTCCTGCCTTCTCGTTCTTGTAGAGACACTTCAGAAAATACCTGTTTTCAACTTTTCTGACAGAAGTTTCTGTATATTTTCACATTATACTCTTACTGTCCATTATTGCCTCTTACAAATGGGGAACATTTCCCAGACTGCTTTGTTACACCTTTGGTCACCTCTGCTGGGCTGCCTTGGGATATGGTCTGAACAGGGTGAGGAATGCACTCAAACTGATCCAAATCTCAGATTTATGTCTTTAATGTAGATCATCCATAAGTCCTTGTATGAGTTAGCTTTTCATCTGTGCCCTTCAACTTTCCAGAGTGTGTGTGTAATACATATATACATGCACATTTTTAAGATAGAAATGTGTATATATATATATCATAGATATACTTTTGTATATACATACACACATGCACATATCTATCTCCAGGACTGGATCACAAGAATTTTTTTGTACCTCTACTCCTGATGGCCCTCCTCACTGAAGTGGCACCAGCTTCTGTCATTGCCTTACCAGCTTCAGGTGGGAACCAAACAGCTTAGTGCCAGTCCCTGGAAAGGGGCAGGCACTGAGCAGCACGTTTGCAAGACTGCAGTTTGATTTGTATTCTTACAATCCTGATCCATGTTGCCAGCTTTTAAGACCTGTGCTTGTGCTGTTTGAGGTGGAGTCCCGAGGCCACTTGTTTTATCTATCTTGCTCACTCATTAGGTGTCTTTAGGCTGTATGTCATTTGGAGAAAAGTAACATTTATTACACTTTTGTGTGATGCCTGCCATTAAGAATACCAACCCAGAATTGCCTTTGAATCATACTGCACAGTGACAGTTGTGCAGTCACAATTTGTAAAGCAGAGGACATACACATGTGTGTAAGCTGAGCTCTGTCAAGTTGTGTAGTTTTCGTGGGTTGCTGTTTAACTTTGTTTTATTCCTGTTTTTTAGGGATTTGTGCCCGGTCTGTTTGGAACTTCACATGGAGCACTTCAGTTCATGGTATACGAGGATTTGAAAATGAGATACAACAAGTATAGAAACAGACTATCAGATACAAAATTGGTAAGATTATTGAGAAAAAAATATGTTGTGGCATGTAAACAAGTGGAAATTTATTCCATTTCTAGGTCATAGAACAGCCAAATTTACAAAGTATTGATACCTTAATTGGAATGTAGAATATATCGAAGGAAATAATGCTTTTTCACTTTTTAGAAACAAGCAACTGGTTAGTGATGGGTTTTTTGCAGGGAAACCCAACTTCTTCCTTTGGCAAGTGTTTTGAGACTTTTAGAGGGAGAATAGTTTTTTTGTCTTACTGTATGGAAGCATAGGTGGAGGTCCTAAAACACTTACATGGAAAACTGGTCAGGTGCAAGTTGGGCAAAGGTAGTTACTTTTGGGAAAAGTGTTTCACTTGATAGGAATGAGAGTGCAACACATGTTTTACAATGAATTACCTGTGGTGCTGTACGTGGTAAACTTTTCCATTTTTTCAGACCCCTGAGGTCCCAGAGGAAGTCAGGATAGAGGAGGAGTCTGTCTTGGTAGATGAGGGCTGGGTCAGGAACCAATTAAGCAATCTGGACATCCATAAATCCATGGGCCCTGATGGGATGCACCCGCGGGTGCTGAGGGAGCTGGTGGATGTCATTGCTAGGCCACTCTTCATCATCTTTGCTAAGTCGTGGGCAACGGAAGAGGTGCCTGAGGACTGGAGGAAAGCGAATGTCACTCCAGTCTTCAAAAAGGGCAAGAAGGAGGACCCAGGTAACTACAGACCGGTCAGCCTCACCTCCATCCCTGGAAAGGTGATGGAACAACTTGTCCTTGGTGCTGTCTCTAGGCACATCAAGGATAGGGGGATCATTAGGGGCACTCAACATGGCTTCACCAAGGGGAAGTCATGCTTAACCAACTTGATAGCCTTTTATGAGGACATAAGCCAGTGGACAGATGATGGTAAAGCTGTGGATGTGGTCTATCTCGATTTCAGTAAAGCGTTTGACACGGTCTCCAACAGCATCCTCACAGCTAAACTGAGGAAGTGTGGTCTGGATGATCGGGTAGTGAGGTGGATTGTGAACTGGCTGAAGGAAAGAAGCCAGAGAGTGGTGGTCAATGGGGCAGAGTCCAGTTGGAGGCCTGTATCTAGCGGAGTCCCTCAAGGGTCGGTACTGGGACCAGTACTATTCAATATATTCATTAATGACTTGGATGAGGGAATAGAGTGCACTGTCAGCAAGTTCCCTGATGACACAAAACTGGGAGGAGTGGCTGACACAATGGAAGGCTGCGCAGCCATTCAGAGGGACCTGGACAGGCTGGAGAGTTGGGCGGGGAGAAACTTAATGAAATATAACAAGGGCAAGTGTAGAGTCCTGCATCTGGGCAAGAACAACCCCATGTACCAGTACAAGTTGGGGACAGACCTGTTGGAGAGCAGCGTAGGGGAAAGGGACCTGGGGGTCTTGGTGGACAACAGGATGACCATGAGCCAGCAGTGTGCCCTTGTGGCCAAGAAGGCCAATGGCATCCTGGGGTGTATGAGAAGGGGTGTGGTTAGCAGGTCGAGAGAGGTTCTCCTCCCCCTCTACTCTGCCCTGGTGAGGCCACATCTGGAATATTGTGTCCAGTTCTGGGCCCCTCAGTTCAAGAAGGACAGGGAACTGCTGGAGAGAGTCCAGCGCAGAGCCACGAAGACGATTAAGGGGGTGGAACATCTCCCTTATGAGGAGAGGCTGAGGGAGCTGGGTCTCTTTAGCTTAGAGAAGAGGAGACTGAGGGGTGACCTCATTAATGTTTATAAATATGTAAAGGGCAAGTGTCATGAGGATGGAGCCAGGTTCTTCTCAGTGACATCCATTGACAGGACAAGGGGCAATGGGTGCAAGCTGGAACACAGAAGGTTCCACATAAATATGAGGAAAAACTTCTTTATGGTGAGGGTGACCGAACACTGGAACAGGCTGCCCAGAGAGGTTGTGGAGTCTCCTTCTCTGGAGATATTCAAAACCCGCCTGGATGCATTTCTGTGTGATATGGTCTAGGTAAGCCTGCTCCGGCAGGGGGATTGGACTAGATGATCTTTCGAGGTCCCTTCCAATCCCTAACGTTCTGTAACATTCTATGATTCTGTGATTTTTTTTAAATGTGGGTATTATAAAGGGGAAAAAAATCTAGAGTATTGTTTAGTTCAACATTTAAGAATCAAGTAAGATTTTTGGAAATTGGCAAATTTAATCCATAGTTAAGGCAAGCGTGGTAATTTTTGTTGGTTTTAGAACACTGTGGAATACATAATGATGGCAGCTGTATCCAAAATATTTGCTGTGTCAGCAACATACCCCTATCAAGTTGTGCGAGCTCGTCTTCAAGATCAGCATAATACGTATTCTGGTGTGTTTGATGTGATCCGCAGGACATGGAGGTAAGCATGCGGAATTAAAAGCTTACATCTTGGAAGGTGAGTCTTACTGAATCAGAACTATGTGTACTGGCTTCCATGCTGCTGACTTCCAGAACCAGTGCAGCTCAGAGCAAATAAAATGACTGTACAAAGTCATTTTGTGCAAGATGCCACTAACAGCAATAGTCTAAGGACAAAGGAGGAGATAGGAGAGGGTCAATGCTAGCCTGCAGGCTTCTGTTGTTTATTCTGTCTCCCTTCTCTCTTCCCCAACAAATTTCACTTACAGGTTAAAAAATAACATCGAGTTGGCTGTTTTGGGGCTCTTAAAGAATGAAGTCTCACTTGAACTGTTTTAGATTATCACATATGACAGGAGGGTTGTGCTGCTGGGAGCTGTGGGAGAAGTGAGCTAGCCAGAGCTGTTTATACTGATGTCCCTGGGTTACCCTGTGGCCTGGCTGAATTTGTAGCCTAGTTCCAGGTTCCTGTAGGACTTCTAGAGAACGGTTACCTCACACCTATGCATATCTTCTCACAAATGTCTTCCCTCAGCCCCAGAAAGCACATGAGAGTTCTCACATGGAACTCTCTAGTTACTAAGGCTGGCCACCTCTGCAATACACTACCAATACAACAGGCCTGTAACCGGGCGGTTTTCGTACTCTTGACCCCCCTGGAGCAGCAGCCCCGAGCTGCTTCCCCCCCACCCTGGACCCGGAGGTTCCCGGCAACGAATCAGGAGAGGAGGGGGCGTAGCCAGAGGCACCGCAGGCGATTTAAACGCACCACCCCCTGTTGATTGGGGATGGTGATTGATTGGGTGATAAAAAGCCTCCTGGAGGACAGGGACTAGTCCCTGCCCAGGGGGTAGAGGGAGAGTCAGCAGTGACTGTGTGAGTCAGCAGTGACTGGGTGTGTCCCAGGGCAGGAGAGGCCGCAGCAGTTTGCAGCTCGTTGGGGAGGGCGCTGACTCCCTCCCAGTGCACAAGGCGAGGAAGGTGCCAAGGAGCTGTGAACCAGGGGTGTCACCAACAGGTATTTCCCAGTTCAGTGAAAGAACAATGGTATCTACCCGGCGGAAGAAGACCGAAATGGATGTGGAAACCCAGACAGAGCTCCCACGGAAGGAGGCGATGGTGCAGGTTGCCGGCTGCAGGGAATGCTACAGCGTCTCTGTGGTGACAGGGGGCTGTGTGCGCTGTGAGCAGGTAGATGATCTGCTCGGCCGAGCGGCACAGCTGCAAAGCCAGCTTGAAAGGCTTCAAGCCAAAGTAGAAAGGCTTAGGAGCATTCGGGAGGCTGAAATGGAGATAGACTGGTGGAGCCAGGCTCTGCCTTCCCTACAACAAAAATGGGAGCACCTGCCGGAGAGCTCCCAGGATCGAGGGACCCCTGTACTCTGCCCCTCTCAGGTGGAAAACAATAACTTAGAGGAGAGGAGTGAGTGGAGGCAAGTCTATGGCCGTGGCAAAAGACGAGTGCCCTCCTTGCCTACCTCACCTCCACAGGTGCCTCTGAGCAATAGATATGAAGCCCTAGTGGAATACAGCTGGTCCAATGGGGATGTGGTGGAGAGGCAATCTATATCAGAGGTCCCACCACAGTCAGAAAAACCTGACAGGCGTATAGCTACCTCCTCCACAAGGAAGAAGAGAAGAGTTTTAGTGGTTGGAGACTCCTTCCTAAAGGGATCTGAGGGCCCAATATGCAGAGCTGACCCCCATCACAGGGAGGTCTGCAGCCTGCCTGGAACCCGAACCAGGGATATCACCAGGCAACTCCCCAACCTGGTGAAGGCCACAGACTACTACCCCCTGCTGATCTTCCAGACAGGTGGGGAAGAAGCTGCATCCCGTAGTCTGAGGGGGATGAAGAAAGACTACAAGGCCCTAGGACGGTTGGTGAAAGAGTCTGGGGCACAAGTGGTTTTCTCCTCCCTCCTTCCATTTTCAGGTGATGACGTGGGATGGAATAGTAGGATTCTCTCTATTAATGCCTGGCTACGAGACTGGTGCTACAGGCAGGGCTTTGGGTTCTTTGATAATGGCTGGTTTTATAAGATACCAGGCGTGACCGTAATACATGGGAAGGGTTTATGTCGTAGGGGCAAAAGGGTTGTGGGACAGGAATTAGCAGGGCTCATTCGGAGAGCTTTAAACTAGATTCGAAGGGGAATGGGGTAGTAGCTGGGCTTGCACCACTGGGGCAACGCTCTAGTGTTGAGGTAGACCAGGAGGCCTCCCATCCCCCTGGGGTGAAATCGGCAAGCCCAGCTTGCTCCCTGAAATGCCTGTACACCAATGGACGCAGCATGGGGAATAAACAGGAGGAGTTAGAAATCCGTGTTCGGTCGGGGGGCTATGATTTAGTGGCAATTACAGAGACTTGGTGGGACGCCTCGCATGACTGGAATGTGGTCATGGATGGCTATGTCCTGTTCAGGAAAGACAGGCCGCTAAGGAGAGGTGGTGGAGTTGCTCTTTATGTGAGTGAGCAGCTAGAATGTATTGAGTTCTGTCCAGGGGCGGATCAGGAGCGAGTTGAGAGTTTGTGGGTGCGAATTAAGGGGCAGGCTGGCAGGGGTGATACTGTTGTGGGTGTCTATTACAGGCCACCGGATCAGGATGAGGAAGGTGATGAGGCCTTCTACAGGCAGCTGAGAGCAGTCTCGCAATTACAGGGTCTGGTTGTCGTGGGGGATTTCAACTACCCTGATATTTCCTGGGAGGCCTACTCAGCCAGCCATCCTCAGTCCAGGAGGTTCCTCCAGTGCATTGATGATAACTTTCTGATGCAAATGGTGGATGAGCCAACTAGGAGAGGAGCGCTGCTGGATCTTATCCTTACTAACAAGGAGGGTCTGGTTGAAGAGGTGAAGGTTGAGGGCAGCCTTGGTTGTAGTGACCATGAGATGGTAGAGTTCAGGATCTCATGTGGCAGGAACAGAATAGCTAGCAGAATCACAACCCTGGACTTCAGGAGGGCCAACTTTGGCCTTTTCAAGCAATTGCTAGGGGAAATCCCATGGGACAGGGTACTAGAAGGTAAGGGGGCCCAAGATAGTTGGTTAGCATTCAAGGACTGCTTCTTCCGAGCTCAAGATCAGAGCATCCCAGCAGGTAGGAAGTCAAGGAAGGGTAGCAGGAGACCTGCATGGTTAAACAGGGAACTGCTGGGCAAACTCAAGTGGAAGAAGAGGGTGTACAGATCATGGAAGGAGGGGCTGGCCACTTGGGAGGAATAGAAGTCTGTTGTCAGAGGATGTAGGGAGGCAACTAGGAAAGCTAAGGCCTCCTTGGAATTAAACCTTGCAAGAGAGGTCAAGGACAACAGAAAGGGCTTCTTCAAATACATTGCAGGTAAAGCCAACACTAGAGGCAATGTAGGCCCACTGATGAATGAGGTGGGGGCCCTGGAAACAGAGGATAAAAAGAAGGCGGAGTTACTGAATGCCTTCTTTGCCTCTGTCTATACTGCTGGAGGCTGTCCTGCGGAGTCCCGGACCCCTGCGGCCCCAGAAGAAGTCAGGATAGAGCAGGAGTCTGTCTTGGTAGATGAGGGCTGGGTCAGGGACCAATTAAGCAATCTGGACGTCCATAAATCCATGGGCCCTGATGGGATGCACCCGCGGGTGCTGAGGGAGCTGGCGGAAGTCATTGCTAGGCCACTCTCCATCATCTTTGCTAAGTCGTGGGCAACGGGAGAGGTGCCTGAGGACTGGAGGAAAGCGAATGTCACTCCAGTCTTCAAAAAGGGCAAGAAGGAGGACCCGGGTAACTATAGACCAGTCAGCCTCACCTCCATCCCCGGAAAGGTGATGGAACAACTTGTCCTTGGTGCTGTCTCTAGGCACATCAAGGATAGGGGGATCATTAGGGGCACTCAGCATGGCTTCACCAAGGGGAAGTCATGCTTAACCAACTTGATAGCCTTTTATGAGGACGTAACCAGGTGGATAGATGGTGGTAAAGCTGTGGATGTGGTCTATCTCGATTTCAGTAAAGCATTTGACACGGTCTCCCACAGCATCCTCGCAGCTAAACTGGGGAAGTGTGGTCTGGATGATCGGGTAGTGAGGTGGATTGTGAACTGGCTGAAGGAAAGAAGCCAGAGAGTGGTGGTCAATGGGGCAGAGTCCAGTTGGAGGCCTGTGTCTAGCGGAGTCCCTCAAGGGTCGGTACTGGGACCAGTACTATTCAATATATTCATTAATGACTTGGATGAGGGAATAGAGTGCACTGTCAGCAAGTTCCCTGATGACACAAAACTGGGAGGAGTGGCTGACACAATGGAAGGCTGTGCTGCCATTCAGAGAGACCTGGACAGGCTGGAGAGTTGGGCGGGGAGAAACTTAATGAAATATAACAAGGGCAAGTGTAGAGTCCTGCATCTGGGCAAGAACAACCCCATGTACCAGTACAAGTTGGGGACAGACCTGTCGGAGAGCAGCGTAGGGGAAAGGGACCTGGGGGTCCTAGTGGACAACAGGATGACCATGAGCCAGCAGTGTGCCCTTGTGGCCAAGAAGGCCAATGGCATCCTGGGGTGGATTAGAAGGGGTGTGGTTAGCAGGTCGAGAGAGGTTCTCCTCCCCCTCTACTCTGCCCTGGTGAGGCCGCATCTGGAATATTGTGTCCAGTTCTGGGCCCCTCAGTTCAAGAAGGACAGGGAACTGCTGGAGAGAGTCCAGCGCAGAGCCACGAAGATGATTAAGGGAGTGGAACATCTCCCTTATGAGGAGAGGCTGAGGGAGCTGGGTCTCTTTAGCTTGGAGAAGAGGAGACTGAGGGGTGACCTCATTAATGTTTATAAATATGTAAAGGGCAAGTGTCATGAGGACGGAGCCAGGTTCTTCTCAGTGACATCCCTTGACAGGACAAGGGGCAATGGGTGCAAGCTGGAACACAGGAGGTTCCATATAAATATGAGGAAAAACTTCTTTATGGTGAGGGTAACCAAACACTGGAACAGGCTGCCCAGAGAGGTTGTGGAGTCTCCTTCTCTGGAGACATTCAAAACCCGCCTGGACGCGTTCCTGTGTGATATGATCTAGGCAATTCTGCTCCGGCAGGGGGATTGGACTAGATGATCTTTCGAGGTCCCTTCCAATCCCTAACATTCTGTGATTCAATATTAATCTTACTTTAGACAATGTTTCTGGGTTGCAGCATATTGCTAGAGACATGAATGGGGTCAGCTGACTCCTGGGGTATTAAGAGGTGCCACCTGAACAAGTGAAGGAGGCTGTGTTGTTCCAGGACCACCTCTGGCTCAGAGGCACTACAACCATTTTGACTGAAGCCAATTCAAAGCGAAAATAGCTCTGATGTCTCAGCGCTGTGCCCTTCAGTGCTGCAGTCTGTAGGAAGTCTTATTAGTTCTGCTAAAGTGTGAAGGTATACAGCCATTCCGGGGCCACTACTGTACTCATGAAACAAATGCAATCTAGAGCCCTAGGGAGGGTAGTGTAAACCCGAGCGCTTTCCAGGCTCTGTGTGTACTCGTCGCTCCAGGTGTCCTAGGCTCCTATGAAGCTGAAAAATAGGGAGCTGAGATTAAAAGTCCTGGAAACTTTTCAACATGAATACTCTGATTCAAATTGGGAGAAGTTAGATTCTCATTTATTGGCCAGTGGAATCAAAATTCTAGAGGAGGTGCTTTAATTCTCTGAAAACAAATGCTGACTTTCCTTAGTTATGTTGACCCTCACCTCACTTGCTGTTACATGACCCAAAACCACCAAGCCTTTCAGCCCTGTTGGCTTCAGTGAGATTAAATACATAAATGCTTTTTGGAACAGGCTGCAGAAGTTTTAAGTTATTTTACCCAGTTTTTGTGGCATGAAGCAAGATAATAAATGGCCTCCTACTTAGACAATACAAAAAAAAAAAAAACCACCACACCACAAAAACCACCTAAACCCTAGGCTAAATAACTGACCTACAGAATACTATTGTATGTTCAGAAAATGATGGGTTAAGATTTGATATATTATGGCTCTTTAAACACTGTAGTAAGAAATTATTCTGAAATTGTTATTCCTAACCTGAAGTAACTCTCTCAGTGTGAGCGCAAGAAGAAAAATGCCAGGCTTTGTTTTGTGTCTGATTCCTATTAAAATACATTAATTAAAACTAAATGTTTTTCTGTGTCTTTAAAGGAAAGAAGGAATTCATGGATTTTACAAAGGAATTATCCCCAATGTGATCAGAGTGACTCCTGCCTGCTGTATTACCTTTGTCGTTTATGAAAATGTGTCTGGTTTTTTACTTGGTTTTAGAAAAAAAAATAATTAAAGGTACGAGTGTGTGTTCATAAGGAGTCTGTCCTTTATTTTTCATATTTATGATCTGGGATTTAGGTCAGCAGTCTTTTTTGACACTGTGAATTGATCTAGTATTTTGATGAAAGAACCTGGAGACACTAAAACCCTGCCAACATTTCTTCTGCTGAATGTCCCTGCATTGCTGCCTTCCTCTCAACCAGCTGTGTCTCCTTGAAACAGATGTGTTTGCAGCTGTGAAACAATAGCACTGTGACTGGGTGAAGGCAGCTGTGCAGCAATTCAGTTCATCCTGGCCTGCCTGGAATAACGGACTGATCTGTTTTGACAAGTCTCAAGATAACAGTTGGTCAGATTCTACTCCTACAGAAGTGGAAAACTTCATATAAAAGCAACGCTGGAGTCTGTCAAAACTTTCTTAAATCTTTATCTGAGTCTTATGAATAAAGTATGTATGTAGTTGTTTACATCAATGTCTTCTGAATCCACCTCTGTGTTATTTGTTAAATTTTAGGATATGGAGTGCTCCAAATTCCATTGCTCATCCAACACAAAAATGCTGCCTCAGTGGGGTGCAGTTTGGAAAGTCAAATTGTTTTGTAAAACAGCTGTCCATTCTTGGGTTTGAATAATTGCCAATCTGATGAAACCCAGTTCTTGTCTCCTACCAGGACATACTTGCATTGTGGGTTTTGGCTGCCTTTAGCACCAGACCAAAGTGTGTGTATGTTGTGTGCATTGCTGGCCACTTACTTCATGCAGTTTCTCTCTCTTCCCTGCCCCCCTCCCACCCCCCGTGCAAGAAATTCTGTCTCCATTACTGATACATCTGACCAAATATTACTAAGTAAATACATATTTGAAAGTAAGCTTAGATTTTTAAAATTAGGGTTTTTTTCTAGTAAGCCCATAGCGATGCAGTTTTCAAACCACTTAAATAACAAATGTGACCATGCTTATTTTGTATAATGTTCTCTGGAAAAAAAAAATCCATAAATAGTATAAAAAATATTGTGCATAGGACTTTCTTTTAAAAAAACAAACCAATCCATTAATGTTTTCTGATTTGGTCTAAGGAAAGGACTGTAAGAATATATGGATTGCTAACTTAGTGATAAACTAAATTATAGTACATCTCAGTAACTGAATAATAATGATGTTTATTTGCATGCCAATAATTGCTGTCAAGGATATGTATTTTTTGGAGATCTGGGTTTGTTTTATTTTTTTAGTTCTTTAAGAAAATTCATTACTGGCCATAACATCTGCCTTCTGCTGTTAGTAAGAAGATATTAAGTATCTAGAAAGTATCACTTAACTGAGGAGGAAATAAGTCAGCAAAGATTATTCAACAGGTAGGGGGAAAATAATCAGTTTTGTAAGGAGCAGAGAATACTGTCCAGCAAAACACCTGAGTAATCACTTAGAGAAGCTTCCTATTTAACAGAAGACTAACCTAAAGCAGAAATAAGGCTTTTTTAATAAAAATTTAAAAGATTAGGGAATTGATTTCAACTTTTAAGTTAAAATGTGGAAGACTAGAGAAAGTGCTCAACATTTTGAATCTTAATTCAGCAATGCCCTCACTTGTTTCTGTGATACTATTGCCACATAGCACATTTTGTGTATACTTAACTTTATTAATATTTACACTTTCTCCTCTGCAATCCCATCCCCTCTACTGATACAGTTGGTAATCTAATCTGAAAAGGGCATGTGGCATTATGGCTGGCTTTGGTTTTTATTATAAAATGTTTCCATGTGTATGTAGCTGAAGATCGAATTTACTGGAAGTTTATCATGCTAATTACTGTACAGATCCCTAACAACTACTAACTTCTTTTGCCTTTGGAGGATTTTTACTTGGTTTTGTGTGTTTTCTAGTATGCAGAATGAATTTAATAGAACACCGAGTTAACTCTGCCACCCAGGGTCCAAAAAATACTGTGAAGACATATGAATAAAACATAAGTAAAGAATAAAAGCTGTGCACGCACTTACTACTCTGGATTAGCATGCTCTAGGCCCAGAACAGCTTACTTGTGCTCCAGGATAAATGCAAAGACAGGCTACAAGCATGTACACAGTCGGTTACTGTATGTTAACTGACATCCTGTAAATTCACACCATAGCTGAGCTCATAGTAACTTGTTTGTGTTCAGATACCTTAAAACGCATCACCCAAGCCAATGAAAACAGAACAGTTCTTCAGAGACAAAACGCCGGCTTTAGAATTTGCTGGCTTGCAGTATCACACGTACATAAGCTTGCAGCTGGGAAAGCCTGCGTGCTCTCCTAGCTGCAGGTGTGTTCCTCTGGCATTCTTAACTGCTTTAAGAGATGCCTGGGGAAAATCTTATAACTTGTTTCAGAAAAAAAAAAGCTGAGATTTAATTCTAAGTAGCTGAAATAAATTCCTTATCTCCCATTTAGTGTTTTTTCCTTTTAATTTCTGGGAAGAGTGTATATTTCTGCATGTTATACATGCTTTTTCTTGCATTTTTTAAGTAGTGCAAAAGTGATTTTGGTAATGTAAATGTGACTATTGTTGCCCTTTAGAATCTGTACAATTTTTAAACATATTTGAGTATAACACTTGTTGCATTTGGACAAAAATACTCAAAACACTGAAGCTAATGCTGTGCTGGCATGATCAGTGTCATCACTTGTCCAGTCTGGAGGCTGCAGTCAAATATCTGTGACATCGTTCTTTCACTTTACTAGTACACTTTTGAAAGCCAAGGCATTTCAACCTGCCTTATTTCTGTATCTATCATCTTCCAAACTATTTAATATATCTAGCTTTTAATTAACAGCAAAGTGATTGTATATATCTGAAAGGCTAAATCCAGGAGAATTATTTTATTGGAGCAATGAAATTAAGTTTTGTAACTGTAAAATTATTTAGTATCTGCCTTCTAATAGTGGAGATCAATAATAGATGTTTATACTGAAATCCAGTCTATCAAAAAGCAAAAGAGGGAAGGAGAGCTTAGAGGATTGATTGATAGTCTATTTTTAGTTATTCAGAACAAGGTATTTAATGCTACCATGTCACCAGGAGTTTGTTGAGAAACTTAAGACTGTAACAGCAGAGGATCCTGTTGTGTAGTCAGGTTCACAGCAGCTAAAGCCAAGACCTGAGTTTACTTTCTTAGAACTTTCTATGAAGTCTTCGAAAAAAATTGTGTATTGCAACACCATGTAAAATACCTTAAACATTTTGATGATCAATAAAACAGCTGGGTTGTTTTTTTTTTGTAAAAGGTCTTATTTATTTGATACAAAAAGTTACAGTTAATTCTTAAAATGGTGGGGGTATATTTTCATACGTCAAACAAGGAATTAAAAAGTTAATGAACTTGGTTTTGATATTTATATTCTAAAATGATTATTACAAAATGCCTCCGCAATGCGCAAAAAAAGGCTAGACAAAGACTACAGATGCAAGGGTTTAGCACCTTTCAGTCAAATACTTGCATCCAACTCTACAGAAATAAATTCTGAAGAAAATTGTACAAAATTAAAAAAATAGGGAGAGATTAAAAAAACGGTGGGAAAGTTATTTTGGCAGTTCTTCAATGATGATTCGGGAGACTGAATTCCATCCAGTAGAAGCGTCTCCCCGTGGATAATCTGAGCAAGTCCCAACCCAGATGGCAATATCCACCAAGCCGGCATTGATCCCTTCACACAGACCTTCCACTGGTTAAAGACAAAAATCAGGTTACCTCGGCAGACACGATCGCTTTGTATTTCACAACTGAAGGTGGACACAAGTACTTAAGAACAGCAGTTCATGGGCAGCATGTGCTATTTATTTAAACCCGAATAGCATTTTTAGAAATAAAAACTATTACTTAGAGATGTGGCATTGTAGGTTAGAGTCATGCACTGCCTTCAGCCATGCTGTTGCTTGACGTCTCTTGCAGTACCTGAAGCAGACCACAGTGCACAGGATGGCTAAATGGGACATATACCTGCTTCTTTACATGTCCACATTCACAAACTGGTAGCTGGGATATGGCTTCAATCCCATCCAGCCATCTTTTTAGCAGTGATGGGGAGGGAGGACAGGAACACAGACACACCTGGCTTCTACAGCTAAGGTCTACAGGTGATTGCCACCCTGGAATCTTTTCCACTCCTAATGCACTGCTTCTGTATAAAGTTCCACTTCTATTGCCCTTTTTTTTTTCCCCCATTAGCACCACTAGTTGGAGGTGGGTTAATGAAAGCAGGTGGGACCTACCCCTTGACGAAAAAAAACCTACCATAGCTCTAGATGTTATATTTCGTGAAGTTGTGAAATAGTACAGGGAGAAAAAGGTGAGTGTTGGTCTCTTCTCCCAAGTAACAAGCAATAGGACAAGGGGAAATGGCCTCAAGTTGCGCCAGGGGAGGTTTAAATTGGATATTCAAGAAAAATTTCTTCACTGAAAGGGTTGTCAGGCATTGGCACAGGCTGCCCAGGGAAGTGGTGGAGTCACCATCCCTGGAGGTATTTAAAAGATGAGTAGATGTGGTGCTTATGGATATGGTTTAGTGGTGGACTTGGCAGTGCTGGGTTAACGGTTGGACTTGATGATCTTAAAGGTCCTTTCCAACCAAAATGATTCTATGATTCTACGAAAAAATGGCCTTTTGCAAAGAGCTGGGCTGCTGGCGTCACAGTGCTTCAGCTATGTTTGAAGCTGAGAACAAAATACAGCTTAAACCAGTGATGTGGAGAGTATTCATAGCCAGAAGCCTGTTAAATTAAAGCAACCTTTTTGGTTTTAGAAATACTTCTGAGTGTAAGTATCAACTATCAGAAAAAAGACAGAATATAGACTTCACGTTAGTCCCCTTTTCCTAGTGTCACCTCCTTCAATGCTGAATGACTTCACTAATTTGCCTTTTGCTTAGCAGCTGAATAATTGTTCCTAGATATTTCACTTTGGAGGTACTTCTGTGCCCCACCTGAAATTATAGTAGAAAATCCAGGAAGAGTAAATCTCACTTTACGCACAGATAATGTGCAATAACCCCATACTGTGCTACAGGCTTGGGGAAGAGTGGCTGGAAAGCTGCCTGGTGGAAAAGGACCTGGGGGTGTTGGTGGACAGCTGGCTGAACGTGAGCCAGCAGTGTGCCCAGATGGCCAAGGCCAATAGCATCCTGGCTTGTACCAGGAATAGTGTGGCCAGCAGGACAAGGGAAGTGATCGTCCCCTTGTACTCGGCACTGGTGAGGCTGCACCTCGAGTATTGTGTTCAGTTCTGGGCCCCTCACTACAGGAAAGACATTGAGGTGCTGGAGTGAGTCCAGAGGAGGGCAACAAAGCTGGTGAAGAGTCTAGAGGGTATGTCCTATGAGGAGCGGCTGGGGGAACTGGGATTGTTTAGCCTGGAGAAAAGGAGGCTGAGGGGAGACCTTATTGCTCTCTACAACTACCTGAAAGGAGGTTGTAGCGGGGTGGGGGTCAGCCTCTTCTCCCAGGCAACTAGTGACAGGACTAGAGGACACAGCCTCAAGCTGTGCCAGGGGAGGTTCAGGTTAGACTTTAGGAAAAATCCCTTCACAGAAAGGGTTATTAGGCATTGGAATGGGCTGCCCAGGGAGGTGGTGGAGTCACCATCCCTGGAGGTGTTTAAGAAAAGACTGGCACACTCAGTGCCATGGTCTAGTTGACACAGTGGTGTAAGGTCAAAGGTTGGACTCGATGATCCCAGAGGTCTCTTCCAACCTAGCTGATTCTGTGATTCTGTGACAGCAATCTCTGCCATTTCTAAATTGTGGGATGTAAGTACCATGAAAAACACCACAGTAATAAAGTACCACTTAATAAATAATTCTAATCCTGTTACTATTGATAGTCAACTGTGAGAAAGCAGAGTAGCAAGCGTTGGCTGGCCACCCTCCTGCCTCTTCGTTCAGTCTTCTACTTTCTATGGCAGACTGTACTCGGCATTTGGTAACTAGATTTGCTACTGGCTTCTCTCCATCTCTGTTCATGCGGTGTTGGCATACATACCTGAAGAAGTTCGGTGTATATTAATAGTAGAATTCAGCTCCGGGCTTCCTTGATCTAAATATATTATGGCTTCAATAGGAAGAGGCCCAGCACATTCTGCTCCATTAAAAGTAAAGTACCAGCGCTGACAACAGGCACTTTTGCATTTTAGCCGAAGCGATCCACTGAAGAGAACACGGAGAGCACTGTTTGAGCGCATCTTTGTAAATGTACATTCCTAAGAGACAAAAACGTTTTGGAAATGTTTTCAGCATGTTTTGGCTATTCTCTTTAGTCCCTTCCCTCTGAAAAAAAAAAGAAAAAAAAAAACCAAAAAGTAGAGCCTGGCAAATACGATACGATGAAAAGATGCAAATCAGAAACAACACCTCATAGATGGTAACGGAGAAGGGGTATTATGGAAATTCTTAATTTATTTAGACAATACCTGCTGTTAAGTAGGTAACCCAGTTACCTTCTTGGGTTTATGTAAAGGGGTATGAGCTATCTGAAAGCTGCATTTAAGTCCTTGCATGAGAGGACAGTACAATTTCTGTCTCTGTTACCAGAAATCCTGGATTTAACAATTATCACAAGATTTGTGAGAGGCTTAAACCCTAATAAAGGCTCCACAACAGAAAAAGAAACATTTCCAGGTTTTTAAGAAGTTGTTATTGTGTCTTCAAAATGCTGCATATCATGGGCGGGGGGACGGGGGGGGAGCTGGGGACAGTTCTGCAAGTACAAGACAGTGAGAAATGTCTACTCAAAAAAGTTGATTCTCACTCCAGCCACAGCAATAGCAGTTAAATTACCCCAACCGATCTGGGCATTGCTTCATAGCTGGGATGGAGCTGGGACTGCTTCCCCTCTTCTAGGCTTGCACCATTGTGGTTGAAAGTTTTGCACGCCAGGGCTGCAGTGGAGGACAAACCATTTGGGTTAGTCTGGGTAGCGCTTGTTAACTCTGCTCCTGAACAGTGCTGAGCCTTTGTGCAGTAGCATCCTACAGCTGAGCTTCAGTGAACAACCACTATGAAGCAGGAGTTATAAAGACAGGTACAATTAACAGATTAAAGGTGTGCATGTCTCCTTTATGATCGAAATGGTAAGAACCTTGGCGTACTTTAGGCAAGCAGAAGGTACTTTTTTTGGTAGTGTGACTTTCTGCCTTACAGTTACACATCTGGTCCTCTCAATGTACTCTTACACCAGCCACATCGTTCTTTTCAAACACTATTACAGAAATTAAATGGGCACATAGCTGTAAAACACAGCTGAGATGAGTGTGAAGTAGATAAACCTTTGAGAAGTTCACCCTTACATGTTGAAAAAGACTCCAATAGGAAATCTGTGGGATTGATGCTACCCAGCCCATAGAGGCAAACCCGGAGCCTGCTGTGGCTGGTAAAGTGCAGCATCCCAGGCAAAGCTAACTTACTGCTATCTTCCCCAGATCGATGCCGTAATTAAGTGCACTCCACGAACACTGCTTGAAGTTGGGTGTCCAGGACTCCTCGATGCTCTCGCGCATGCACTCGCCCTTCTCCCCCTTCAGCCCGTCCCGTCCCGGGATTCCAGGCGTCCCAGGGATCCCGTTGGCTCCTGGGTTTCCATCCCGTCCAGGGACACCACTGGGGCCTTGCAAGCACATGCCGTTGTACTGAAACACAGAACAGATCTTGCTGCTTCTGTCCATTAACTCTGAGGCAAAGCAAGTTAAACACAAACAAACAACAACAACAAAACAGAAAAACCCCTGCTGTGACACAAGCTAATAGGTTATTTCAGGATCACCAAGAAAATGGTTCCACTGAGGAAAAGGTAGGGAAAATAAAATTTAAAAAATAAGCAGTGCCAGCAGAATTTGCTTTAAATTAAGATGACCATTATTTTATGAAAAGATGTATAAATCTTAGAATTCAGAATTGTCCTAGTCCAAGGATTAAAACTCAGAAGAAAAACATCAGAAGACTCAAAACATTCCAACAGAGAAACAAACAAAAAAAAAGTTAAATATCGATCGTTACTTTCTCCCAACCCACCATTGCTTGTGTAACTGTTTGGCTAATCAGCTTTTACTATTATATTTTTCTTTTTTTTTTTTTTAAAGTAGAGAAACTTTTGCATTTCATAGAGACTGGACATCAACACCAGTTTTCTTCTGCCGCCATTCCTCCGGGACAGAATCACGCTGCAATAGTCAAGCCACATGTCAGACTCCAGAGCGCACACAGCGTGTTGCTGTTGATGTGGATGTGGGAAGCTGCACCCTGTGATCAGCCTGGACTCTGCATCCCCATTGGTAGCGGTGGGAAGGCACACACGGGAGGACGGCATGCTAACGTCCTCCCGAACATCACAATATTAGGAAAGGCCAATTGTTGCCCTCCCGAACTGCCTTCATACCTTATGGGATTTGGTTTTGCCCTTCTTGGAGGGATGGTTTGTGCAGCCCAAAGCTCCTTCCCCCAGCAGCATGAGCGCTGGATGCCGGGGCGAGCAACCGTGTGTGGAGCAGTGGAGCAGGCACAGAAACGTTGAGCAGGAATCTGCAGGGGCTGGCCATCGCAGGGCTTTTACTTTAAATGTTCCTGCCCATCTGGTGACTGACTGCTTCCTCCAGTCTTCATCCCAAATCCTCACAGATAGATAACTCTCTATCCTGCTTTTCGCCCTTCTCACACCTATTTCTGTTCATCCCTTTTAAACCACCTAATCCCCAGCTGTTTCCAAAAGAAACAACCATAGAGCTATTCCCCTGCCTGCAAGCCATGCCACTGTTTGCATTACGCCATTACTCTTGTTCTGGGGTTGTTCCTTTTTCTGTGCTTCAGTGCAAAAACCAGCACAGACATCAAAGGCTTGGCTGGAGCCACTCTACAAATAACATCAGTAACTATATAGTAGTAAATAATTATAATTTATAGTTATAGCAGTATACTAGTTATAGTTCTGGTAAGAGGTAAGATGAGAGTTAGACTAATGGATGCCGGGATTCCCTGACTACTTTCACCAAAGAAAACACGGTTGGCAAATGGCAGCGGAAATAGTGGGATTATAGCCAAGATGGCCATGCTTAAAAACAGCTGGAGAGAAGGCTGCTTGGCGAAGCACACACAGACCTAGGGACCCTGAGAATGATGCAAAGCCATTTCTGTTTCACACAGCACTGGTTATTGGCTTTTGCTGCCATTTTCCTGTTGGACTTTTTTTGTAACAGCAACCGTCTCTGGCTTTGGCATGTGGTTACTCACCACAGAAATCTCGAGGACGTGGAAATCAGAGAGAGCTGGGGCCCACCAGGGCTCAGACCTGCAACCCCTGTCCCTAGGGGCACCAGTGGTGGCACCACGAGGGCATGGGGCTGCCCTGGGAGAGGAGTGGCCACCACTTGCCACCCAGGGCCGCACTGCTTCCTGCCAGAGCAGCTTAGCCATTGCACACCCAAAAAAACCTGGTGTGAGCGAAAGTTACCTAGGCTTTGGGCTCTGCTCCAAATAAATTCATCTACGCTTGCCAAATCACGTCTTTTTTCATACTTTCTTAAGCTCAAAATGCATAAAACTTCTTATAAAACGTCCACTAAAGGCAGGATCCCCTCTGGGGCATGCCTTCAGTCTGCCGTGGCAGGGCTGCAGCTGAAGCAGTCTGTACAACCAGGCTGTGCCAGACTCAGCTGCCATCAATTTACCTGCACCTTGCTGCTCCCTCTGCTGCACCCTAAAGCATGGAGTAATGCAAGAGAAATGGGGGACCCTAAAATACCGGTCCAGCAGAAAATGTAAGCTCCTCCATGTGCACAGACTCCTTATTCTCGAAGCAATTCAATTTCCACAATAAAAGTGAAAGGGTGATGTGGTGGTGTGAAAGGGAAGGAGCTTTGCTACCAATGGTGCCTCCAGCACATCACTTTGGGGGATCTCTCTGGCCATCATGGAAGAAACAGCCATGCCACTGCTTTTCTATAGGAGGTGAACTGCAGTCCAGCAGCTCACGGAAAGAGCTTCACATCTGCTTTCTACATTCCAAGGACTGGAAAATCTCCCTCCTTTCTTCTCTCCCTGAGATGGGATAGTCCCAACGCATTCAGGTTTCTAGTTGCAATGGAATCGCAAGCAGCAGTATGCAGTCCCAGGTGCCAAAGGGAATAACACATTAATGAAACTCCACGGAAAAGTGAGTTCAGTAAGCGTGTGGATACAGTTTTCACAGCATCTAATGGCCGCTAAAGAGCAGTCCTTTTATTTCTCTTTTTGTAGTTTATCATTTATCCACTAGCCTTTTAGGAACTAAACACCATTTACTACTTACGTTTCAAGGGTTGTAAGACTTCAGTGCTGCCCCTGCGATGCGCAGAGGGCAGGGACCAGCTCCCAGGGCAGCCTCCCCTGCGCCTTGGCCTCGCCTCGCCGTGCGGACACGACGGGGAGCGGAGACTATGCCGGCCTCAACCGCAACCCCACCCCGACTCTGACCCTATGTGCAAAGCACGAAGACACGCACCCAGCTGCCGAAAAACAGCGGTTTCTGCCCAAGCCCGTCCAGCCCTTCCTTCAGCATTTTCCTGATTCAGCACAACAAGGGCGTAATTAAAAAAAAAAAAATAAAGAGAGAACCCAGACGGGGCAGGGAAACACGGCGGCGGGCCCGGCGGTGCCCGGTCCGGTGCGGCAGCCAGGTTCTTCGAAAACCGCTGTTTTTTTCTGGGTTTTTTTCCACTCTTTGCAACCCAAAAGCAGCCGCGCGGCTCCTCCGGCCGCCCCCGCCCGCCGCCCCCGGCCCCCGCCGCTCTCACCATGTCCACCACCTCCCGCTGCCGAAGCGCCTTCTGCTTCCCCTTCGGGCTCTCCGAGCCGCCGGCCGGCGGGGCCGCCGCCAGCAGCAGCAGCAGCAGCAGCAGCGCCAGCAGCAGGAGCGGGGCGGCGGCGGCGGCCGGGGCGCGGCGCATGGTGCGGGCCGGGGCCGCGGGGACGCGCCGGGGCCGGGGGCCGGGGGAGGCTGCGGCGCAGGGGCCCGTGTCCGCCGCTCTGGGCGGCAGCGCGGGGATAAATGAGCCTTTCAGAGCGCGGAGCCCGAGCTCCCTCCCCGGGGAGGCCGGGAATTTCCATCCTGTAACGGAGCGCGAACGTCCAGCAGAGCCATCCCCCCGCAGCCATTGGCACGGGGGCCGGGGGGCTCCCGCCCCCTCGGGCCGGGCCCCGCGGAGCTTCCCCCGGGCGGCGCCGGCAGCCCCGGCCGCGCCGTGCCGAGCGGCTGCGGGGGGCGCGGGCGCGGCAGGGCCACCCTCCCGGCCCGCTCCGAGCACGAACAGCCTCTTCCAAGCCTTCCCAAGAATTTGCCCTGAAGACGGTAACACCCTTCTGATGAAAGGGCTGTTTTGCCAAGAAACCCTGTCCTGGGCTGCATCAAAAGCAGCGTGGCCATCAGGTCGAGGGAGGTGATTCTGCCCCTCTACTCTGCTCTCGTGAGACCCCACCTGCAGTACTGCGTTCAGCTCTGGGGCCCCCGACATAAGAAGGACATGGAGCTGTTGGAGGGAGTCCAGAGGAGGGCCAAGAAGATGATCAGAGGGCTGGAGCACCTCTGCTCTGAAGAGAGGCTGAGAGAGCTGGGGCTGTTCAGCCTGGAGAAGAGAAGGCTCCGGGGAGACCTCATAGCAGCCTTCCAGTACCTGAAGGGGGCGTACAGGAAAGCGGGAGAGGGGCTTTTTACAAGGGCATGTAGTTATAGGACGAGGGGGAATGCTTTTAAACTGAAAGAGGGTAGATTTAGATCAGATATTAGGAAGAAATTCTTTATTGTGAGGGTAGTGAGACACTGGAACAGGTTGCCCAGAGAAGTTGTGGCTGTCCCCTCCCTGGCCGTGTTTAAGGCCAGGTTGAATGAGGCTTTGAGCAACCTGGTCTAAAGGAAGGTGTCCCTGCCTGTGGCAGGGGGGGTTGGGTCTAGATGATCTTTAAGGTCCCTTCCAACCCAAACCATTCTATGATTCTGTGATTAAAACACATAATGCCACAGCAGGAGCCTGATGCACCGTGAGTGGAAACAGTGATAAAATAGCACCTAGATATGAATCACTGATTACATTTTAACAGAAGTACAAGGTAAGGACACAAAATCCTTACAGCAGCAGAATTTAGACTTTTATCAAAGAACTTGGCATTGCCTGACTGAACATTTTCAATTTAATAACACAAGAAAAGTCCTCGTCAACCCAGCGTAAACCATCTCATTTTGCTATCATTTAAAATAATACTTTATTTTTTATCATACTAGAAATGAAAGGACTGTAAAATAAAGAATGCTGTATGTCCTTAAGCATTAAAAATAGAAATTACAAATCTTTGAAAGATAATTTCTGTATGCTGCAATCTGTGGCATTTGTAGAGGTAGAGTTTCCAGAAGGGGGATATAAGCTTCAATACATTTTTTTTCTGCAGTATTTAACAAAAACACACATTTCTCCTGTAGGAATGCATGTTACAAGACGTCGGGCCATTCACGCTAGACCATGTAGAACCACATTTTTGTTTACACTAAACCTCTTCACATTGCTCTGACTGCAGTTACCTCTGCACTTTAAGCCCCTTGTGTGGTTCTTCCCTTTCCACGTCCATACTGGATGAACAATAGCAGTGAAGTGAGATTTGCACCACGGGTCACACTGCTATCATCAATGCTGTCACACGCTGTCCTGAGAACTGGGACTGATGTCAGCTGCGGTGCTGAGGTGTGGGCTCCTGCCTTGTGGAGAAGTGCAGCCATACACCCAGCCAACTTCATGAAACGGCTAGTAAATAATAATGGCTCCCTAAACCCGCTGGGAAAATTCATGGAATGATGTAAACCTTAATTATAACAATTGCTTCTGTGACAGCCTCAGTGAACATCCGTGGACACGCACATGCAGAGCCTTCATTGTGCAATTGTGCGCCACTGCCAGCAAACCCTCCTGCCTCTGGTCCGGGTCGGTGGTAATACTGTGAAGATGGTAATGTTTGACTTCTTTGTAACATGCATGTTCACACAAGCATCGTTACCAAGTGGCTGGGGATCCTCAGCATCAATATGGGCTGTTGCTAAGGCACGTCCCTTCCCAGACTGACAAACTTCTGTATTACAGAATTAATTTCTTCAGGAGATGTGCAATAGCTGAAGCACACAGCACAGTAGTGCTGTACACCTTCCTAATACAATTACTCAGTATTTTAGATAACAAAATCTGTACATAAATCCATATGCATTTCCCCACCTGGGTTTGCTCGCCATTAGAGTTTGGGTCTGGGCTAGAAGCTTTTAAATCCCAAATTGCTGGCTTTGCCAGGAGAAGCAAACTGAGGAGCACTGTAAAAGAAGGTCTTAGCAAATAATGGTGGGACATCTGCTTTGAGCTCTGGTAAGTATGCCGTGCAGTTCCTAGCGCTCATTTGACTTGCAATGTGCATTACCATCTGGAAAACAGAAATATCAACATCCTCCTCAGCCTGCTTCAGTCCGAGCAAGCCTTGCCATCTGCTAGGCTTGTGCTGTGTGGGCTTTTGATATATTGAAATGCTTCAGAGGGCAGCAGCCATTGTTGAATGCTGGTGAGATACTCAAATTGAATCAGAACTACTGATCTACTTCGCCTTAAATATTTCCCAAACAAAAGGAGCTGTTGTAATAAACTTGCCTGAGCATCTTCAAACCAGGATCCATATTATGTCAACTAGTTATTCCTTCATCTTACCCATACTGCCATATGATATATAATTTATCTTTTTTATGTGGCTTTACAAACCTATCAGTGAAGCTGATGAGCTGCATACATCCACCATTTAAATGTCACTAAAATCTTCCACATGATCAGTCTGCTGCTGCACAACCCAGGCAGGCTCATGCAAGGTCACCGTGGTGCCATCAGTGTGCCGTACTTAGCAGATGCTCACACCACCAGGCTGGTGCCCTGAGTGCAGTCTCTCTGCTGCAACTTGATCTGCTTTCCCCCCGCCCTCACATAGCCTCTCCGCATCCCAAAAACCAGCCACGCAAGCCTGGAGAGGAGGATGTGCTCATACGCACACATGTTTCCATTCACCTCAGCTATAAAATGTTTAAATTCAAGGATCTGCCCACTGGGTCTCTCTGCCTTTCTTGTGCAAACTCTTCCAGTTTATGAATACCATTTATTACAGCACTGGTTTTAATTCAACCAGTAAATAATTGCTATTCATTCATTGGTCTTCACAAAGTGAAACAACTGCAGTAGGAAAGATAGGAGTGTTTTATCATGGGAAACCCATTGCCCATGCTTGATGCAGAGCCTAGGAATGAGAGACCAGGTCCATATCCCAAATCTGGCAGAAGAGACACAGATCTGGTAGGATAGACCCAGATCTGGTAGCAGAGTCTCCTTATACAGTGAGGAGAAGCTTTAACCCCTCAGAAACAGATTCTTCTCAGATGGGAAATATATTACTTGCGGCTTTTCACAACCAGGAAGACCAGGCTTAGGTGTCTAAATATTACAGAAGGTTCCAGACCGAGGATCCTGAGCCAAAAGAGGCCCAGTGAGGTAAGTGCCAAGACCTGGACCTTTCATCTGCTTTTAACTCTTACTGCTTTATACATAATTTCCTCGTTTTGGTGATGTCTGGGGATCTTGACTGTGATTGTCAGCCCTATCTCTGCATTGCTTTGGGGAACATGCGCATGCCCCAGGGTAAGCAGCAGAGAGCTCAGGCTCAGCAATGCTGAGTGTTCATCGCAACACTCAGGGACCTTTGCTGGTCTGCTCTTGGTGCTTTTAATTGTGGAGTTCATAATTTAGCTCTTGTTCACTTCATTACTGATATTTTAGGGTGAGTTGTAAGCTGCTGTAAAAGGCTGAGATCAGAAGAGACTGCTGAATTTCTCAAATGGCTCTTTGCAGCCTGCCTGTCTGATGAAGGAGACAAAGAGCTGTCTGTACTGTGGTAGAAGAAAACCAAAGTAAGAGCTCTCAGGGAAATTTATTACAGCTTTAAGAAATAGATTTCATTTTCTTCCACAAAAAAAAATTTGGAAATGCATAAAAATCAATGGGATAGTGGCCTTGATCCATTCTAACATCTTTTAATTTAAATATATTATTTATATAGCAAGCTTAATATTTTAAAATAATCCAAAACTTCTCTCCCTCTATTTTGTTCCTTTACTAGCACAGATGATGATACACCTATTTAAAAAATCTTCCACTAGCTTCTACATAAAATGATGAGCTTGGCATTGTAGTTACAGCAGTGCTTTGCAGGTACACATATTAACTTTTGAATCTTAAAAACTAGTTTGGGGCAGATTTTGTAGTGGATTATAATACTCAGTGATGTCCTATTTCTGCCTTTGAGAAAAGCTTAAAAGTGTAAGTTGTATCAATCTTCTACTTGCTGAGACTCGATACCTCCAGGTGACAGTCAAGTCATGCTTACAGTTCACTATGCAAGCTATGAAAAAAAAATTGACCATCTGAATGACAGGCAGAGGTTAGAGCACAACAATGGAGTTCATCAAAGACAAGAGGGGCATAACTGTCAGGAAAGCACACGCTAACCCTTCGGAGGCTTGTCTGGGGAATAAGATTGCTGTGTCCATAGGAAGGCATTTTTTGAGTGTGAGAGAAAAATCCTGCAGTTAAGTGTTAATTTTTATTTCTGAATAAGCACATGGCAGTTCTTAATGTTACTATGGGAAATATTGTATTTTTGCACAATAGGAAACACTAGAGAGAGGTTTAACACTTTTTGTTACTCAGATTAATTACATTTTCTATCAAGATAAATCTTTAACATTGTTACCAACAAGTCAAGACCTGGACTAGAGAGAGTCCAGCGCAGAGCCACGAAGATGATTAAGGGAGTGGAACATGTGCCTTATGAGGAGAGGCTGAGGGAGCTGGGTCTCTTTAGCTTGGAGAAGAGAAGATTGAGGGGGGACTTCATTAATGTTTATAAATATGTAAAGAGCAAGTGTCATGAGGATGGAGCCAGGCTCTTCTCAGTGACATCCCTTGACAGGACAAGGGGCAATGGGTGCAAGCTGGAACACAGGACGTTCCACATAAATATGAAGAAAAACTTCTTTACGGTGAGGGTAACAACACTGGAACAGGCTGCCCAGAGAGGTTGTGGAGTCTCCTTCTCTGGAGACATCCAAAATCCACCTGGACGCGTTCCTGTGTGATATGGTCTAGGTAATCCTGCTCCGGCAGGGGGATTGGACTAGATGATCTTTCGAGGTTCCTTCCAATCCCTAACATTCTGTGATTCTGTGGGACATACATCAGATACCAAGGAGCTCATCTTGTGGAAACAGCTCCTTTCGTAGCCTGCTGGGGCTTCTAGGCAGATCTTTTTTTTCTGTCCAAGTCATCAGCTGATTTGTAGTTGCATTTGCCTATAGCTGTGGCTTTTACAATAATAATGGAAGCATTGAATATCTTAAACTAAACACCACTCACAAATTGTCTGGCAGAGTTAGATAAACTTCAATAAAATTATTTGGAAGAACTGCCTGCTTCACTGATAAAGGATAACTCAGGATATCCAGACATTTCCATACTGTAAACTTCATGATGAAAGGCCCATACTGAGCCCTGTTTTCACTGATTGCATGTTGCAAATGTCTGACTCCAAAGGAGACTGATCTGTACCTCTGCCAGACTGTCTCCCAAGTGCAGCCGGCACAATCCTGGCTGCAGTCATGGAAATGTTTGGGTTGGAAGGGGCATCTGGAGCACATCTGGTCAAAGCAGGTTCAGTTAGATTGGGTTGTTCAAGGACTTGTGCACATGGTAGAGTGGGAAAATTAATTCAGTTCAGTTTTACATTAGATTCACTGGGCCTACAGTGAATCATCATGTGCAAGGAGAGAGCTGAGGCTCAGAGAAGCATTTGCTCATTAGAGTGGCTGTGAATTAGTCAATGGTGGAAAAATTACTTGGCTGCCTCATGAATCCTCAATGAACAGAAAGGCCTTTTGCGGAACTGAAAAGCCAACTTTCCTTGAATCCTGCACTAGTAAATAATTACTAGGATGTGAAATACAGTGTTCCATTCAGAAAGGAAAGCCTCTTCAATGAAGGGAACAATCTTGGTTTGTCTACACAATTCATCAAGTGCACTGCCACAAGCGTCCTTCCAGTTTTGGAAGATTGTACCTTGAATTAGTGATAATCCTAAAATTAAAGGAATGGACTTGAACTTTGAAATGTTTATTTTTATTTGTATCCAGCAAGCCCTTTGAAAGGGAGTTCCTCAGGATAAGCAAGGCAGCAATGACGAGTGGGCTGCAGGCTGAGAACAGGCTGCGTAGAGCTTACAGAGGTCTGTAGCCACCATAGCTGGCATACACCAACTACAGAGAAGCCTGTGGATGCAAGAGGATTTGGTCACAGAAACAAATGAACTGGCCCCAGGACACTCAACAGTTGCACAAAACTTCCTGTCTCAGAGGAGAGACAGAGAGAGGGGGGCAGAGTCACAGCAGCAACGACAGATCTGAACATTCGTGCTCACTGCGGCTCTGCCTGTTGAACGTAGTGGCGAAGCCTGGAGCCCACAGCACTCCTGACACCCGACTTCTCACATCCACACCATCCCCCCAGGTGTCCTGACCTCATGCTTGCACCATGGCTTGCTGCAAGCAGGGCTGTGGCTGTGGACCTGCTGGGCAGCACTTACCTCATCTGTTCACTGATGACCCACTGTCACCAAAAGGGCAATGGATTTACAGGGGCTGCTGGGTCAGGCACAGTGAAAGAGGTTCACCGTGAGCGGTTCAGTGGGGTCATCTCATAGCTAGCCCAGAGGATACTTCAACAGATAAACTCTTGCATTTAAATTATCATACGTGCTAAAATAGAAATCTTATTTGACTTGCATCAGCAACTGACTAGTGCAATGGACGTGGAAAGGATCAAGTGCAACACTGAACCCCTGGCTCATGTGGAGATTAAATTGTGGTTGGCCAGAACTGTGAAAGACCTACCAGGTTCCTGTGAATAAAAATATCTTTTCAAGTCCTTCTTTGAGTTATGTTTTTTACAGTAGGTGATCATCTAACTATGCTTTTGTGAGGCATGACTTTTGTTTCTAGTGTGGTTTCCTTACTTCTGTCCTTGTAACTTTGCTGTAATTACATCACCTCTTGGTTGATTAAAAATCTCATTTATGAGTTCACAATTTCCCATTGCCAAGTAGTGAAACTTTCAGTATGTGTGCCCTAAAAACATCTAATGCTGCTGAGGCTATATGAATTTAAAAGGCAAAGTCCTCCCTTGTTTTTTATTGGGTGTGTTTTCTTGGGTTTTCCTACTGGCTTGGTGACTTTCCATTTGTCTCCATAGGAAACCTGACCCCGACTATCAGCTTCTCTCACAGTGTCCATTCTCAGGATGATCTTGCCTACTAAAATCACATTTTAAGAAAAATAGCTCCAATTAATTTCCATGGTGAGTCCTGACTTCAGCCAGCCCAACACACGTGCATCTCATCCGCTCACTGGCATGTCACACCCGTCAGTGCATCTCTTCGTGTTCCACGGAATGATACATGTCTGGATTGTTAATCCCTGCAGTGCATCCACTCATTCTTTAGTTAAATGTCTGCATCACAGCCCTACCTGTAGGAATCTAGAAAGAGAGCAAGTCCAGAGAGGATTGTGTCCAGCAGGCAACATCAGTGACTCAAATCCAGTGCCAAGAAACCTGTTCAGCTGCTTCAGCATCCTCAAATCCTCTGTCTTCAGCTGGGTAATTCAAGACTTGCATGCGCTCTCAGATAGTAGGTATGATACTACTAGAGCTGGGTCTGGAGAGAATGCAGCTTCCCAGCTAGTTTAAGCCATCAACTAATTAACTAACTTACTAATCATTTCCCCCAGGACCTTATCAGACAGTGTCTTATTTTTGTACCCATGTAATTTCTTCTGGTCCAGTTTCATGTGGTCAGGCAGAACATCAGGAAGATAAACTCAGATGCACATTATTGTCATATAAATATAGACACCTTGGTCATCCTTCATACACAACCAACATGGAACATGCTTTTTCCTGTTAAGATCCCTTTGGTGGCTGTGTCTGATGATCCCACCATCACCTCTGTAACTTACAAACCTTCTTAATGGAAGTCAAATTTCTTCTTGCTATTTCTCTTCACCTTGTATGTCAAGAGTGAGCCTTAAAATACCAGTGTATCCCGCTCCACTTACACCACCTGATGTTGTCTCATGACAATATTGCCACACCTGAGTATACTCTCTAGGCTGGAGATCAGTGTCCCTCCAGCTCACCTACGCCCAGTACCAAGTGCCCTTTTAGCACTTCCCTTCCACAAATCCTGCTTTCTTCCACACAGCTCTTGCAGAAACTATTCTCCTCTCCAGCTCCTGTTTGTGCTCAGAAACCAGCTGTGAACCATTCAATGAAGGTAGATCTTTGTACGTTTAAAGGTATCTCATGTTTGCCATTATTTTAACTGGTAAGACCTCAAATAAAGCAAACTTTTATTTTGGATTTAGTTTTGATGAACAAAATTGAACTACAGGGAATAAGCATTAATGAAGAGCTCAGATATAAATGTCCTGGCATGTTTTTAATCTTTTAATTATACTTTGCATCTCAAGTACTTTTTAATAGGAAGTAAAATCCAGTTAATATACAGAAGCAGATTTCATAGATGTACATCAGAAAGATACTCTGAGCTCCACTTCTAGAAATACAAAGCAGACAGCATGAAGGTGTGGTATAGGTTGCCCAACTTCTTTAATTACAGTTAAACTCTAGTCCATTAAAAAAGGTAAGTATGATAAGGGACAAAAATAAGAGTGACAGAGTAAATGTAAAAAAGTTAATGCACAGGAAATAACATTTATTCTTGTGAGACTCTATAATACCTTTGGTGCCAGCCATCTAAATTCCTGCGAATACCAGTGGTTAATACCGGCAGAGATCTTTACCAGTGAACGCAGCCAAACAGAGAGCGGTCAGATACCTTCAAAGACCCATTCAACAAGCGGCCAGTGTCAAGGGAGGGATGAAGCTTTTCTCCTTTGATGTGCAGGCTTCTGAAATTGCACATTGAGCCTGGGTGGTCAAACTTCAAAGAGAAACATGATTCCTCATCCTATTCAGCTACTGCATTTTTCAGTGCTTTGCAGAATGCTAAACTTATTTTTATTAACATTCAACTTTTCATATTTAAATATTTTTTTAGCTTCTGAAATCAACTAGATTCGACAGTCTTTAAACGAAGTATACTCTGCATCCTGTAAAGAAAAAGGATCAACAATTCTCTGTAAATCAGCTGAACAATTAGCAAAGAAAAAAGTATTATGCTTCGGCTTGTTAGTACTCCATACCTGAATTGGGGTTTTTTTGAAGTTTAAAAAAGCAAAAGGATTTAAAGATATTTTAAATACTGCAGATATTTTTCTTATCTGCTAAGAGCACCTTTCAAATGTTACAAATAGAAACAAAATACCATTTTTTTTTTTCCATATCCTGTGTTAGTTTTGCAAACTTGGACTGTTTTTTCCAAATATGTGCATAGCTTTATTTTATACTCTAGATAAATTTTATCCCAATTTTCAGTAAAAAAATAGCAAAATAGGACAGCAAAATAGAGTATACACAAAATGCACCATAAAACTACTGTAGTGGTAATCTCAGGTGCTGTTTATGTCACAGATCAAATATGATTTAGTATGTTAAATTTATCTTGTACTTTGAAAGATTTTCTATGCAACCTCAAAACTCAGCTTAATGCATACTTTGAAGTGATTTATGACAGAGATTCATTAAGAAAAAGAGAAGTAAAAGACTATTTGGCACACATTTTAAGGCTTGGAGAAGTTGTCAGTATCCTTTATTCTAGCTTTCTGCAAAGGCAGAAAACAAGACTACGATGTCTGTATCAATCTTTCAAATTGTTGGGTTTATAGTGCATCTTTCAGAAGATAGCCAGTCTCAATTAAATGATCTAAGTTGATGCAGATGTCCCAGTAAGAAGTTATTCTTACAGTTTAAGAAAAGCCCTTTTAATATGAACTGTTATTTTCAGTTTTAACTTTGGTCGGATAACAGATGAAAGCAAATAACCCAAATCCCTTTTGTTAGAGAACCTGTTTATGAGCTTCTCTATAGTCCATCACTGTAAGGCAGTCTTCCATACCCTGACTCATCTCTGCACCTCTTTTCATAGAATCATAGAACCATTTTGGTTGGAAAAGACCATCAAGATCATCTAGTCCCACCATTAACCCAGCACTGCCAAGTCCACCACTAAACCACGTCCCTAAGCACCACATCTACTCATCTTTTAAACACCTCCAGGGATGGTGACTCCACCACTTCCCTGGGCAGCCTGTGCCAATGCTTGACAACTCTTTTGGTGAAGAAATTTTTCCTGATACCCAATCTAAACCTCCCCTGGCAGCTTTTCTTTCAGTTTCTTTCCCCCCAGCATTTTTATGGGCATTCAAATAGCTGTTTAACTTCCCACTTACTGCTTGGGTATTTCACGGTTAAAACATCCAGGGATCACAATCTCTTTAGCTATAAAGGTCACCTTGGGAAGTCACATTCTGTGCGTTATTTCTGGTACAGCAGCACTGGAACACTTAAGTGCTACAGTCACATTCTACCACCGATGCACTTCACGTCCAATGAATGTTATGATTACTGCTTAGTATTTCACAGTTCTTCAAAAATGTATCTATTTTTAAGCCCATGGTATTGCTGTAACTTCAAAATTACTTTGTATTTATCTTTCTTAGAGCAGTTACCACAAAAGCACGACTTTTTCCGAACTACCTAAACAAGAAAGTAACATTAAATAAATTAAAAATGTGTATCAACATTTTAAAGAAGGTTGCAGCAAGAGCATAGTGTGGAAATACATATTCTATGTAATCTAAAGGAGGTCTTTCACTAGAGGTCATGAAAGAAAGAATGCTCTAAACATTAGGATGAAAGAACTAGTTCAGTTTCTCATTCCTTCTTAACTCTCCGTGTTTGTGTGAACAATTCCCAGCATTGTTCTGTCCCAGTTTCTCACTTACACATGAGGGATAAAAACACTGCAATACTTATTACCTCACACAGCTCTAAGAAAAAAATACATTAGTGTTTTAAGTGCAAAAATACTACAGTAATAGAGCAACAAACATGCTACATCTATTTAATAAGAAATATCAACTCAGAAGCTCTTATTATACAACCGTGTATTTTATTACTAACAAAGACAGTGATAACAAAACTACCGAACACGTGTACAAAGTTACCCGTTTACAAACATGACTACAAGAATGAAGGGTACTTAGTGTGCATTTTCACAGGAGATTTTTCAGATCTTTCTCACTGTCCTCCTCAGCAGCAAGAATTCTGTATATTTTTAATGAGGAAATTATAAAAGAAATAGCATGTCCTATTTAAGGCAATAATTACAAATGCTAAAATGCAGATGCTGTATTATAAAGGTAAATACATTCCATTTTTAATACACCATGGATAAAACAACTTCAGCTTATCAGAACTGTAGTTCCTGTTGATTCAGCATTTACATGACCTTTGTACCATGCAATTTTGCTAGATTGTTCAAAGCATCACTATGAATGCTGCCCAAGTTGGAACACAGTAAGTTCACTGCATAATATCAAAATATTGAGAAATATTCTTATTAGTAATCAAATGCAAGATGATGATCAGTCTCACAAAATGCATTGATGTTTAGGTTTAGAAAACAGCAAAATCCCAGCTCCAAATTATCTCAAATAATAAATCACATTGACTTCACTGGAGCCAGGATTTCTTAAGAGCCAAATGATGAAATTCTTATCCATATCAGTAGTGCTTGCTTTTGAGAACCACCCTATCATAAGAAAGGCTGCACGTATTAAGGCCTTTTTGATTTAAAGAAAATATATTGCTGTAGCATATAGAAAATTAAGCTTTGTAGAAAAAGTATTAAGGTCTTCTTTTACGTAAATATATTGTTAAACAAGCCTGTATATTAATAACTCAAAAGTTTATTTTCTGCAGGATATTTCTCTACAGAATTTTTAAAAAAATTAAGTTACTTGCATAGAAACAATGTGAAACACACACTTTCACTGCAGCTCAGTAAAAAAACCCAAAGCGTCTACATCAGATTCTGACGCCATGCCCCCAGGGAGCTGATGTGTTTTCTTCTTTGGTACGATGCGCTGGAACACCACACCAGGAGGGGCTCCGAGAGGCATTTTTCTGAAGCAGTGCTGCATCTAATGCATCATCCCTGTAAGAGGATGCACAGATGTCTGACCAGTCTTGCCCCTAATGCACAGTGTGTCCTGCATGTTCTAGATAAAGGTACAGTCTCCTTTACTCAGAACTAAGTAACTTCGTCTGATCACAACAGGACCGTTGACTTTTTAGTAACACCTAACAGAAGCATGTTAACTTTACCAAGTTTGTACAATACATACAAAACAGTAGTTCTCAATATTGACCTTGCAGTTATTTACAAAATTCATTTTTATGTACAAAATAAATCACTATAATTCCAGATTCCCTTTCATTTTCAGTGTACAAGCTACCTTAACAGTGTTATAATTGATACCATCATGACACATAATTTAGAGAGTATTTATAAATTTGTGTATCCCTTAAGTGATACTGCTGTTTAAGACACAGTAAAAAAAAAAGTAACAAGTTTTGAAAAATATCAAAAGATGCAGATGTAACTTTTATGCCTTGAAAAGTAACAGTGCTTTCTAAGCATTATTTTAATGCAATTAATTACAAAGTATTCTTTATGTTTGGAATAATATTTGTTTCTCTCATCTTTTTCTTAAATTACTGCTAGTCAATCCAGCCACGTCCTACAGAACTTCAATTTCCATTATTCCTGAATAGGATTAAATATAGTACATTATTGCTAGCTGTCCCCACAACAAAACTTACATTTTTTAAGTGCAAAGCAAGATACGTGTGTTTTTTAATAAGGCACAGAATATCTGTTATTTCCAGTGTAACACAGAATTCGTATCAGTTTTATACGCTGAAAATGTTCATATAAAATTTCAGTCTTTCAAGGGTTTGAACTATTTCCTGAATCCAACTCTCTTCTGGTGTCTGAAGCTGAGTAGACAAGTAGTGATACAGACGCTGACTGTGAGACATCAGGTATTTGGGAACAGCTCCTTTGTAATAGAGGAGATTCAATAAAATCATTTTTAGGAGTTATTCTGTAAGTAATGAAAAATAAAACACAGGGAGTCAAATTTAAGCACAGTGTGTTAGACTGGAAAAAAAAAATTTTCAGCAATAAAATTATAATATATCTTAAGCTATATTTTAAAGAGAATGCAATATAGTTCTGTATACTTTTCTAAGCTTAGGGTCACCATTGTCCTTCTTCAGACTTGTCACCTCTCAAAATGATTGCACTGCAGCCAGAGATTTCTTGAGGGTCACTGTTCAGCAATACAAAAACATCCTATGAGCTAAGCTCCAACACTCAATGCTTCAAAGGAAAAGATGAATCCTAAAAAAATTATAAAATAGCCCATATGCTAAAGATACAGACTATTTCATATGGCCATGGAAGAATTACAGTACTCTTGACAGCTACTGAGGGTTAATTATATACTGAGAGCACACTGATTCTTCAGAGAAAGACAACATAGAAAACTTACAAAAATAGTGGTAATATACATAAAAAAGTAAAATATTGAGTTAAGGAACCTTACCTTCCTTCACCAACTCTCTTCATACTCTCAGCCAAGCTACTCATATCACAGGTGCTATCTGCTTTGTTTCTCTTTTCCACCTGATCCACGGTCAGTTTAGAACTAGGTAACATTTGATCTCCACTGTTTTCACCTTCCCCAACTCTTTGGGCTGATGTTCCGTCTGCCTCTGTCTCTTTCTCAGATGTCTCTGGAGAGGTTTTAATTTCTGCAACAGTTTCTTGGCTTAAGTAATCGTGATTACTGATTGCTACTGCAGAAGTTCCATGATTTGTTGTGCCACCCGTACTAGTCCCCATTGACTTCGAAATGACTTTCAATCTGTGTGAAGTTGATTTGTAGTGCTTCTTTTTATGTTTAACTTTGGAATTGTGCCTCAAGAAAAATTCGCATGATTCTTGCAGCACTCTTCGACTCTCACTGATTGGACTGAAAGAAAATACAAGCATGAAACTGAATGAAAAGGATAACCTTGAATATAATGTAATATAGCTTCATACACAAAAACATGAAAGAATAGCAACCAATGATGCAATCTGAGCTGGATGTTAATGAACGCGAGATAAAAAATATGTGAAAAGAGGAGAAAAAAAATTTTATCATAATGGCTCCAAAGTAATTATGTCTGTGGGACAATTAAACGAAGCAGATTTCTACATTTCTTACTTCTGAAAGTAGATCCAATGACTTCAGTAGATTAATCGTCTAAGAGAGGAAAGCAGGATTAGCTCATAAACAGCTGTATTACCAAATTAACTTTAGGTAGAGTAAACCTCGTTCAAGTGAAAAAAAGGGTAAGCATTATAAAATTGACTTCATTATTTTTAAATTCTTATAGCTCAAAGCAGTTAACATCTGAATCAAGAAAAATTATACAGGATATGGAAAAAGAGAGGAGAGGGAAATGAAGCTATAAGCTCACCATCAAGGAATGTAGATGTAAAATGAAAGGAGTTTAAGGACTGCTGCCTTGGGAAATTCAAAGAAATAAAAAGATCTAAAGACACAGTATAATTTATGAGTAACACAGATAATCTAAAAAGAAATAATCAAGGAATAAAAAAGAATGGAAAAAATGACAACTACAAGAAACAGAGACAACATTTATCATAGAATCATAGAATGGTTTGTGTTGGAAGGGACCTTAAGGATCATCTAGTTCCAACGCCCCTGCCATGGGGGGTTTAATCTGTTTAAATCCATAGACATAAATTTACCAAAATTAAGTAACAAAACTGAATTATTCTGTTTCAGAAAACAAATAAGGAACAGTACATTAATACAATAAAAGTGATACTAAGGAGGGTTCAATGAAAATTAATTTTAAAATAAGACAAGCCTGGCAGAGAAGAAAAGCAGAGGATGTTATTACTGCATGATAGTAAACACAGATAAGTACTGTGCCAAATAAAGTAGTCAGAACACATGAAAGGATTGAAGTTGATGGCTGAAATTATCTTCCCTCATTTGGAAACTAGAGATGTATTAGCCAATGCTAAACACAACATATGTCTTCTGCTCTATGAAGAGAGCAAGTCAGCAGAGGAAAGTATTTTCTGTCTTCTGAGAATGTTGTCAAAAAGTCATTTCATATGTAAAACTTCCACAGACTCCAATGGAATTTTGCTGATGCTCATATGCGGCATTTAGACTCTGAAAAAGAAAGGGCCTAAGGACAACATTTTGATTACCCGAGCTATAATTAAGAAACATGTCTGAAATCCAACTTATTTTAAAGTACACACTTTAAAAAACAGGAGTAAAAATTGTTCTTACTCTCTTTTGCGGTTTCTGTTGAAGAAATTGGCCCATTCAGAACAGGTCTTTTTACTTCCCACCCAGAAGACTGGCGATATGCCAACAATTAATGTCAGCAAATATTTCATCAGAAACAAAAATATTTCTGGTCTTGCTAGTGCCTTTGCCTAGAAGATAATGAAGTTTAATAAATGTAAAGAAGAAGATATACTTGTTGATTTATTTTTTAAATGCAGAAAATAAACAAACTGTGCAAAAGAAAGTTTCTCCTTATAGGTTTTCTTTGTTGAGGCTTGTACTGCAGACAAATGTTAGACATGTACAGTCAAGTCAGACATGGTTAATGTCTACGGCTCAATACACAGACAGGAGATTAGTCAGAAGGAAATATTTTTCTTTTAAATTGAAAGGAAAGGTAATTTGGGGGGGTAATAGTATTAGTAACCATGTTCTTCAGAGATAGTTTGTATGTATAAGATTTATCCCTTCAACTTAAAAGAAACAGTAAGTGGATGAGTTGGGAGTTAATCAGATTAGACAGCATCTTCAGGGAGCTGCAGGGCTACACAGTAGTTTTCTGTTTATTGCAAAATTAATCCACCTATTTGCAGAACAAGATCATAGGAGCTGAGACATTTAACTCAGTAAGAGATCATTATCTTCTGCTCCCATGCTGCAAATTTAATTTACATTACCTGGTTTATCTGCCAGTCCCATCTATGAAAGTCACTATTTTTGTTAGCCAGGTAACATTAGGTATTTAAACTGAACTTTGTTTTTATTTGGTTTTGATGTGGCCAATGTAATAAAAGTCCACAAGCTAGTTCAGGTAAGCCAAGGCTGAGCACACCACTTTAAGATACTCCATAGTTAGCACACGCTGTTTGTTATAGGGACGGATCCCATTAAGTATGTCTTTGTGTAACATTCCCTGTTGCTATTTACACTTTCCAATAGGTTAATTAAAGGCTGAGAATACACGCTCTTTCTGCCTTATTATGCCAAGCTGTTATATTTCAGCACTACAAAACAATGTTTTTTTTTTTAAAAAGGCATAAAAGACTTGTTTTCAACCTTGTATATTTTGGACCATTTAGGTTGATACAGAGCTCAGTGCAAAACTGACTGAAGACAAAGAGCACTTGTTAAGAACAGTAATGGAAGCAAAAATAACCAAGTCTGAGCTGTGCTACTCTCAGCTTACACTGACTTCAACGCAGAGGATATAGCAGATGTTTAAGAAAGTAGAAGGATCAAGCCTTATCATTCCATAATGCCTGTGTTTATATTCCCCTTTTTAATGATAGTTTATTGCAGTAAAAACATAGATGGTAAGCGCAAAGCAATGAAAGATGACATGAGACACCTGCATTTCTTTTAGTGATGGTGTCTTTTTATATTTGTTCTTAAGTGGAAAGAAACAAACCACAAATTACTTGCAATTGCAGGGAGTTTTATGTACTTAGAAGAGATTTAATCCAGAGTACTGAACATGGGCAGATTTACTTTAAAAGCCTTTCCAAGGAAGCTGTTTTGGTTTTGGGTTTTGTTTTTTTTTTTTTTAAGAGTCAGATGTTAAATACGAATACATCTGTAATTTAAAGTGCTGTTGGGTTGTTCTTTTTCTTTTCATTATTTTTTTTTGTTTGCTGTCTTTTTTAAAAAGATTTCTTCACATTACTGAAAATCAGCCTGTAAGTGACAACTATCGTGGAAAAAATATACTGGAAATTTGTTTTGTAATTTTAAGTGTTTTACAGTTCTACACTTTGAAGAAAAAAAAAAGATGAAAGTGATTTTAAATCTATGGTTATAAGCAACATTTTAAATCCAATTTAGACTCAATTTTCAAGAATCATTATTTCAGTTTCAACTGAAATTGATGAAAATTCACCTTAGGTACTTTGATACTGAGCTAAGCAGCCAAATACTGAACACAACTACTTTTAGGAATAGATACTGTGAAGAATGATCCTCCCCCCAACACAATCTGTAACATGAAGTTCAAATATTGTAAAGATTATACATTTTCCTTTAGACCTGTGAGTTAGAATTTAATTGCTGAGTGCTATCAATTTGATTAGTGAAAAACTTCAAAGCAAGAGTATGATACCACCAATTTCGACTTAAAAAGCAACTAATCACAGCATTTCTTGAAATGACCACTTAATGTGAAAATAATTTACTAATTGCACAGTAGACATGGTGATGCATAAGGGTTTTTGTTAATTAACTTTCCAGTATTATTTATAAAGGAAGCTGTTACTTACCTGGTAAGGACAAGGAATATGGTACTGGTCACAGTGGTCAAATACCCAAGTCGTTTCCCAGATTTTGCGGTTCACCAGTTCATAGACATAACATCCAAGAAGTGCTACAAGTGGCACCAAGTATAACCCACTAAAAACTCCAATTCGGATCATAAATTTCTTTAGCTTCTCCTGGTTTCTGCCATCATGCTGTATGACTTGCCGGACATGATTTAAAGAAATAATACCAGCTAACAGAAGAGAAAGACCAAAAAAAACACAAAGGCACAACGGCAAAAGCACAAAGTACAGAGAGGCATCCAGATCGTAGAGACCCACAAAACAAACTCCACTGATGTTATCCCCTTCAACTTTGTTCATTGCAAGGAGCATAATGGTTAGAAAACCAGGTATTCCCCATGCAACTGCATGGAACCACATGGCCTTTTGTGCAATAGCTTCACAGCTCCATTTTCTTCCCGCTGCAAGGAACCAAGTGATTGTAAGAATCACCCACCATATAGTTCCTGCCATAGTGAAAAAATACAAAACCATGAAAAGCACAGTACAGCCTTTGTTCTGGGAGCCAAGAACAACTGTTTCACCAATTTCTAACTTATCATCTGCCTCGTTACAGGCAGTTTTGTTCCCAAGTAAAAATCCAATAAAGTACATTAGAGAGACTATGCTGTAACAGACAGAATAATATATGATTGGCCTCTCTGGGTACCTAAACCTTTTAACATCAATCAGAAAAGTCAGGAACGTGAAAAGCGTAGCACAAAGACAAAAGATTGAAACTATTCCAATGAAGCTTTTTGCAACATCCAATTCATAATTTTTGAAGTACATATTGGGACATGGGGGTGCACACTGATCAATTCCTAGAAATTTGTAGCCTTGTCCATTGGTAGTGTGTAGGTGTCGTGGACACCAGAATCCATAATCCCTTCGGGTCTGGCCTGGGGTCTTCCAAGTTCCATGTACGTTTGCAGTTACAGCAGCAGTAGCAGGAACAGTCTCATCACAATTGACTAGTCTACATAAATAAACAGAAGAGGAAATATCTTAATACCCCTCATTCTCAACTATAATTATTTCTTAGAAAGATGAAAAAAGTCTGGTTCTCAGCCCTGTCTATGTTGTAGAGAATGCAAAATGTGCATTACATGAAAAAAATCAGGTGGCATTTTAAAAAACAGACTTCAAACATATTCAGTTTAGAAGACTATTCAAACAGCTATTTCACTGTTGTTTTATTGCTTATGAAACAGTACTCAAATTGCAATTGTTCTTTTAGAGTCTTAAATTCTACTAAACTTTTACATATATACATAAAAATATTTACAGTAGTTAGTTTTTTTTAAATCTGGATAACAATAGACTGTTGGAGACAGCAAACGACTTTGTCAAAATGCAAGCTTCAGTCAAGGAACAAACAAAGGCTGCTGACAGTATCTCGAATTAACTGATAACTAGTATATGATTATTATTGTATTTTTTTGTGTTACAGTGATATTTCATTGTCGACAACAATAAAACTACCTAACTGGAAAAAAACAAAAGCAGAAAAGATAAGCATTGTAAAAAATAATCACTATTTTAGGAGATTTTTTTCTAGCTCCATAATGTTCATTTAAAAATTGCTCAAGACTCCATTGCTTAAGGGTTTAATTGGGCACAATATATGATCTTTTTATATGTTCAATATAGTATTAGCAGTGTTTGACATATCTTTAAACTAGATTATGTAAGTATATCTCAAACAGGTAAGCATTACTCAAAATAGGATTTATATTTATATGCATTCTGAGTGTAAGCATATATATAAAAAGAACAAGTATAGCATTCTAGCTTTTAAAGTAAGATTGTTATCTCAAAATGTTCTTTGTCAAAATGCTATTATGAGTCCCTCAATGTCAGTTTGCAAGCTCAGCTTGAGCTAAAAAGCCATTCAGTTCTTTGTTTCTCTGCATTATCATGCTGTCCAAATAAATCCGGACTAATCACTAAGAAAACTGGTGCTGTAGCAGATTCTTTCATTAACCATGGGCTGCACCAGCATGCACGGGAACAGCGCAAACTTTATTCACCCATGTCTTAACAGGCTTTATGTATGTCTGTACGAATACAAGAGTGAATCCCAGGATTCCAGTTACTGCCCATCCTCACACCAGCTCCTCTTCCACAGGCTCCAGCAGTATCGCTGCTGTTTTAAGAACATCCTGCATTACATAGCTTCTCTGTATCAGCTAGCGGGCAGACATCATTCCACATATGAACAGAACAAGTTTATTTTCAGTAAATGCTAGCAATAATAGAATAATTTAAAGCTGCAGTGATTCCTGCCAAAATATAATTTGATTTAAAATGTCATTTGGAAGGTATATCAAATAACTGGATTTGCTTGTCATTATCCTAATTTTTCAAAACAATTCTTGAAGACATTTGCTGCGCTGAGTGGCACTACTGTTACACAGAAGCTCACACTAGATGGGAAAAGTTGATGCCTTCTCATTTTAAAACCCCGCAACTCTCAATTTTTCTGCAGAACAAAGGGAAATGGCATTAATGCCATCTGTCATATTTACTCTGATATGGATTTCTACCAAGGATCATGGCACAGGACTACTGTCCCAGCTCTCCCTCAGCCCTATCACGGATTAGCAATTGCATGGAGGTTAGAAAAATTATTTGAGTTTCCACTCTGTGCTCCTTTCCTGTACTTCTTGCCCTGACATGTTAAAAAAAAAAAAAAAACCAAACCGAAGCATCTGGCCTTAATAATTTATAAATATCTGCAGTTGAAGGTCAGAATCTCAAGAAGATTACCCTTGAGTGTTTTCAGTGGTTTCCATTTAATATATACAAACTCATCTTTTCCCCAAATGTAGTATTAACTGTCTTCTCTCTGGAACAGACACTTGACCAACTTTGAGGAAAAGGTGAAATTTTTAAAAAAAGATACTTTTGGCAAGCAGTACAAGAAAAGCAATAGAAGACTGAATTTGCACATTTAAGCAGTTAGGAGTAAGATAAGGCTTCTACTATTATTTAATGCTCTGTGTCCATTCAAATACAGAATATTTTCTATTTCATTATTTTATGAGCAATTACTTATAAAACCCCTGTCAAGTAAATATGATCATCCCTAGTTTACAGATCAGAAACCAAAGCAAAATCTATGCTGTAATGTTTAATATTTTAACCTGTAAGAAACTTAACAGTAAAAAGCTTATTTTTGCAGGGATCTGAATACTAAAAAGAACTACTGCAGAACTTTGTTGCAAAAAAAGTCACAAGCAGAAAATGCAGGTGATCATTTGAATAATAAAAAAGTTTTAATAAAATAATAGTCCTATGCATAAGTGCTGCAGGGTCACCAGTGATGGGGAAGCTACAGCAAGGTAATATTTAACACGCTGCCTCAGATTTTCAACTCTGTCTAGGTCAAATACGAAAATACCACCCCTACCACCTGACAATGTGAAAAATACCTGACCTGGCACATTCCAGCTCTTCAGGCCACGTGATTCCAAAAGTGTCCATCAACTGCTTACAGTCAGAATACACTTTCTCACAGAGGCTTCGACAAGGGTGAATCACGTGAACTTGCTCCAGGCAGGCAGGGACAAAGGCTTTGCACAGAAATGTGTGGATGTCTGGTGAACAGTGAAGATTCATAAGTGTAAGAAAAGGCTACAGGGAAGAAAAAGACTTTGGTTAGTAATTTTAAAAAGATAATTCAAGGCATCAAAACTAAACTTTCATCACTATGGCTCACACTTGTTTTCGTGTAGGTTTGAAAAGACACTAGAAGACAGTGTTTGTTCAGCAGCTGTGAAATAGCAAAACCCGGTGGCCTGAGCAGTGGGATCTTGACCAATCTGTAACTATTCAAACCTGATATTTCTTATTTGACAATATTAGAAATCTGAAAGGTATTATGAAAGCTCGAGATTTTTAAAAATAGGGTAAAAAAATTAAAGTTCCTATGTTTACCAGTCACGTCCTAAATAAGTGCCTTGATATTTTTAAAGGTGGTCTGTCCCTGTAGTTCTTGTTAAATTACATTTTCAGTCCTAAGTGGTGTGTTGCACTCTTCATCACCTTCCCTCGTGCTAGAGAGGTTTGGGTTTTTGGACTAATGATGTGCAAATATCAATATTCCTCATTTTTTAAACATTGCATTTCAAGATCTTAACATGACTGAGAATTTCTCTATCTGTATTACCAAGCACTAGGCAGTGAATAACTGGAAAACTCATAGAACGAAATTTAATGCAATTTTTTTCCCCCTCAATTCATTCAATCCATTATTCACAGATAAGCCTTTAAGGGGAAAAAAAAACCCAAAACAAACAACAAACAGCCTTCCTTCTCCACATTTTACCAACTTTATTATTAGGGAAAATTATTTTAGTTGAACTCCTACCATGTGTGCAAACTTCAGGGAAACCAGAAGTTGTCAGTCATTTTTGCAGCTGCTGCAAGGGCAGCTTATTGAAGGAAGCAAGCAAGGACACGCTAACAGCATCGCCAGGCACGCTCTTGTACTTCCACGTGGGCCGTATCTCTAAAGCGGCGGGGCCGACAGAAGGGAGTGGAGGTGCTGGGGGCTGTGTAAGCAGACCCTCGTGTTAGCAAGCACAGGCAGAAATAAAACTGAAGAATCAGCCACACGCCGGTTACCTGTCGGTGACTCTGGATGTGTGGGGACTAGATCACAGATCAGCCAGGGCCATATGGTGCCAGGCATTGCCAGTTCTGTTTACATACGCTGTTTGATGAAACGCTTCTTGTATTTCAGGAAAAAGGAATCTCTATCACACGTAAACAGTCAAATTCATGCATCAGCAAAGCTGAAACAATATTTAGAATCATAGAATCATCAAAACGATTCTATGATCGTTTTGCTGGAAAGGACCTTTAAGACCATCGAGTCCAACCGTTAACCCAGCACTACCAAGTCCACCACTAAACCATGTCCCTAAGCACCACATCTACACTTCTTTTAAATATCTCCAGGGATGGTGACTCCACCACTTCCCTGGGCAGCCTGTTCCAATGTTTGACAACCCTTTCAGTGAAGAAATTTCTCCTGATATCAAATCTAAACCTCCCCTGGTGCAACTTGAGGCTGTGTCCTCTTGTCCTACCGCTTGATACTTGGGAGAAGAGATTGACACCCACCTCGCTACAACCTCCCTTCAGGTAGCTGTAGAGAGCGATAAGGTCTCCCCTCAGCCTCCTTCTCTCCAGACTAAACAACCCGAGTTCCCTCAGCCGCTTCTCATAAGACTTGTGCTCCAAGCCCTGCAACACACTTCGAAATGTGCTCATAAATAGGGACACTGCACACAGTTTTTGAAGAAGGCAGACCTTTTACTAAAAGGAAGATTTTTATTTAGTAAGAATTCTGTTTAATTCTTTGCCATTAACAGGTCTGTATCTCAAATATTCAACCAATGACTGGTAAAGGAAGGATTAACTTCTGAGCCCAGAATAGCATCTTTATTTTTGTCAGCTTTTAAGTATCCCATAGCCCAAGAGCAAGTCTTACTAGTGAGCATGCAGTTCAAAAGGAAAGACGCTGATAAATAAATTTTCCCCTTCAAAATGGTATATCTACAAATCCTCAAAGGACCTCAATAATAAACATAGGAATGTGTGGGGTGGAGGGGGAAGGGAGAAGATAAGGGAGAGTAATAACAGAAAAACGCTTTATGAAAAACAAAAAAAATGTTGGCCCCATCCATCAGAATACTCCGTCTGCGTGCTGCATCTGCAGATGCCGTTACAGCAGGCGCACACAAGTCTGATCCCCCCCTCTGGATGTCTGCTCTGGAGCTGCCTGCACAGGAATCCAAGGCCTGAGAAGTATAACTCTGGTATAAAGTCCTCCAGTGCCATGAGTTGGATTATTTCCTAAATGCTACGCAGCTCCAAGTGAAAAAAAAAATAGTCAGGAGTTAACTCTAAATGAATTAAATTTCCTTTGCACAATTATGATGCTTGTTTTCTTTTCAATTAAATTTTATTTGCTCCAATGTTTAATTTATGTCAGCTCTGTTCTTCCTGGCACTTAGGATAAAATAAAGATAATAGCCTGGGTAGTCATATGAAACTCCTATAGAAATTCAGTTTACTTTTGAAATTAAGTCTTGTAGAAAGTCTTGATTGTTATGAATTCTTCCTTTTTATCACCCACAGTTCATCTCAGTTGATAAAAAATAGCATTAATTTTCTACACCAAGTTTTGGGGTGCCAGTCAAGAACTTTTGCAGACTGAGGTAAAACAGCAGTATTTTCTCTAGAAAGTCAGAATTTTTAAAAAAACAATATTTATACCTATGAAACCAACTTTACATAAAGAGATATTTTACTAGCTATTTTGATTAGCAACTGACAATTTTTAAATAGTATTTCCAACATAGCTAACAAGGCTACATATTGTAAGTTCGCTCCCTTGATACAGAAAATGAGTATAAAGAAAGCAAGGTCTGGTGAAGAAAGTTAGGACATAAAAATCAACCTTTACTATTCTAACAGAGCTTCTGTTATATGAAAATACTTAAAAGCTAAAATATCACCAGAAACACTACACAATAATACTGTATATTAGAGGCAGATAATGACAATCAAAAATTAAACGTTTGCAAGAGCTTTACTACAGCATGTTGTCATTGGCTAACTACAGTTGTTTAAAGAACATATTTTATTTAAATGCAAAACTACCTTAACAGATAAATACAAAAATGTAAAAGTTTAGGGAGAAGCTATGCTCAGCCTGTAATGTAATCAGAGTAGAAATCCAAGGACTTGGCTGCCAAAAGTAATTGTTCTTGCAATATTTCTTTCAGCTTGCTAAAAATATTTAGCTTTTAACACCTGAAAGTATGAACACAAGTTAAGAGCAGGAAGTTTGATGTTCTGAAAACAGAAACAGATGTTCTGAGTGAGACCAAATGTGCATTTAGCTGGCCACCCCATTCTCACCCTGCCTGGTAGCAAGGTGGGTATAATTAGACAAGCTGACATCCCTCCCAGTTTCCTGCAATCAATGGTTCAGGAAACCAGCTCCAGGTTATAACACTGTTGAAAAGATACCAACAGACCCCCCTTTCTTCCTAGAACACATCTAATCCCTTTTTCAACCATTTACACTTATACTCTTTGTGAAATACTACAACAGTAAGTTATATTGCATAATTTAATCAGGCACTGCCGAGAAAATACTGCATTTTATTTGCTTATTGTAACTCTTGCTTTTGCAACCTAGTTTATGTTTTGACAGTGAACAGATTACTCCCTACTTTTTCCATGCCATTTTGCCATCCTTATGCTTATGCTGTCTTTTACATATTATATTTATATATTAGCAAAATAATATTTTACATTTTGATTTCTACTGCTTTCATAATATACTTTGCCTTCTATTTGCTTTGACTACATTTGAACACTGACCTCACATATCCACAGAACTATCCACAGTGACAATGAAGACTCTCTTCTGAGTGTCAGTAACTAATATAATACCGTGCACATCTACTTGGATGAATAGTGGGGGTTATTTTTCCCTATATTCCTTACTCTGCATTTATCATCCCTAAATCTCACCTACCATTTTATTGTCCAATTGCATCTATCACAGACCTTTCTGCAACTCTTTAGTTAATTTTTTTTTTCTTAGCAAATTCATTATCCATCCCTCTTCCAGGTCATTTATGAGTTAGTTGTGTGTCGGAGGCTTCAGTACAGATGAGTAGGGGGAACCACTCCACTCATTTATTTGCTATAGCACCAAACTATCAGCTTAAGATTTCATACCGTACTTTGTGACAAAACATTTATTCCTACTTTTCTTCTTGTTCTTCAGGTACGCACTGGAAAAGCACGCTCCCGTTGGGTTACCAGCATAGTTGCTTTTAAAAACATAGGTTATGACCACGTCAAAGCCTTTTTGAAAACTGAAGTATAACATGCAGGCCAAGTCATCTCTTTCAACAAAGTTATTGAGTCCATCAAAAAAAACTCCAATAGATTTTACAAGCAATGATTTCCCTCAACCAAAAAAACTCCACAAAATATAAAACTTTGCCTCAAGCACACACAAACAGGATTTGTAAAATACAGATTTATTTTCAGAAACTGCCTACTTTTACCATTTAAGAATAGCAAAAAAGGTCGTGAATTGTGCCTGGAACTCTGCTAACAATTATGTACCTTTAAATGTGGGCTTCAATTCCAGCTAGCCAATTTGGAAATGTTTCATTACAGAAAATCATAGGTCTGCATTTCCTGACGGACAATAAAAGCAAAATCTCACCAAAACAAAAGTATTTGCTGCTCCTGCTGGATCGCCTGAAAGCACAAAGTGTCAAACCAAGATCACAAGCTCACTGAGAGTATGAATTGGTTGCTTCAAGGCTGCGTTATCCGGATCGTGGGTGTCCCAACCACCAACCCAAGTGGTTAGCTGGGTAACCTGCACACACGCATGTGTTGATGTCTTGAGCATCAAAGTTCAAGATTAAACCCACAGATTGATCAAGCCAGTGAATCTAGAATCTAGTACCACAGTCCTCTCCTCTTCCGGAAGGTCAGGGTGTGCAGGTGGCACAACCACATGAAAAGGCACTTGGCATATCTAGCATTAGCAACCACTGCCCTGTCACATGAAGGACAGAGACGAAAACCTGCAGATTTGGTGATGGAGTGAAAACAGGCTCTTTAAAAAAGAAGAATGGAGCCTCACAAAGCCAATACAAGTCCTAAAATACAAATTCTCATCTTCCTGCCAATGGGAAGCAAAACCCAGTAAATACGAGGCAAACTAGAACACACTAACAATCCACCAAAAAAACCTCCAACAAACTAATCACAACTGTAAAGCCAAAGATGATGTAGTCTGTAACAACAGAAGCGCTGCCTCAGGCAATAGCAGTGAAGAACTCAGGGCTGTGAAATGCAAACTTCCCACTGCGCTGTCAGTGGAGAGTATGAGAGGGGTATGTGCTCCTCCCAGAAACCTCCCAGTGCAAAATGGTCTGAACGGAACCCCATGAAGCATACAGGTACCTACTGTGGACTGTGAACATGATCAAACAATCAAAGGGAGTAGAGCATCGCCAGCCAGCGAGAGGAATATCCTCTGCTCTTAACAAAACACCAACACTTTACTTAGTAAATCCTGGATTCTTTACAAAGTATGTCTTTGCTGTAGTTTATCCAGAGGCAAAACGCCAGTCTATCTCAGAAACCCAGTTATGGTGTGGTCCTGCGAGTGAAAACAAAAGGCAGTGAGTACAGAATGAATGGCTAGGTGCAACCATGCTCTTAAACATGTTTTGCAAACAAGTAAATTGCAACCTAGAACTGTATGTGAATCTCGTGCTCAGCATGCTTCTCTGTTCTGTGCTTAGCAGGCCTACTAGTCCAAGACAACAGAAAAGCTCATTATTCCAGGCAGACAGTGCAGATGCTCTGTCCTACCCCATCTCACAGAATCACACAGAATCACACAGAATCACACAGAATCACACAGAATCACAGAATGTTAGGGATTGGAAGGGACCTCGAAAGATCATCTAGTCCAATCCCCCTGCCGGGGCAGGATTGCCTAGACCATATCACACAGGAACGCGTCCAGGCGGGTTTTGAATGTCTCCAGAGAAGGAGACTCCACAACCTCTCTGGGCAGCCTGTTCCAGTGTTCAGTCACCCTCACCGTAAAGAAGTTTTTCCTCAAATTTAAGTGGAACCTCCTGTGCTCCAGCTTGCACCCATTGCCCCTTGTCCTGTCAAGGGATGTCACTGAGAAGAGCCTGGCTCCATCCTCTTGTTTTATCCATTTTGTTTTTAACTCCATCTCAGTTTTATCCTAGAGAAAAGTATTAGCAGAAATGATCAGATGTCTTTAGGGTTGGGATGTATGATAACTACTGATGTATGTCAAAACAGGTAACTTAAAATGTTCTCCTGTACTCTCCTGATTAGTGTCAGAGAAATATTTAAATAACACAGAAAACTGTCGGTGAAACTATTGAGGTCTTTGTTACAATCAGCTATGGCAAATCTTGATTGTAAGAGACATGAAATATCACAGAATCACAGAATCAACCAGGTTGGAAGAGACCTCTGGGATCATCGAGTCCAACCATTGCCCTGACACCACCATGTCAACTAGACCATGGCACTAAGTGCCATGTCTAGTCTTTTTTTAAACACATCCAGAGATGGTGACTCCACCACCTCCCTGGGCAGCCCATTCCAATGTCTAATAACCCTTTCTGAGAAGAAATTCTTCCTAATGTCCAACTTGAACCTCCCCTGGTGAAGCTTGAGGCTATGTCCTCTTGTCCTAGCGCTAGTTGCCCAGGAGAAGAGGCCGACTCCAACTCCCACTTCACTACAACCTCCGTTCAGGTAGTTGTAGACTGCAATAAGGTCACCTCGGAGCCTCCTCTTCTCCAGACTAAACAACCCCAGCTCCCTCAGCCGTTCCTCATAGGTCAGACCCTCCAGACCCTTCACCAGCTTGGTCGCCCTCCTCTGGACTCGCTCCAACACCTCAACATCTTTCTTGAAGTGCGGGGCCCAGAACTGGACACAGTATTCAAGGTGCGGCCTCACCAGTGCCGAGTACAGAGGGACGATCACTTCCCTAGACCGGCTGGCTACACTATTCCTAATAGAGGCCAGGATGCCATTGGCCTTCTTGGCCACCTGGGCACACTGCTGGCTCATGTTTAGCCGGCTGTTGATCAGCACATAGCTCTGCATGGGGTTGTTGTGGCCGAAGTGTAAGACCCGGCACTTGTTCTTGTTGAACCTCATGCCGTTGGTCTCAGCCCATCTATCTAACCTGTCCAGATCCTTCTGTAGGGCCTTCCTACCCTCCAGCAGATCGACACTCCCACCCAGCTTGGTGTCATCTGCAAATTTGCTGAGGGTGCACTCAATCCCTACGTCTAAATCATCTATAAAGATATTGAACAGCACCGGCCCCAGAACTGAGCCCTGGGGAACACCACTAGTGACCAGCCACCAGTTGGGACTTTGCCCCATTCACCACCACTCTCTGGGCTCAGCCATCCAGCCAGTTTTTAACCCATCAAAGAGTCCACCCAACCAAGCCCCGGGCAGCCAGTTTGTCTAGGAGGATGCTGTAGAGACAGTGTCGAATGCCTTGCTGAAGTCTAGACAGACTACATCCACAGCCCTGCCCTCATCTACTAAGTGGGTCACTTTGTCATAGAAGGAGATCAAGTTGGTCAAGCAGGACCTGCCTTTCATAAATCCATGTTGGCTGGCCCCGATGCCCCGATTGTCCTACATGTGCCGTGTAATGGCACTCAGGATGATCTGTTCCATCTGAAATATCTTGAATTGCTGACATATACAGAGGATAAGAGCCTTTGTCCAGCCGTTGGAGCCAGCTATTTAAGACTAACAATCTACTCTCCTAATCACTGAGGTCTAGCTACCAAGTTAAAACATTTAGCTTAGTTAGCCTAGTTAACACTGAGGTTAACTAAGTTAAACAATGAGAGACACCAGCTGTCTCGCTGTTAAGCAATGGTACCCATTTCATGATCTGATATGATTCTTGTGACCTAAAGCAACAACATTACAACCTTGTCACCTACATAACTGTGTAATTCAATCGTGGAAGTGAACATGGGCTTAAATCTCAATTTCTACAGTCAGACTATACTGTGAACCCCAGATTCCAACCTATATTAAAGATATACCTTGTTACTCGTAAAACTACTTACCTGCTTTACAGGAAATAACACATCACCTTAATGATTACTAAATAATGATTAATAATTTACAGCACCAGACTCAAACACAACTACTGTCCAGTAAGCATCATTATAGAATTAAAGTACAACCTCAAAACCTAAACACGATATAGTTTACATATACACTTTCATGTGTGATATGCAGACAACATGACTACTGTCAACCATGGTGTATATAAATGGCCTCAAAAGAATAGGTAGTAATTACTCTTTATACTCACAGAGCTATACTAACAATCTTCACGGTATCTTTAGCCACTTTTATAATGATAATCTGTTTCAATTAAAAACAGTGAAAGAAGTATGGCACGGTTGATTTAATCCTACACTGTTGTTTCAATAGAGCTATTCTCGACTGGATGCGAAGGAGATTAGCATCATACCCAGGGAGATTAATGCCGTCATACAATTCCCAGATGGGCTGGCAAGGGTGGTAATTTGCTCATGACCACAGTGAATCAGCTGCCAAGAAACTCTGACTCCTAATTCATGCACAATTAATTAAGTCACGATAAATAAATGTCCTAATACATGAAACTAAATGAAGGATGAAATTTTCAGGTTCGATTAGATTCAAAGCAATGTTGAGAAAAGACTAGGTTCTTCCAATTGCATGCTATATTGATGGATTTAGATCAAAGGCAAGTTAAAGACACTTTTAAGTTGGTATGTAAGGATTTAGAAACTACTTTTCAGGAGGCTAAGGCAGTTTGCCAGTGTCTTGTTGCTACATGTCTGCTAGAAGTTGCTACTTCAACAGCAGAGCTGCAAAACAGAAATGTGAGTGCAGCTTATGAACAGCAGTGCAGTGTCAACCATCTTCTAAACTACCAACAAATATGGTATGAACTAATTTGCCATTGATTTAAAGGGGTCCCAAATACTCCATGTGACTACCTGAGCTGTGGGTAATAATTGACTATTGCTGCCAGCAGCAAGTATCAGTCACAATCTGTATTTTCCAACCTCAGTCAAAACTATATGCATAACTCCCCTAAGACAAAATTTTTTCAGGACTAAAATTCACTGATAGGAATAAAATATTTTAGATATGAATACATATAAATTTAATAAGCATCACTAGTGCATGCTAATTTGACAGAGGTAAAAGAAAACCATTGACAGCACATGAATTTGGCTTATTAAAATAAGCTGTTTTTAAACAAAGCAGCATTACTTTCTACAGCTTTCAAGATACAATTAAGGTAAATACAATCATGTTCAATTTCAAAGCTTGTCAAATGTTTTTTTAAATGTAATCAGTCTACTGTTACAGAGAAGAATGAAATCTTTTGTCAGAGTAGAAATCAGGTTACCCCAGTAGCTTAAAAGACACAAATAGTTTAAGTTTCCTACTCAAGGACAATCTGCAGTTCAAGGAGCTGAGGGGGAAAAAAAAAAAAAACAAAACGTAGCAAACAAGCAAGTGGACCAAGCAATGCTGCTCTGCTACAAAAGATGTTTGCAAAGATATGAGCTTTTCATCTTTGTCCTTCAGCTGAACAGCAAAGGCAATGCATACACTTGGACCTTCAAAGGCAGCAAGTTACTTTAGGGCTCTGAACAAAGGTGGGGACAGCTTAACTTGCAAGACTGGATAAGCTGAACTGTTCCCACCAGCCTGCTCCTCCCACAGCCATGCAGGTGTGGGAGCTGCTGACTGGTCAGCACCTGAAGCATCATAATTTAAAAGGCAAAGTCAAATGGCAGCTGATCTTAAAAATGCTGTGCTGTGAACCCCAGTGGCTCAGGGACTGACTGGCCAGCAGTCAGATGCCTGTGCAGTGCAGACCCTGGGGGGCCAGACCCTCATCACCCACCTCAAGTGAAGCTAGCCAGGCATCAGCTCAGATCGCAGGCTGTGCAACTGCTCAATGCGCTGAATTACTCATAGTATCAACATTCAATACATTTGCAACAAAATCACGAGTATATTTGCAAACTCTTCACCACCATTCACCCCTACACCTATATATGCAATATACTTTAATACATATTCAATTGTGAAACTTCATACTGGCTGTTCAAAGTTGATGGGACTATTAATGGGAAATCCAACCAGGGTAAGGACAAGGCACATGGGGGAAGGTTTTCAGAGGTCAGTAGGGCAGCAAGACACTCACTTTAAAAAAAAAAGCAAAACAAAACCCCAAAAACCACTCTGCCACCACAACTGGGCACTAAACTTGCCAGTATACAGAGACACATACACAGAAAGGTAAAGCAGGCTATTCTGCTTTCTACTTCTACGGGCTCTGGACTGTTTTGCATTAACTAGCAACTATAGAATTTCTTTCTGTAGTAAAACAACTTAGTTCCACATTTTCCCTTTAAGTATTCCTTAAGTACAAAATAAAAATACATATAACCCTATATTTCTTAACTATAACAACTGTTAGAAACAATATAAACAGGAATATTACATCTCACTGTTATTCTGAAACAAACTAAAGTACAAGTATTCCAATACTTTCCAAAGCAGCTTATTAGCAAAATTCACTGCATTTTGTGGTTTTAACCTAAATTATAGCTTGACCTAAATTATAGATATTCCAGCCTCTGCGATTTACAGTCCAAAACAAACATGAGAGAGTTTTCCCAAGCATTACAGAACTGAACTATTTATACAAAGCTTTCAATTATGTATGGTTTTATCTCCATGTATACCATACAGAGCATACAAGACAGACAAATATAAGTCAACTGAAGGAAAGTACACTGCGGGCCCTCAAACATCTGAAGTCTAGACAGAGCTTCATTACATTTAGACTGCGGTAGCAGAAGAACCTCAATCTTAAATTCTTCATGTATTTCAGGAGTAAATGGATTTATTACTGAACTTTTTGTGTAGAATACAATTCAGAAGATTACCAGCAATACTGTTCATAGACTGCCTGTTATCTATAAAAAAGCTTCTCATTTGAAGGGAATTCCAGCAGAAGTCATTATTGCTCTGGTTCCAAAGAAGTCAGACTAGATACATGGTTTCCCCATCTTTGTGAGTGTGGACATGCGCTTTACCAGAACAGCACCACCCAAGTTACCAGAGAGGTAACCCTGCACCAATGCTTTCTTCCTTGCCTACTTCATGCATAACCTAAATCAGGACAATCTCAGCCATGACAGGATTGATCTTCTCAAGCAATCTTCTGTCACTCTTCTGCAACATGAAGTAAAGCAATCAAGAGCCAGATCCACAAAGGAGTCGGGCTATTGCAACAGAAACTATCGATGCCTAACTTCCAGGTACTTCACAAAGTCCTCAAAAGTAGTTTCTCTATCAGATGTCCACACAGAGAGGCACCCCAGAATAATATTCACAGAATTCAGGAAGCAGAAAGAACCTCACAGCCAGAAGAAAATGCTCAAGGGGAGCAGGAATCAAATCACACATATCTCCAAAAGTTAGGCGACTAACGCCAAGCTCCAAGGCAGCGTTTATGCAACAGACTGTTTCTCAGAATGCTCAGGGATCCATGTTCAGAGACCTCCTTTGCCCGTCTATAAAATAAAAATTTAAGCAGTCTTAAAAAAAAAAAAAAGCTTAATAGCTCAGTGAAGGTATGCTCATGGGAGAGAAACTGGGGATCCTGTTCCACTGAGTATTTAAGTATTTTCAATAAGGTGATACAGGATCAACAGAGAAAAGCAAGAGACATTTCTGTGCCAGAAAGCCATACAATCTGCAGTTAAGAGATTTACCTGTCACTGCCAGCTCAGCCTGGAAGGGACAACCAGTCCTCTTCCCCACAAGATGCTCAATTCCCCTTTTCTAAACCCAAGCCATGCTAATACTAGGAGAACAACAGAGTATTCAATGCCCTTTACCATCACAGAGTTACTGGCATGGCAAGAAAGCCAGTTCTGTGGATGCAAAGGCATCCAAACTAGCTCTGCACAGACCAGCTCTAGCCCAGCCAGGTGCCATTCCTACATGGCTGCTGATCCTACTCTGAGTCCACCCAGGAACACAGTCATATGGCACAACATCTTTGGCTCAAAGTGGACCCCATTAGACCTGCAGAAGCTCTGCGAGGAGCCACACTGTTGCCTGCATCAAGTTTTCCACTCTTCGCAGACCTGGGCTAGCCATGCTGTTGGTTAGGTGGGGGCAGAGATATTGTATAGAAATTGGAAAATCACCTGGCTTAAGTTAATTCTCATGCTAACAGGGAATGAATGAACTGCCATCCTCAGCCTCCCAAATCCAACAAATGAAAAGTAACCACATTCATTGATTTCTTGCCCATATCTCATAAAAATGAGACATGGCTTGTCTCACGGCCAGCCAAGCAGTGTGTCAGTGTCTCAAGGTTTGACCAACTGGAAATACTAAAATCGGAAGAGAGGTAAGAACTGCAGGTGGTGAGGTAGATAAATGCAGCTTAATGGGCTTCAACTCAGTCATCTGACTTCTGCATGCCTGACTGACGCTGTCTCTTACATCACAAAGTGAATGGATTAGTGAAAGTTTACAGAAATTAGTAATTTTAACAATTTTCATGCCATACTTCTATCATGCACACAGGTTGACAAGAAGGGCAGAATCTTCTGAATGAATTCTCAGCAACACAGGAGCACAGACCAACACAAGTCAGGCAGTGCTAGAAACAAACGACTTGAGAGTCTGAGCCACAAACCAGAGACAGATCAAAAGAACAATGGAAAACGGGATGGCAGCCTCGGTTTGTTTGTGTTCGGGAAGCTTTCACCATGTAGCCAACTTTCTATATATTTAGCATCCACCATCTGCTGTAAATTTTGATCCAGACTAATTTTCTGTAAAATCACTGCTTCTGGGAAGATCAGTGTGCGCACAAAATGGAAAACCAGGCCTTCCACTTTATATTCAGTTCTATAGCTATCATCTTCACTACAGCTTGAAAACATAGAATTATAACTACTAATAATTATTATCATTATTATTCAGAGTAGATCATTATTGTAATAGGAAAAGCTGTACTTAAGATTTTTTTAAAAGATACACATAAAATCTCTTTTTGAAAAAAATGTGATACTTCATTCCTAAGTATTTGTGGGAAATAGTTCTTATCTTCCACAGTTGTATTTCTTCTGTGGCATTTTTGTTCAGTTATTTTTTTTTATGAAGATAAAATGTCTAAAACAAGTATAACCTGAGTAGTTACAGATTTGTGCTCTGTATACATATGTATGTATCTTAATTAAATTACTTTTATTTATTAACTTTTATTTACTCTTAATTTTTATTTATTCTGAGACACAGGCCAACCTGAGAAGCAAGAAAGCAAGAAAAACAACTTGCTTTTAAATAATATTAAAAAAAAATCCAAATTCTAGAGGATCAATGAGGCAGCTGGTAAGGAAAGAAGCTAATTCCTTTACCCCATTGCTTTATAATCACCTCCTCCTGCCTCCAAATGCAAGATACCCAAATATAAGAAAGGGCTCTCTTAAGAAAGCTAATGACGTTACTACAGGAACCTCTTTCTGGACACGCTGCCTCACAGTGTCTCTCCTCCATCCCTCTAAAATCTCCACCGAAACCCTTGACACCTTAAACACCCTGCCTCCTCCTGCTAGTGAGATCAAAGAGTCAAAGGACAGACAGTTTCCCAACAGTTCATTGCTTGCTTTAGTACAGAAGTAACATCACTACTCGATGGGACAACCTGGTGTGAGCTTTCACCCCCCGTTCACGGAAACCAGTCTAAACAGAAACAGTTACATCCCCAGCACCTCCATCACACTGCAGAAATCTTCACCCATGAGAAGCTGGGGGCCATAGGGAGCTCAGAAGCCATGTTATTGTACTGTAACCTCACAGGCAGGCAAGGACTCGTATTTGCTTTTCTTCTCCTTCACAGATGCCTCTGATATAAGGAAGTGGATGCATCCTCCGCTTTAAGAGGCAAATGCAATGGCTCCTCTTCCTTCTCCCTCTTCCCCCAGCATCTCCTTCCTAGACTGCTGCAGGCAAAAGGCAGCACACACCTTGGGGGGATCACCCTGAGGCAATGCTGCAGCACCTTGAAGCTGAGAGGGCACTGGGGAAGGCAGAGAAACAAGACTGTGCAAGTAGTCACTGACAGACCCACCAAGGACATGGAAAAGGACCAGAGCAGCTCTTGGCCCACGATGCTGCCCAAGGATCAGGAGGCTTTAGACAGGTGATAGGGGTGGCAATTTCTGCAGGAGGCCTACTCAGCCAGCCATCCCCAGTCCAGGAGGTTCCTCCAGTGCATTGATGATAACTTTCTGATGCAAATAGTGGATGAGCCAACTAGGAGAGGAGCGCTGCTGGATCTTATCCTCACTAACAAGGAGGGTCTGGTTGAAGAGGTGAAGGTTGAGGGCAGCCTTGGTTGTAGTGACCATGAGATGGTGGAGTTCAGGATCTCATGTGGCAGGAACAGAATAGCTAGCAGAATCACAACCCTGAACTTCAGGAGGGCCAACTTTGGCCTTTTCAAGCAATTGCTAGGGGAAATCCCATGGGACAGGGTACTAGAAGGTAAGGGGGCCCAAGATAGTTGGTTAGCATTCAAGGACTGCTTCTTCCGAGCTCAAGATCAGAGCATCCCAGCAGGTAGGAAGTCAAGGAAGGGTACCAGGAGACCTGCATGGTTGAACAGGGAACTGCTGGGCAAACTCAAGTGGAAGAAGAGGGTGTACAGATCATGGAAGGAGGGGCTGGCCACTTGGGAGGAATAGAAGTCTGTTATCAGAGGATGTAGGGAGGCAACTAGGAAAGCTAAGGCCTCCTTGGAATTAAACCTTGCAAGAGAGGTCAAGGACAACAGAAAGGGCTTCTTCAAATACATTGCAGGTAAAGCCAACACTAGAGGCAATGTAGGCCCACTGATGAATGAGGTGGGGGCCCTGGAGACAGAGGATAAAAAGAAGGCGGAGTTACTGAATGCCTTCTTTGCCTCTGTCTATACTGTTGGAGGCTGTCCTGAGGAGCCCCGGACCCCTGAGGCCCCAGAAGAAGTCAGGATAGAGGAGGAATCTGTCTTGGTTGATGAGGGCTGGGTCAGGGACCAATTAAGCAACCTGGACGTCCATAAATCCATGGGCCCTGATGGGATGCACCCGCGGGTGCTGAGGGAGCTGGCGGAAGTCATTGCTAGGCCACTCTCCATCATCTTTGCTAAGTCGTGGGCAACGGGAGAGGTGCCTGAGGACTGGAGGAAAGCGAATGTCACTCCAGTCTTCAAAAAGGGCAAGAAGGAGGACCCAGGTAACTATAGACCGGTCAGCCTCACCTCCATCCCCGGAAAGGTGATGGAACAACTTGTCCTTGGTGCTGTCTCTAGGCACATCAAGGATAGGGGGATCATTAGGGGCACTCAGCATGGCTTCACCAACGGGAAGTCATGCTCAACCAACTTGATAGCCTTTTATGAGGACATAACCCGGTGGATAGATGATGGTAAAGCTGTGGATGTGGTCTATCTCAATTTCAGTAAAGCGTTTGACACGGTCTCCAACAGCATCCTCGCAGCTAAACTGAGGAAGTGTGGTCTGGATGATCGGGTAGTGAGGTGGATTGTGAACTGGCTGAAGGAAAGAAGCCAGAGAGTGGTGGTCAATGGGACTGAGTCCAGTTGGAGGCCTGTGTCTAGCGGAGTCCCTCAAGGGTCGGTTCTGGGACCAGTTCTATTCAATATATTCATTAATGACTTGGATGAGGGAATAGAGTGCACTGTCAGCAAGTTCCCTGATGACAGACAACTTGGAGGAGTGGCTGACACAACGGAAGGCTGTGCTGCCATTCAGAGAGACCTGGACAGGCTGGAGAGTTGGGCAGGGAGAAATTTAATGAAATATAACAAGGGCAAGTGTAGAGTCCTGCATCTGGGCAAGAACAACCCCATGTACCAGTACAAGTTGGGGACAGACCTGTTGGAGACCAGCGTAGGGGAAAGTCACCTGCGGGTCCTAGTGGACAACAGGATGACCATGAGCCAGCAGTGTGCCCTTGTGGCCAAGAAGGCCAATGGCATCCTGGGGTGGATTAGAAGGGGTGTGGTCAGCAGGTCGAGAGAGGTTCTCCTGCCCCTCTACTCTGCCCTGGTGAGGCCGCATCTGGAATATTGTGTCCAGTTCTGGGCCCCTCAGTTCAAGAAGGACAGGGAACTGCTAGAGAGAGTGCAGCGCAGAGCCACGAAGATGATTAAGGGAGTGGAACATCTCCCTTCTGAGGAGAGGCTGAGGGAGCTGGGTCTCTTTAGCTTGGAGAAGAGGAGACTGAGGGGTGACCTCATTAATGTTTATAAATATGTAAAGGGCAAGTGTCATGAGGATGGAGCCAGGCTCTTCTCAGTGACATCCATTGACAGGACAAGGGGCAATGGGTGCAAGCTGGAACACAGGAGGTTCCACTTAAATATGAGGAAAAACTTCTTTACGGTGAGGGTGACTGAACACTGGAACAGGCTGCCCAGAGAGGTTGTGGAGTCTCCTTCTCTGGAGACATTCAAAACCCGCCTGGACGCATTCCTGTGTGATATGGTCTAGGCAATCCTGCCCCGGCAGGGGGATTGGACTAGATGATCTTTCGAGGTCCCTTCCAATCCCTAACATTCTGTGATTCTGTGATTCCATTTCCCTCCATAACTACCCAACTATTGACTAGAGTGGAAATCGGTGGGGCAGATGCATGAAGGCCTGTAAGACGTCTGCCCAATCCTAGAGAGACCTCCACCCTTATCAATAACTGCTCTTCACCCCCATCCACAGCACCTAAGCACCCAAGGGAGGGTGGCAAGCAGCATACTTGACACAGCAAGGTAGCTGCTGGGACCCCTCCTGTTCTCCGCAGTTCTGAATGCTTGTATAAGCCAGCGTTTCCTTATCGTTAGCCCACAGTGTTCATTTTGTTGGCCATGGTGCCTTTCCCCCATTATCTTCCCTATTTCTCCTGTTATAAAAACCCAAGGCCACCTTTTCTTCTACCCTTTCATCTTATGATCTGTGGGCCATGTTATTCTCCAGCATATAACATTTTGTTTGTATCTCCAGGCATACACCCCAGAGAGTTCCCCTATCCAGACGGATTCTTAAGCTTTGCTTAAAATGGTGCACCTTGTGCCTTCCTAGCAAGAGTGTTAGCTCATGTGAAGCAGTACGGAGCTGGGATATGGAGTCTGGGTCACTGGGTAGTGCCAGGCCATTGTGAGGCTGGATGGGTACAGTCCCTCTCTGAAAAGCTGCTTTTAATTTTTGTATGCAGGATAAATACGTGGAGAGTTTGGCAACTAAGTGCTGTGCGAACATGAGAGGGGCAGTAGTTTCTGGTACTAAAGACATCTAATTGTGCAGGGCCTCCAGGGAATACACATGTGCCAAACTGGGAAGGATGTGGTTATTCTCCGAAAGAACTTGATCTACCAGATGTTTAAGCACAGGAAAGATAGATGATTTTTTTTCCCCAGGAAGCTCTCATCTGTCTCACTACAGGGATGGAAAGGAACAGATATCTTTGGTAAGAGGACATCCTTTCCACGCTGCAAAGACTGATAATCCAGGCCTGTCCTCTGTGCCTCTATATCATAGCAAGTTTCTCTCCTGCCATTTACAGTAGCTGCTTACACAGCTCTTATGCTCCCCTGCACACCTCCCCTTCTAATAGCTAAACAGAGAGGAAGCAACTCTTCACTCATCTCCACTACATAGTTCAGGAGAAAAGGCCAGATATATGCATCTTTTCCTCTGGCAAAGAAATTGCTACTGTGGATGCAGCAATCACAGTTGCATACAATACACAGAAAAGGTCCAAAAAGGCAAGGGGAGACAAAGCAACCATGTTTGCCCCAAAGAGAGAGAAAAAAGCAGCAAGCTTTGTGGCACAGACACTCCTACCCCTTCCTTTGGAATGGAGTAGAGAACTAAAGAGATGACAACAGTAGTTTTAGAAATTGTCATATTTAATCGCTGTACTGTCACACTGAAAAAGAAAGCGCTGACATTTGACCACACACCCTATCCCATGTGCTCCTCTCCTGGACCATTAGCTTTTTGTGGTCTTTATCAACGAAGGCACAGATAACACCCTGCAGCCAAGTTGTCATCCTGAACATCACATCCATCTTGCAAATGGGAAACTAAACTCGCGTTCCATCTCCATCTGCATGCAATAAGGGCCTGGGCTCCATATAGCCTTACGACCCATGCAGTGCTGTGGACAAACAGCGACTCTCACATTTGCAGGAAAGCACCTGAACACCACAAAGCCCTCTTCAGAAAGAAAGCATCAGAATCCTCTTTCATTCTTAAGCTAGATTTGTAAAAGATGTAAGCATCATCAGCCTTGCAAAGATGTCCACAAATGTACCTTGGTGGTTCACCAAGGCCTGCAAGACAATCAAGTTGCCGTTGCCAGGGCTGCCAAGGGCCAATGCACTGCATGCGAGCTGTTAATGTGGTGCTTGATCCCATACAGTTTGACAACTCACGCACAGCAGAGGGAAAACAGTGTGGGCCATCTGTACACAATGGTATACAATTTTGTTCACTTGTCTACTATTCAAAGGAAGATAATGTGGAGAATGACCTTTGAAATCGTGGTCACCACATGACCCTCAGCAGACTTGTCTTCCCTCATCTGATTTGCTACTCACCAGGTAAAGTTCACAAGGTTCCACATGGCAACAGCCACTTCCTTAAAAACACAGAGATGATCTGGAAATTGCACATGACGATGGTGAAGTGTAAGGACAAATACCAGCTTCAAATACACCTTTTGATGTCTGAAAGCTTTGTACCCACTGCTGGCTTTCCCCAGCTCCAAGGATGGTGTGTTCCCACCGGTCTGGGCTCAGCTCCCAAGCCCTAACCACCTCCTAACAACGAAGGCAAAGCAGTTCCAAACTCAGTAACTCTGTCCATATTTTCCTTCCCTACCCAAACAGCTTTAGGGAAGTCTGCATGACTCCATTCATTCACAGGTGTCCTCTTGGAGCAGGCTATAGCCACAGGACTAAGTCCATCACTCCACACCTACGGTGCCTTGGTTTAGCCAGCAACCACACCTAGCACACAAGCGTGAAGAGCGGGTCCGAGACACAGGCTGCACAAGGAGACTCAGAAACCAACAGGTCTTGCAGTTACATGTGAACACTAGACAGGGCACTGCGGAAGGAACAGCAATTTGCAGGGGACCAACAACAGGATACCACAATATTTCCCAGAAAGGTCTGCTGTTGAGACAAGATCTGGAAAACAGCCTTCCATAGGCCAGCTTCAGACCGTGTGCACAGTAGGACTTGGCCTAAATCTAGTCCAGAGTAAAACCCCTTAGTCACATGCAGTGGACAGGCAAGAAGTGTGCTAACAACTTCAATTAGTGATCCACTCCTGTAACACCAAATTACCTGCTAGTGTATACACAGCCTCTGAACACGGATAAAGATGAGGCTCTGGGAATCACACTGTTAGCACCATCTCAATGAACCCCAGTTAACATAAGGTAAATAACCCTCTCTTCGTCAAGCGTGCATTACTTTGGACTCCCATGCATTCTCATCAGCATCCTTTCAGAACAAGGAGCAAGGAAGTACTATTCACATTATCAAGGAGACAAGGAATGCCGTTCAGACAAAGCAGCATTACATTTTGCAGATGACTGATACGCTTAAAGTCAGTGGATAGGATTACACACATTCGCCTGTCTGGTTTCAGACAATCTGCACGAGCTAATCGCACTTGATGAAGGGCCTCAGTACTACAGGTAACAAACAATTTTACTGGCTGTAATTTAGTGTACCCATAGGAATCAGCAAAGATGGTTTATGAATGCGTTGCTGTAAGAACCAGTGTAAGAGCTAACGATGACTTACATTTCTTTGGAACATCTGAGAGCAAGAGAGCGCAAAACCAAAAACACACTTCCCAATTTGTATGGTATTGTACAAAATTACACAGAAGTGTATAATTCATATATTTTTGAATCCTTAGCCAAAGCTTTTCTACAAGCAACATGGTGATGCTCAAAACAAAATTATTCATGTCCAACTATTTTGTATTTCTGGAGACTTACCCAGCACAGAAGTCAGTCGTACTGCTTTGTATTTCCCTTGATCCATATGACATGTCTATAAAAAAATACTTTGGCATTTGCCAACTTTCATTTAACTAGCAGAAATTTAGCCGTTTCACTACCAAAATCTTTTGTGACCACCACTTTACTCTGATAAGGTAGAAAAGTTACCTTAGATTGTCCTAAGTAACATATGATGTACAGCATGCTACATTTACCACTTTTTACACAAGCTTTCCCTGTCAGTTAGTACCAGCGATACATGGTAAAGAAATAGCAAAAGTGTTACAATTAAAATATGACTTAAAGAGCCCCTTGTGCTTGTTGCATTGGGTCAACGTCCACACCCCTGCACCCTTTCTCCAATTTAGGCTCTGAGGCAGCATCGAGGACAAAACGTAACTCCAGGCAGATAGAGAATATTGATTGCTCTCCTAATTGAAACTGAGCTACCAAAAAATTAAGAGCAGAGAGATTTAAGCTTCAAGTTTTAAGTATTATTGGTTCATGTATTACACCAAGCACTGCTCATATGGAGTAAGAGGGAGAGGCAGGATGTCTGTCTGTAGAGGTTCCAGTAAATTCACACCTGTGCTATTTTGCAGAACATCCCAGTAACAACCTTCTACACTAAACAACACTTATTTCTTGAAAACTCCCAACCTACAGAAAGTGGACAGCTTCCTCCTCCCTGTGTGTATGCACACACATACGCATGTGTACCGATTTAAACTTGCCAGACACCAGTTTCCAGTTTTTGGAAGTATATATATATATATTGAATTAATTGTAAATTTATATTTGGAAGCAAATTAAATGATCACATTAAGAATTTTAACTCACAGAACTTCAGTTTTTTGAAGGTACTTCTTAATCCACTTCAAAATGATTTTGGTAGTTTAAACCAACCCTCTCCTACAATTTCTCCCACTGCTGCAGCCAGTTGCACTGAACTCTCCATAGACACACACACATATTCTGGCACATGGTCATGAACTCAGGTGAACGGAAAACTCAATACTGAATCATTTTTCCAGTCTCTCTGAGGTACTTTATTGTTCTCTGTGGGACATTTTCCAGGGTTTTGTATAGCCTGCTTTAAAAACTCACTGGCAAGCCTTTTGCCTTTGTCCTGCTACAGACCTGTAGATCTTACCCAGGACAGGAAGTCTTAAGGGCTTGTCTACAGTGGACGCATTCCAGAACTGCAGCAGAACAGATTAAGAGATATGAACAAAAAGTTACAACACAGCAATATTCTCTGCCTTGCTGGAAACAATGCCTTCTGTGGACAACCTATTCCAGGATAGTTAAAGTAGGAATTACTTTGGAATCAGAAGTGACTTGGTTTTGACGATGACCACGAGGGGGAGTGACACCTATTTAAGTATAGCTGTAGTGAACCAGCTGTTCTGCTATATGCCCATCCATTTTCTCACTAGATCCTGGATCTAGTGAGATCCAAAAACCCTGGATCTTCAGCCTCCCAATCTGAGCTAGTAGGAACATGAGCAGTGTTACTGTTAAACTGCTTTGAGATACAGATACTGTAAGCATCTGCAAATAATTAGATTCCACTGTCATGCAGCTGTTTAGCTAACATACCCAAACCACAAAACTTCACACTACAAGTCATGTGGTTTTACTTTCCCAAAATCACCATTTGTTGTATAAACAAAACTAATCCAAATATAAAGCAAAACTCAAGTAGCCTAAACTCAGTCTGCCAAGTTGAAAGCTCAGAATAAATAAAAAAATAAAAGTGGTGGATATGAAGGGAGCAACTGGAAATGATGACTCTTCTATTGCAGAAAATGAGATTCCAGAGGGACTATCATCACTAGCCAGAACACCCATAGCAGAGGCTGTAAGATTGAGTTAGTCTTTCTTCCTGCTCTAATCAGTTCAGTGTTCTGGTTTATAGCACACCATTATGAAGAGATGATACATGAGGCAGAAATGTAAGACCATAGACCAGCTGGTGATCCAGCTGATTTCCTGGAGGACAAGCACCACCTGAGACAGTGGTTCCACACAATCCTCTCCTGGAGGATTACTATGAAGACACCACCCCAGAAATGCCTATTTAACACCTTTCCAGAAAGCAGAGAAACTGTACAGAAGCCTTTGTGCTCCAGCAGATGGCAAGCACAGCTCTTCTGGCTACACAAGACATCCTCCTCCCGCCCCTCCCCCAAGAACACATCAGTAGAGCCTTGAGAGTGGGATGTGGGAGAGAGTTACCACTGTGAACTCCAGAGTGAACTTCACCTTCAGGTAAGACTTGTCCCCTTGACAATTCTTTGTTCTTTCTGGGAGTAAACACTCCAGATAAGTAATGGGAGGACATTTCCAGAGGGGACAGAAGCAGAAAAAAGGACTAACATCAAGGCCCTTTCTGCACAAAATACTTTGGTTTCTTGAAGAAATCTCTGCCATATGCCCTAAGATTGCATGATTAAACAGCTTGCTCAAAGTCAGTTAAGATAAAGTGAGGAAAACAAACCTCATTCTCAAACCCCACCGTTTACATCCTAAGACCATGCCTAGTCTTGAGAACAGGCGGTGGGGAGGGGGAAGAGAGATGGAATTAAAAAAGCCTTTAAGCATTCCTGAGGAGGATCAAAAGAAAGAAGTTTTAACCAACGTAATATTAAAATTCTTTCTTTGGTATGCACGAAGTTTGGACTACCAATTACAGAAAAATTCAAGCTCTTAAAACAACAGAAGCCTCCTCCACCTCCCAACCCGCTGCCTCTTTATGGCTGCAAGATGAAATTAAACAATACCCCAGAAGTCAATAGCTCCTCCTCCTCTGCTGCAACACCAAGTCCCCTGAAAAGCAGAACACCCTTTGACAATCCTGAGAAGGTTCCGCGTTGCAATCGACCATGGACAAACTATGCTGGTGCTATTACTGAATACCATGCAGAATCACAACAAAATGTGTAAGTGACATTGGTACACACTGGTCTCCCTCAGAAAAAAGGCCCAGCAACGAACCCGCCTAAGTTTACCATATTAACTCAAATCTAACCGCTAGCAACAGATTCAACACAAGCTACACAGAGTGGAGGGAAACTTCCTTACCCTTTCACTAGTACAGCAGCTGTCTGAAAAATTCAGTTTGACCAAGCAGTCAATCAGCACTGCTGAATCACAACTAAAGGCAGACAGATCAGCACCCATACACTTTAGATGGTTTAGAAATGTCTGCACAACACTAGAGTAGTGAGGTACACCAAATTAGAGGCCAGACAGTGGCAACAACAGGACACTAGAAAGCAAATGAAACGGGGTAGGGAAATCAAATCCTAATAGACACTGTTGTTCCACATAGCCACCCAGTCAGTTGTCTGACTACTTATCAACCACTGCAGTAGTCAGAGGTGGTTACACGTGAGACAAGATGGAAGAAGAGAGAAAACAACAAAACTTCTCACTACCACACAGTTCTTACGAAGTAGCTGTATGAGAACAGGTAAGCCATGAACCTTTTCCACAAGGTGCATAAGGGATGCACTAGGCACAAGTTACTGACAGTTCAGAAAAGTCACTCATGGCAAACTAATAAAAATGGCTCTGTGGTCTCTCTGTTGTAACAGCAGCATGACTGGAAGGCACAAATACTGACAAAAACTGGCTCAACAGCTGTAGTTAAGACAGACCAAGTAAGGACCAGCAGTAAAGCTGACAAGATAAAGCGACAGACGCTGTAGAAAGCATTCCTGACAAATGATGACTGGAGAAGGCACTGCACAGAGTTTGCAACTGAAGCCTATAGCCTGCCTTCCAATTTAAAAGCCCAAAATTTACCTGAGATCTGCAGCCGAATTAAGTTGCTTGCACACAGGTGTCTTAACATTCTTAACAGAATCTCCCATACATCTACACTGGCCTGGCAAACACGACACAAGACCAAAGCCTGCACCCTTCCAGGCTGGCAGCTAGAGGCCAAAGAGGGAATCGTTACTATCCCAGGCAACACTAAAAAAACGTTTTGGCAACTTAACCAAGCTCCTCCTCCAAGCTCAGTAAAGAATATGCAAATAAGATTTTAGCAATAGTAGCCATCTCCAATACCACCTATATATTTTTTTTTAACCAGAAACTTCTTAATTTTCAACTCACTGTCTGCACAGCACAAGATGGTAAGCTTTTCAAGACCTGTGTTAAGATATTCCCCCTCCTCTTACCAGTGAAAAGCCATTATTAAAACAGGTTTAAAACTTGTTTTACAAGCCTCTCACCCAGAGAGGCTCTCTCCCTTTATAGCTATTGCTATCGGCAAAGCCGTTCCACAAGGCGGCATATTCTCAAGGGAGCCACGTTACAGTCAGTTCAGGTAGGAAAGTGTTTGTTTTCAGAAAAAAAAAAAAGTTGCTGTTTCAGCAGTCAAAAGACAACAAAATGCAAAAGCCACAATGGAGAATAGGGCTAAGAGTAAGTTTAGATACCTCTCCTTAGTAGACATAAGCTAAGAGAGGAAAAAAGAGTGACTTCTAAACATTATTGTTGCACTACCTGAGTTCAGGCGGGCCAGGATATCATAAGCTACATCCCCAAAGAATTTAATGAATGGCTCTGTGTATCAGTGAGGTGCCTGGGCTATATGTGATCAGCTCTGCATAGCCACATTGCTGTGCTACACCCATTCCTCTTCCACTCTAATACAGGATCCAAGGTGGGGGGAGAGAGGGGAGGTGTCTATAGCTCCCTTACACAGTGCTTATACAACCAAGCAGCTATAGTGCACTCCAAAGAGATTTAAAGAAACATACAGTCACTAAACATTATCTGCCCTGTCATTCAGTGCAACAAATATCATGAACCATTTCTCAATGACAAAAAAGGTGGTTTCACAGTGTTTATATTTACATACCACAGTAGGGGTGGGAGAACTTACCTCCATCTGGAGGGCAGCCGTGTCCTGATCATAGTGTCCCATGATGTTTGGGAAAAAAGTCATATTGTAAGGCATTCCTGAACATCTGGAAATAGAAATTGGCTCACACGTGAATAAACTGTGCCCTTGCACCAGAGTTAGAAGTAAACTGCAAGTCGCAGAGAAGACAAGCACTCCCATTTTGTCAGGATCTCCAACTTCAGCACATAGCTCTGTTCAGCAGTTAGCCCGGCTTTGCACAAGGAGAGCAACACACATTATCCTCCGCTGGCTCCAGCGCACGGCAAGGGCACGGGCAGCGAGGCAGACGATCAGGCTCCCCACCGCTGCTCTAGGTGTTTCCCCATGTCGGCTGGCCGCCGTTTCACCGAATCCCTTCCTCCTCGAGCCTGTACGCTGCATAAGCGGGAAAAGACAGCACAGAGTAACTCACAGCAGAAACACCCCGACCGCGACCACCCGCCCGAAGGCCGCACTCGGCCCCCTCCCAAGCCCGCAGGAGTCAGGGCAGCTCCCGCCGGGACCGCACCGCACCCCCGCTCCGCCAGGGCACCGCCCGCGGCTGCCCCCGGCTCCCACGTACCCCGCGGGGGCCGCCTCGCCCACGGGGAGCGGTGTGTTCGGCCACCGCTCCCGCCCGGGCCCCGGAGCCACCGCTGCTCCCAACGCCTCCTTGTCGGCGCCCGGTTCCCAGCCCCGCCCCGGGAAGCGGTGCCCGCGGGGCCGGGCGGGGAGCCGGCCCAGAAGTCGGCCCAGGAGCCGGGGGCTCGTCGGGCGCGGCCTCGGCGCCGCATCCCCGCCACGCCCGGGCCGCGCCCCCCGCCGCCCCCTCACCGGGACCCGCCTCCCAAGGGACGCTTCCCCCTCGGCGGCCGCCCTGGGGCACCGCACGCCACTCCGAGGAGGAGCCGCCGCTCCCCGGGACGGGACCCACCCCGCCGGCGGCGCCGGCCCGCTGCCCCGCCGCGCTCACCCCCACCGGCTCGGCCCGGCCCGGCAGCGACCCCCTCCCGCCGCGGCTGCGAAGGCCGCGGCCGCCCCGCGCCACCGACAGGATGTGGCGTCTGGCGGCGGCGGCGGCGGAGGTGCGGGAGGGCGGGCGGTGCTCGCGCGATACTTGGCGGGCGGGGGCGGGGCGGCCCGCCCCTGGGTGCGGGCCGGGGTCCGCTCACGGCGGGGCCCCTCCGGGAGTGCGCGGGGCTCCGGGGGCCACGGACACAACCCCCTCGGCGGGGCCCGGGGTGCGCAGGGCTGTCCGTGCCCCAGCGCACCTCAGGTGCATGTTCAGCCTCAGCTGGGAAATGAAAATTCCGTCTGAATTTTCATTTTGAAATGAAATTTTCCGTCTGAAAATGAGGAAAAACTTCTTTACTTTGAGAGCACTGGAACAGGCTGCCCAGGGAGGCTGTGGAGTCTCCTTCTCTGGAGATACTCAAAACCCGCCTGGGCATGACCCTGTGCAACGTGCCACGGGGAACCTGCTTTGGCAGGGGGTTGGACTAGATGATCTCCAGAGGTCCCTTCCAACCCCAGCCATTCTGTGTTTCTGTGAGAAAGTCCCCGAGGCTGAACGCAGAGACGTGAACGGCGCGAAAAATCCTTACACACCATTGTTGACACTTAGGTTTTCCTAAAAATACTTGGTATTAACTCTGCAATGCGCTAGATAAATAGTAAGATGATTTACAGACTTTCAAGCGTGGGGAAAGGACCTTGTCCCGCCTGTGGAAGCGACCTGGAGGCTCATTTCCAAACAAGCGCCTGGGCCGCTGCCAGCCACGCCGCTGCCGAGAGGTGCGGGGGCTCTGCGGGCAGCTGCGCGCTCTCGCTGCCACAGTCCTGCAAAACCCCTGAATCCTCGTGAGGTGAGGGGTGTGGACGTTCGTTAGATGAGGCTAAGGCTGAGGAGGAGGTTGATATTAGAAGTCTATGTGGAGCGATTTAATTCAATGAAAGAAAGGGAAGCGATTTCAGGTATTTACAAAGAAAAGAGATGCTGAGGTGAGAACAAAGGGAAATGAGTGTCCAGATGAAGGAGGAGCTCTGGGCTCTGGTGCTCAGGCTGCTGCTGTCTTCCAGCGATCTGGCTCAAGGAGGTGTGAGCTGCCCTCCTGCTGCACCTACGTCTGCTGCTGGCTGAGACCACACACACCAGACGAGTACATGGCCGAGAGCACTCAGCTCTGTTCACAAACACAGGCCCGAGCGAATGAGACCTAACTATAGAAATGACGAAGGTTACTAGGCAGAGATGACCGAATTTCCCTGCGCGGAGCCACCTGAGGTCTCCTCAGGCTGCTGCTCAGCCATGCAACTCGCGCTGTGCTCCAGGACTGGAACAGGAAACACCAGATGCCGAGACATGCAAACCAGGTTTAGAAATGGTTTGACGATGTTCAGGCAGAGCTGCCTGTCTGCTAGTGTGCCCCAAGGTAGTCTGTGCAGAGTCAGGCACATTTACCCAGACCATCTGCCCATAGATGGTGGAGAGTGTGAAGCTGCACACGGTTATTCAGAGGACCACAATCTCTTCGTGCAGATCATTTGTGTATCATTTCCTGTGTCACCCCACAGAAACACGAAACCCCTCAGATTCCCTTATGTGAAACCATTTTAGCACCTGTATGAATCATGAGGAGGGTTATACCTACCTGCTACAGATCCACATAGCTGTAATGGAATTGAATTTGCTGTATGAACAAGCAACTGCATGGGGAGGTGACTAACATTTTCCCAGCAGGTTTCACAGGTGACATTAACGAAATCTTCCTGTTTGCAGGTTGTGGAAGTGAATGTGCTCAAGTGTACGAAGACACCTACATTATCTTCTGTCATTGTTCCAGTTCTCATCTTCCAGCTGGCTTCTGTCCTAATCTCTCTCAGTAGCTCCTTCCCATCATAGAAATATCAGATTTTTCTTTTCATGAGCTCTGAGAGGCTGCACACTGTGCAGGTCTGGCAGTGAGAGCACCAGGAGCGTGCAAGAGAGAGTCTCCCCACTCTGCATCTGCAGAAGCCATTCTAGGGAAGTTCTTGCTCAGCCCTTGATGAGGTTGCTGAGTTGCTCTCTGCTCTGGGAACACCATCAGTTCCTTGGATACGCTGAAAGCTTGCAGGGATTGGACGTGTTCAGTGCCGATTCACATTCCAGCAGATTTCTACGGAATTTGCTTTCCTTTCTACTTTCATTGACTAAGCCTATAGGTCTTTGCATTGAAACGGCAGCAGAACTGTCTAGGACCATCTGTAGCAAGTGAAAAGTCTCTGCTTCCTGGTATGTAGGGTTGACAAATTCTCAGATAAGCTTCTGTTATAATTTCAGTATGGGAAAACCAGTGTGTCTTACATGATTTTCATGAAAGCTGAATAACAAATTTTGCTGAAACCACCAGACTAAAATCCAAGGTGTGGAAATTTCATCCAAACCATAGAAGTCTGTCAAAGTAACAAGCACCTGAAAATAGGGTATTGTGAGGACTTTAGCAACCTTAGCTGTGGGATCTGCTAGTATCATACTGCATAGATATGGCATTATATATAGTGATGGCTTAGTTCCTTCTGTCAGAATGCATTTGCATACATAAATTAAATCTCTATACCCCAGATATAGATAAATAACATTGTTTTCCTTCCTTAAAGACTCTCATGCTTTTGTTAGATGATGGGAAAAGACAAAGAAAAAAAAGGATGAGCCCTTTCTTCAATCACATTATTAATATACTTTCTTTGCTCACAACCTAGTTGCTAAGCAAGTTATTCCAGAGGTTGGTTCTCAAAGCCATCATCTAAATATAATTGTTTCTGTCTCTGTAAAGATCTTGACTAACCAGAGAGAGGAATGTGAGCACTCTCACTGGTATCTAGCAAAGCACCTTTAAGTATCATTAAGTATTTTAAGCATGTGCTCAAATATATTGCTGATTAGGGATGCAACTACTTGGATATGTAAGTGCTTTGCTCACCTGGCACTGGAGATATTGTTAACATTTCAGTTAATGTAATATTAATTTGCTGACCTTTCTCTGGCACCACTTCAAATGATTATAGTCTAGCAATTTTTACTATAAAGAGTTTCAGTGATTTAGAGCCTTGTTCAAATGCAGCAGAGGGGGTTTCAGCAGTGGCCGACAGCAGCTCCCTTCCAAGCTCTGCTGGCTCCCACCACCCGTGTGATGGATGTGGTGGAACAGATTGTGTGCCATCCCCCCTGTGCCCACACTCCATCCGTCTAGCTTAAACCTATCCTTGGCAGAAACGTTGACAGCTTGCCTGGGCTGTGAACTGAAGCACCCTTTTCTCCTTCAAATTTTTGTGGGGACATCCCTCCAGGAAGGGCAAACAGCAACGTGACCACATTTAACTGCTGCCTGAATGTGTTAGTGCCCCACGTGCTCATGCACTAGGAAGGAAGGATCTAAAATGGTCAGCAGTTGTCAGGAGGAAGCCTGCCTCTGAGACACAAGGGTATGTGTGTGTGTGTGGCTTTAGTGTTTGGAGTCTGCACACAAGCAGTTGTACGCTGGCTCGAGCTGTCTCCTGTTGGCACATCTCACAGAATCACAGAATCACACAGAATCACAGAATGTTAGGGATTGGAAGGGACCTCGAAAGATCATCTAGTCCAATCCCCCTGCCGGAGCAGGATTACCTAGACCATATCACACAGGAACGCGTCCAGGCGGGTTTTGAATGTCTCCAGAGAAGGAGACTCCACAACCTCTCTGGGCAGCCTGTTCTAAAAGCTTTGTAACTGAGTTACACTGTTGGAACATTGTACCAAAGTTTGACTTAACGTAATTTAAATATTACAGATTTGCCAATTATATAGTTTGATGTTGGCTGATTCAGTTATAAGGTTCATAATGTTCCTATTATTCTGCATTTAAAACACATTATTCATGATTTGGTGAAATTTAAAAGGACTAAATAGCCAGTAGATGGCACCAATAAATCCTGTTGTGAGACTTAAAATTGAAAAGTGTAATTCTTGTCTTTTTCTCAAATGCATTTTGGAAATCAAAAAACTAGACAAAACTGCATTACTGATATAATTTATTCTTAGTAGTTTACAGTAATAGTCAGGGAAAAGATTTCAGTTTATAACCAGAATGTGTTTCCTAAGTCAAAACTCTACCATTTAATTGAACACATAAACTCATGAGAAAGGCTTGGTAAGAACACATAGATGTGTTACAGTAATTTCCTAGGTATTTAGAAAATCCAGTTAATGCCTTCTGAGCACTTCTCCCATCTCATGCAGCTGTGTCAGCTTAAACTTTTCTTTATAATATGTTTTTTTGCATAAAGCCTTTAAACTGTAACCCCCCCCAACCAATAGCAACAAAAACTGGAGAAGGAAGCACATGGAGAAAGCCAGAAGGTTTTTGTATTGCCATGTGCTAACCTCATTACTGGGTACTTGGAACCCGTGTCATCTTCTTCCCTGAACAAAGTATGACCTATTTAGACTTTAGTCCTTCAGAATATTTTGTCTGTGTGGGTTGTGGCACCCACACATAAGAAGGTGTTTACTTCCTTTATGCTAGAAGAATCTCATCTTTCATTTGTCTGTAAATGACAACACTGTGCCTCCACAGCGTTGGTTTAATAAAACAGTGTTTATGCTAATAGTATTCCTTTCCCAACAGGTTACCTCACCTAGCCTCAGATATTAAGCACAAAGTAAACTAACCAGGAAATACGCTTGTAAAGAGTAAGCTTTCCTGAGAACCATCAGGGATATTTCATTCCTTGTGGACTTTTAGCAGCTGCCTTCACTCCTGGTAAATCTGCAGCCTATCTGTCTTGGGTGACAGTAACAGCAGCAGCGATGGTGCGTGTTTTTCTGGACTGAGCCCTTCTTGTCTCGTTGTTTCTGTGACTGGGGCAGTACTTACTCTGGACAATGTCACGAAGGCTGAGGGAAAGGAAATCTGTGCTACAGGGCATGAGTCATTTCCAATGGAAAAGACTGATAGAAACCAAGCACTCTATTAGTGGACAGGCAAGGTACAGGTGACATGGTGACACTGACAGCAAATCAGAAAGTCCTCACTTAATGGTGTATGTTGGAGCTTTGCTCTTTGCTCCCTCCAAAACACTGATGCACTAACTTGAGTTCAACTGTCCCTATCAATAAGATGTGCAATTAGCAAAGCGGGATTGACTTCACACACGTTTCAAATGCTGCTTTTTAAGTTGGTAGTTCAATATATTTATTGAAATGTGAGAATGGCAGGGTTAAAACAAAACAATAGTTTTGGAAGCTCAGTTGCTAACTACTACAAGGTGATTCCAAAGGCAGACTAACTAGCATCCACAGCACTGTTCCAAGGTATTGGTAATTACACCCATCCCATACCCAGCTAATGTGTACTGTCTTCCCATCATAACAATCCTGTGCTGCAGGGACTTCCCAGGTTCTGGGGAACTACGTAACAGAGTACCTTGTACAAAAAACCAGATCTGTCTGTAAGTACAACCTCCTGACATCTCCTCCCAGTGGGATTTCTGGAGTGGCAAATTCACTGTTTGCTAAACTGTGAAGGAAGAAGTTCAGATAGGAAGTAAAAATTTTTGGTTTTCATTGCTTCACAATCTCATGTTTGTCTTTAATAGCATTTATTTGAAATTCTATGGAGTAAAGTTATTGTTAATGTATGAGAATTAAGTAGAAAGTATCATGATCACTGTATCCATCTTTATGAATAGAACTGCAAGTTGTTTTCTGTCAATATTTTTGTCACTGTTTTGACCTGTTTATAATAACAGTAAAATTATTTTAATTTTATAGTTTTAATAATCAGAAATAATGAATGGACCTTCTTTTCCTAAGCTTCTTCACAGGTACTCCCAAGCTATTATAAAATGGAAACAGCATGCAGAATACTAAATATGTTTTCAGCTGAGATGTACAGTTCTGCCCAAGATCAATGCAGAATACAAAAATGAGTCACACTTTAGATCTTAGGGTAACTGTAAACACATAACAACTCATTTCTCGGGTTAATAAAATCTGCTGCACTCCAGGTCTTGCGTCAGCATTACTGTTTTAAACTAGGATTTGCAAAATATGCTTATGGAACCAGTTATACCACATCCTGGGAGATAGTGCTGACCACTGTTAACACTTACAAATTGTATAAACCTCATTTCCTCAGTCTCCTTCCGTGTCTTTTCATCCTTGCTGTTTAGGATCAACTATTATCTCTCCAGTCAATGTCTGGAAATGAAGCCTTTCCATCCAAGAATTAGTATTCAGAAAGATTATGGAGCCAACTCTGTGAGTGTGAAAGCATCCCAGATACAAATTATGGCAGAAAAAGGAAATGTGAAATATTGTTGGACAAAAAATAATAATAGACAAAGCCAATAATGAATGAGAAAGGAAAGGCTCTAGGATGTGTCAGTAGTTCATAAACAGAAAAAAATTGCTTCTTTAGCAAGGAATTGATTCTAAGCACAAAAGTGCATTTTCTTGACTATATCTAGTTAACATTCAAATCTGCCTTCCCACCTGGCGTAGCAGAGTTTTGTTAATCCGCAGATATCATCAGCTATGACTGACAGATGATTTGAAAGAAGCGGAGTCAGAGAAGGGGATAAACACTACTCCGTTATGTATTTTTACATAATTTTTGTAACAAAGGCTACTGGTTCCATGTTTGTGCCTTCATTTTCTTTCTTGGACTTTCTGCCATGTAACTGAATGTGTTCAACTTGAAGGGGAAAGAGGAAGCCAAAAGGTAAAGCTTCAAATAGAGAAGGAAGACCAGGAGGCAAGGGGGAAGGGACAGAGGGCCAGGATTCTCCAAGGCAATGGGATGAGAAGCAGAGGAGAAAGGCCAGGAGGCTCTTTGCTTCTCTGAGGAGGGCAGACAGGGGGCTGGGCGAGAGTTTACTTGCTGAGTAGGGACAACATACAAAGTTCAGCTCTGGGCAATTGCTGAGGATCTTCTGAAGCATCCAGAATGGCAAAGCAAAGCAAAAATGTGGCATATAAGCAACAAGGAAAGAGATGCGAGGTGGGATTTATGTGTGTTGGTGACACAGGAATCCTAACCTGCCCTTCTCAGAGCCTTCATGAAGGCCTGTGGTCTTGGTTTCCAAAATGGGAGTATGGATGAGAAGTATCTATAAAGCATTCCCTCTTACAAAAGGAAAGTGGAAGGCACTCGTGCCATCATTTCCTGGATCCTGGAGAACTTCTGTGAGGCAAAGAGACACTTAGGGTTCATGGGAGACTTCTCTGGCCTTCCTTGCCAACAGCAGCCTAATCATCATGGTTGTCTTTGCCCTCAGAGGATCTAAACTGCCCTTGAATGATAGGGATGCCCATGTCTCCTTCCACAGAGGCACTCATGTACGTTGGTGTGATGTCCCTGTCCCACAATATAACACAGTTCAAATCCTTACAGTAGCATCATTTCTATTCTCCTCTTTGCACTTGCATTATACTAACACATGCCTCATTATATTTTGCACCAAATTAATTCAACTTCCTTTGCAAAACTCAGGTGAAGATGTTTAAGCAAGTGTCGTGGAGTAACTTACACTAAAAAAAGGATACTAACTTTTTTAATAGAAGACAAAGAACAAATTCTGTTATCATATTAAAAAAAATTAATGTATTCATTGATTTACACTGCTATAACTAGCATCAGTATTTAATCCAGTGCACTGACATCTCCATAATTCCATGATTCCTATGTTTCCCTCGTTCCATTCTCTTCTCTGTGCCTGTTTTGGCAAGATATACATGTTTCTGCATCTCTGCCAATTGCATTGTGTCTTTTCTTCAGCCACTAGCAAATCCAAGGTTTCTGAACTCCTGGGAGCAGAGAGAATAATTCAGCTAAGCTTTTGTTCGAGCTCTGTGTGAATTGTGTGAGTGGAACTGTTGGATGCCAGAAAAGAATTCTCAAATTTCTACCAATTTGGAAGAATCTAAAGCTGCTTTATATTCAGGAACTCTAGCTGTGTCAGTTCAAGTGCTGGTTTTAATCTGTTTCTGAATTTGAAAGCAATAAAAAGGGAAGAAAATCAAACCTGCATTACTGGAGCTTTCTACTTTCTACTAATTAACGGTAAAGCAACATGGTTTCTTCTGGATTATAGACTATTGTGGGAGAGCAGCAGCAGCATAATACATGTTGAATGAATAAAGAAAGAGGCTGTTTTCACTTGTGAACACGCAAAAAAGTATTTTTTTTTTATACTGTATAAAATTATATAAACAAAAACCTTGGAAAAAATACAAACCCACTGATTTTTGCCCACAGTTAAGTCACCTTATACCACATTGGCAATATAAAGGAATTCATGAGAATGTGCAACATACACTCATTTTAAAGCCTTTATGCTAATAAAGTAGACACCGTGTTATGCAATGGTCTTAGTATAAGTGAAAAACAGTGTCACTTGAATAAAACCTTACCTTTGGTAGGTGCAACCGAAGTAGTCAGTCAATGGAGGAAGAAAGGAGTCAATGGAGGAATGTCACGTAGGCCTGTCCCCACTGAGTTTTGAACTGCTGTTTTAGATATATGGAAGAAAATCACAGAGTAGAAACAATTTATACTAAATTGCACTGGTGTGGCTAAGCAAAGCTTGATCTCGTCTGTCACGGGAAGAAGGAAATCATCATTTCTTTTGGCCTCAAAGGCATCCCAAATAGCTAGCAGAAGTGCAAGGTGCTATTACTTTTCTGGGAGTCTGACAAGCAGCCTGAGAGCAGTGTCAAGATATATGTATTTATTGTACTGCTCATGTCAAAAAAGTGGTCACCTGGGCTTGCTCCAGCAAATCTCCAAAAGGTTTTTGAGAAGACAAATATATCTAAGAATTCAGTAGCACTGACTGTTCAAGTATGTGGGATAAATGCTATTTGAATTTGAAGAGAAGTGGTTCAAAGAACTGAGCAGATATAAATCAGGATATCCTGAGCTAATAAGAAAAGATCATTAATTTACCACTGGAGAGGTCCATAAGGTGATGATAAATGTGACGAATAAGAACCAGCAGTACCTCCTCTTGAAGAGCAGCCTTTGACATGCCTCAGAAGCATCCAAAATAAAAGTCTTCAGTTATTAACACCTCTGACAGTGGACTTCAGGAACACAATGTGCTTGAGATAGTAGGAAAGACTTCTCCATTAGTCTAAGTGGATTACCACAAGTAATCAAATGCATTTGAGAAGTTACCACTCCTTGGTTCTGAATGACTGACCTCCCACCTGAGACAGGGTGTCTGACCATCACTGGGGTAATTTCTCATTGCTTTGCAATATAATTCATGTGCTTAAACCATCAGTGGAAGGTTCTCTGATATATGAAAAAGGCAAATTTTGTATCAGTGCAGGATATTCCAAGCAGAACACAGAGGCTGTGAGTGTGGATCACTTGCATCTGTCATGAGTTGTGCTTAACTCGAAGGGTGTTGAGTCAGAGAAGCAGTGCTGACGTGACTGGGAGAAAGAGCTGAGACAAACTTTCAGCAAATGTTGGTCACAGAAGTGCTTGGGGACATTAGAGAAATTATCTCCCATTGCTTGCATCCTGCCATGGCCAGGGCAGCCTGACTTTGTGTATTCTCTATAAAAAAACAGGACTACATCAGAGATATCGGGATCTGTCATCAAAATGTTCTCCTAAATCAAATGACGTGAATTGTGCTTGTCACTTTGATCAAAAAGGGGTAACACATAGTCAGTTCTGGAAGGATTAATTTATTGATTTTCTTGGGTATATAATGAAAAGTAACCCAGACTTTACATGTTTATAAGAGTGGAGATAAATGAAAAACTTTGCCTTTCATGAGGAATATAATGTGAATTCTCCTTAGTCCAAATTCAGTCCAGATCCAAATTCGGCTATGGGCAGCTGGCAGCTATACTTCTGAAGGCATCAGGCTCCAGCAGACAGCTCAAAAATTGTTTGTGCATTCCTCACGCTGACATCCCCTTACTGCAAGAACATGCTGCCCACCACTGCTGCTGTTGCACTCCCCATTGCAACTGCTTTTTGGTGCTTCTGCCACTGCTGTATTTACTGCTCATGTACATGTCAACGAAACTTTGATGTTACCTATGGCCTGTCCAAAACCCGACTCCTACTCTTGGACAAAGTCTCCCCAAAAGATCTGGAGACATCAACCCTGACAAGCAGAGCTGCCATCCATCCTAGGGAAACCAGCTTATGGGCAGGCTGTTGCCAGAGACATGAACTGCCAGGAGTCACCAGGACTATATTCTTACTGGTTTCTCAATAGTTCAGAAAAGATTTGTGACCCAGGATAGCTGCGTCCCTGGTGGGACCAGGATGTGCCAGGACCACCTGGGATGACCAGGGCTGGATACCAAATTATTGTATGGGGGGGCATCTCCACAGTTGATGGAGGCAGCTGGCAGAAGCCCATGGCAGAGGACAGTGCTCTGAAACCTCATCACCCTTAAGACCACCAATTTATATCTATGGAAGTATGATCATGGTGGAAGCTTTTGAAGCCATCATCCAGATTGTTTATCCTTAAGTGCACTGGGTGTGTTTATAAATTGAGAGTTTACCGGTGATATTGCCAACACCAGCAGATATGGAGTATTATGTCTGTATCTATGCGTGTCTGAATGTGTATTTTCTGGTGGGTTGTTCTTTTTGTAATGCAATAGACTTGGCTCTAAAACAAGGATGTGTGTGTGACTAGGTTGGGCTAATAAAACAATCATTAGGTTATCAGAAAGCTACAGCTTTATGGTGATCGAAGGAAAACAGGGGGTTGTAACAGGAGACCCTGAAAGTACAAGCACAGGGTGACAGTAGAGGCCTCCATGGTGCAAGCACAGACTGATACTAAAGGTGCCAGGACTGTAAACAGAAGTCACGCATGATCAGTTATTAGCCACTAGAGGAGAACAACCCTGTGGGTTGGGTTAAACCTGTTTTAAGGGTAATAAGGAGAACAAAAAATAAACCTACAACATAAGTAAAATATGCTATATATAGCAAATTCAGACAAAACATGGAATTGCAAACCAATGAGGAAAGAGCAAGTAAGCAGACTGTTAGAAAACATATAAAGATTACTCCAGACAGACCCAGAGCGAGAAGGAAGACGCCCTCCAGCATCAATGTCATAATCCTCCTGGATGAGGTGGAAAACTATGAACTGTGAACATTAACATCATATTCCTCCCAGGCTCCCCCCTTCCTTCTTGAAGCAGACCAGTGCCATTGACCCCAGGATGCAGAAGGGCCGGGCAGGATGAGGACAGCCCCAGAGAGTGGGGTGGGTGCTGAGCAGTGGATGTCCTTCCTTGGAATGGGCTGTAATGACTGGACAATTTGGACTATCAGTATTAGTATATCATTGCATAACTGGACTGATAGTAATTCTTTTATTGGACTGTTAACATTTTTATTAGACTAATAATAAATTCTTGGCTGTGCATATAAGCTGTGTTTCTTTAGCCCCTGGAAATTGTACTGACCGTTTAGTCTGGTACCCTGGTCTGGAGGACCTGGCAGTTAAAGTTCAGTACAGCCACCGACAGAGGACACAGAGAGCCCTTCTGAGAGCTCTGTGGCATTTTTGTGAACAGCCCCTTGTAGGCACCAGCCTGAAGTAATGGCACAAAAATTTAACAACTGATGTTACCCAGACTGTAATTTCTGATGCCATCGAGTAGTACTTCTAACCTGAGCATGGTGCCCGTGTAGCTGAGTGGAGAGCATCCATGCGCTGCACGCATGTACAAGGTGGGCAGCAATGGGTGATGAGTGAAAGAGGAGTGTACTGCGGTGCAATATGTGCATGCACAAATGCAAGATCCCAGGAGGGCTGAGCCAGGGAAGAAACAAGGAGTGTGTGTAGGGTCATTCTGCCTGGAGAAGGAGGATGGAGACTGAAAAGCTAAGGGCTGGGACTGCTGTTGGGCTGCCCGGGTGGCGTTCCTCAGGAAGCTGGAAAGGAGGAGCTGATGGGAACTGGCTTTCACAATGTGTGAAAACATCTTTCCCAGAGTAATTAAAGGATTGCTCTGCAGCTCACAGGAGCTCTTTATAACACGCTGCCCATGCTTTCTGAGGTGTGCCCTGGTGCATAACACAAGGGCATCTGTGGGCATGCCAGGCTGGGAGGAGGTCTATGGGATGGTAGAGGTCTCTGTAGGGCTGAGGGAAAGAGACACAGCTTGTACCGTCTGCGAGGAGCAGCTCCTTGGCCAGCCCTTCTCCAGGGCCAAAGCCCGGTTTTATCGCAGAGGGAACTGTGTTCACCAAGAGTGAACACGCACACGTGCATATGTACAGTGCGGATGGTCTGGGACTAGGATCTAGGAGCAACTATTGGAGTGAAGTGATTTGACAGCATAGATTCACCTCGTGATAAAAATGCATTTGTAATATGAAATGCCAGTGAGAGCTTGTTAGAGGGAATTAAAAAATACCTATATAGTGCAAGCTTAAGAAGCTGCTTTCTTACCATGGATGCAAGTAATTAATGCGTTGTAAGAAAACAGAGCATGCAGACAGATAAGTAAGGATGACAGCAATTTCATCTGCATGCCTGCTGGGAAATGTGGCCCGGTATATACTCTGGAAGTTAGTCTGTTGTATTTAATTAATTATTCTTCCAAATTGTCAAAAGATTGCCATGATATCAACCACAGTCGGCAACCTATATCAGAGGTCCCACCACAGTCAGAAAAACCTGACAGGCGTATAGCTACCTCCTCCACAAGGAAGAAGAGAAGAGTTCTAGTGGTTGGAGACTCCTTCCTAAAAGGAACTGAGGGCCCAATATGCAGAGCTGACCCCCATCACAGGGAGGTCTGCAGTCTGCCTGGAGCCCAAATCAGGGATATCACCAGGCAACTCCCCAACCTGGTGAAGGCCACAGACTACTACCCCGTGCTGATCTTCCAGACAGGTGGGGAAGAAGCTGCATCCCGTAGTCTGAGGGGGATGAAGAAAGACTACAAGGCCCTAGGACGGTTGGTGAAAGAGTCTGGGGCACAAGTTGTTTTCTCCTCCCTCCTTCCATTTTCAGGTGATGACGTGGGATGGAATAGTAGGATTCTCTCTATTAATGCCTGGCTACGAGACTGGTGCTACAGGCAGGGCTTTGGGTTCTTTGATAATGGCTGTTTTTATAAGATACCAGGCGTGACCGTAATACATGGGAAAGGTTTATGTCGTAGGGGCAAAAGGTTCTGGGACAGGAATCAGCAGGGCTCATTCGGAGAGCTTTAAACTAGATTCGAAGGGGAATGGGGTAGTAGCTGGGCTTGCACCACTGGGGCAACGCTTTAGTGTTGAGGTAGACCAGGAGGCCTCCCATCCCCCTGGGGTGAAATCGGTGTGCCCAGCTCGCTCCCTGAAGTGCCTGTACACCAATGCACGCAGCATAGGGAATAAACAGGAGGAGTTAGAAATCCATGTTCGGTCGGGGGGGTTATGATCTAGTGGCAATTACAGAGACTTGGTGGGACGCCTCGCATGACTGGAATGTGGTCATGGATGGCTATGTCCTGTTCAGGAAAGACAGGCCGCTAAGGAGAGGTGGTGGCGTTGCTCTTTATGTGAGTGAGCAGCTAGAATGTATTGAGTTCTGTCCAGGGGCGGATCAGGAGCGAGTTGAGAGTTTGTGGGTGCGAATTAAGGGGCAGGCTGGCAGGGGTGATACTGTTGTGGGTGTCTATTACAGGCCACCGGATCAGGATGAGGAGGGTGATGAGGCCTTCTACAGGCAGCTGAGAGCAGTCTCGCAATTACAGGGCCTGGTGGTTGTGGGGGATTTCAACTACCCTGATATTTGCTGGGAGGCCTACTCAGCCAGCCATCCTCAGTCCAGGAGGTTCCTCCAGTGCATTGATGATAACTTTCTGATGCAAATGGTGGATGAGCCAACTAGGAGAGGAGCGCTGCTGGATCTTGTTCTCGCTAACGAGGAGGGTCTGGTTGAAGAGGTGAAGGTTGAGGGCAGCCTTGGTTGTAGTGACCATGAGATGGTAGAGTTCAGGATCTCATGTGGCAGGACCAGAATAGCTAGCAAAATCACAACCCTGGACTTCAGTAGGGCCAACTTTGGCCTTTTCAAGCAATTGCTAGGGGAAATCCCATGGGACAGGGTACTAGAAGGTAAGGGGGCCCAAGATAGTTGGTTAGCATTCAAGGACTGCTTCTTCCGAGCTCAAGATCAGAGCATCCCAGCAGGTAGGAAGTCAAGGAAGGGTACCAGGAGACCTGCATGGTTGAACAGGGAACTGCTGGGCAAACTCAAGTGGAAGAAGAGGGTGTACAGATCATGGAAGGAGGGGCTGGCCACTTGGGAGGAATAGAAGTCTGTTGTCAGAGGATGTAGGGAGGCAACTAGGAAAGCTAAGGCCTCCTTGGAATTAAACCTTGCAAGAGAGGTCAAGGACAACAGAAAGGGCTTCTTCAAATACATTGCAGGTAAAGCCAACACTAGAGGCAATGTAGGCCCACTGATGAATGAGGTGGGGGCCCTGGAAACAGAGGATAAAAAGAAGGTGGAGTTACTGAATGCCTTCTTTGCCTGTGTCTATACTGTTGGAGGCTGTCCTGAGGAGCCCCGGACCCCTGAGGCCCCAGAGGAAGTCAGGATAGAGGAGGAGTCTGTCTTGGTAGATGAGGGCTGGGTCAGGGACCAATTAAGCAATCTGGATATCCATAAATCCATGGGCCCTGATGGGATGCACCCACGGGTGCTGAGGGAGCTGGCGGAAGTCATTGCTAGGCCACTCTCCATCATCTTTGCTAAGTCGTGGGCAACGGGAGAGGTGCCTGAGGACTGGAGGAAAGCGAATGTCACTCCAGTCTTCAAAAAGGGCAAGAAGGAGGACCCGGGTAACTATAGACCGGTCAGCCTTACCTCCATCCCCGGAAAGGTGACGGAACAACTTGTCCTTGGTGCTGTCTCTAGGCACATCAAGGATAGGGAAATCATTAGGGGCAGTCAACATGGCTTCACCAAGGGGAAGTCATGCTTAACCAACTTGATAGCCTTTTATGAGGACATAACCTGGTGGATAGATGATGGTAAAGCTGTGGATGTGGTCTATCTCGATTTCAGTAAAGTGTTTGACACGGTCTCCAACAGCATCCTCGCAGCTAAACTGAGGAAGTGTAGTCTGGATGATCGGGTAGTGAGGTGGATTGTGAACTGGCTGAAGGAAAGAAGCCAGAGAGTGGTGGTCAATGGGACAGAGTCCAGTTGGAGGTCTGTGTCTAGCGGAGTCCCTCAAGGGTCGGTACTGGGACCAGTACTATTCAGTATAGTCATTAATGACTTGGATGAGGGAATAGAGTGCACTGTCAGCAAGTTCGCTGATGACACCAAACTGGGAGGAGTGGCTGACACACGGGAAGGCTGTGCAGCCATTCAGAGAGACCTAGACAGGCTGGAGAGTTGGGCAGGGAGAAATTTAATGAAATATAACAAGGGCAAGTGTAGAGTCCTGCATCTGGGCAAGAACAACCCCATGTACCAGTACAAGTTGGGGACAGAGCTGTTGGAGAGCAGCGTAGGGGAAAGGGACCTGGGGGTCTTAGTGGACAGCAGGATGACCATGAGCCAGCAGTGTGCCCTTGTGGCCAAGGCGGCCAATGGCATCCTGGGGTGTATGAGAAGGGGTGTGGTTAGCAAGTCAAGAGAGGTTCTCCTCCCCCTCTATTCTGCCCTGGTGAGGCTGCATCTGGAATATTGTGTCCAGTTCTGGGCCCCTCAGTTCAAGAAGGACAGGGAACTGGTAGAGAGAGTCCAGCGCAGAGCCACGAAGATGATTAAGGGAGTGGAACATCTCCCTTATGAGGAGAGGCTGAGGGAGCTGGGTCTCTTTAGCTTGGAGAAGAGGAGACTGAGGGGTGACCTCATTAATGTTTATAAATATGTAAAGGGCAAGTGTCATGAGGATGGAGCCAGGCTCTTCTCAGTGACATCCCTTGACAGGACAAGGGGCAACGGGTGCAAGCTGGAACACAGGAGGTTCCACTTAAATATGAGGAAAAACTTCTTTACGGTGAGGGTGACTGAACACTGGAACAGGCTGCCCAGAGAGGTTGTGGAGTCTCCTTCTCTGGAGACATTCAAAACCCGCCTGGACGCGTTCCTGTGTGATATGGTCTAGGCAATCCTGCCCCGGCAGGGGGATTGGACTAGATGATCTTTCGAGGTCCCTTCCAATCCCTAACATTCTGTGATTCTGTGATTCTGTGACTGAAAATCCTTGTTCGCTAGGTGTGAAATCCCAGTATTGCATTCCAGGAGTGGGTGTAAAATACTTGCCTCAGCAAGGATTTGAAATATGTTAATTCATCTGAAAGATGATTTTGAATCAGAAACAGGAATAATGAATATAATTTCCATCGAGCACTATACCTGTCCATTAATATTAAACTCCCTACATCCCAACGGTTCTCAGAGGTGATGACACTACTTGTGTGGGGTTGTAGCTGGACAGTGAATCAATGAGGAGTAACTTTGCTCCTGTGCTTGGCAGTTTTGATCATGAGCTTTAGCTTCCCCAGGTCCATATCTGAATTGGTAAAGTTATGCTCCCTATAATATAATAATGTGCCTAATAATGTACTGCAAAAATTATGTCATATTAATACGATGAATGAAGTGGAAAAAAATCTTCTTGGGAGAACTAATTTGAGGGTAAGGCAGCTGCCACAGCACTGCAGAAGGGCTGGTTTAGGGACATAGGAAGGACTCAGCACCTGATGTTTTAGGATCAAATCAGCCCTTCAGCCTTGAGTCAGGCAAACTGAACATCAAACCACTTGCTAAGCGTGACCTGGAAAATTCTATCTGCCTTGCATGAACAAGCCCAGTTTCCTGGTATGAGCAGATACAAATGACCATAAATATTTTCATGCCTTTTGCATTCGACGGCTGCTCATAGCTGATAAAGAATAGGCTGCTGCTGAGCTATGATGCCTTTTCTTAAGCTGGTTTTTACTGTGAGCAAATTGTCCTTTCTGTCCATGCAGTAATGCCCCAGACATATTTTCCAGTATCCAACATGTGGGTGTTTTGCAAAGGTTAATGGAAATTAAATTAAAGCTGAATAATACAAGATATAATGCAAGAGTGTGCAAGCAAGGCTAATTAATACAACTGGCTCAGTCCTGACCTGTGACACCACTCTTTCTTTCTGCCTCAACCCTATTTTGTTCATAAGAAGGCACCCACAGCAATCTAAACCTGCTTGTTTCAAACAGTCTAGCAGGGACAGATTTACAGAGGCATACCACTTTTCTCACTCAGGACTTAAATGGTGTTCAAACTTCCAGAAAGAAAAGAAAAGCTATTATATTCTCCCTGCTTCCTTCTTGCTTATGTACATCGTAATTCTACCATTAAGATTAGAGTGTTTCTTCCATTATAGTTTTTGCTGAGTTTTTCTGTGCCAGGAGGTATTGCAAATAAACTTGGATTTTATCTTGTTAAAGTGGCATATGTTAACAAATGTCTTTTCTGGTGAATCAGCTCACTTTTATCCTACATTAATGATCCAGCTTCGCATTTAGTTTACTCCTGGGCAGGAGAATGGCTTTTAACTCTGGATAATATGCATAGGCTACCTGAAATCAGACAGGAGGACTTGAAAACCCCAGGGTCATAATGGGACAACACAAGCGGTCTTGCACCTCTGCATCTTAGACCATCACATCTTCTTTCTGTCTGTTACCTCTTTCACATCCTTCACTGAAAAGATCTGTAAAGGAGGCACCTGGGAAGGCACTAGTGCTACGGGGGATGCTTGGCCTGAGGGCACTGAAAGTTTAATTTTGAAACATGGCAGTGTATTGAGTTCTTCAAAATATGAGGCCAAATTTGCCTCACTGTGGAGTGAAAAGGTACTGTGGATGCACTGTGTACACAGTGTTGTAGATCACGTAACATCTCCTAAGCTTTCATTTTTGAAATGCCACCTCAGCACGTATTCCCCAGAGGCATGAGAGGAACAAAGTCCATTAAACCCCAGCTTCTTTGGGGGCTTCACTTGCAACAAGCTCTCCCCCTCCATCTCTCCCTGCAGCAACAAGAGCTCTCCTTGCAAGGCACAGTCTGACCCCTGAATTCGAAGCATCCTAGTCGCAGGGTCCCCATGGGCTCTTACATGCCTGACTGCTGGACTACAGCTTTCTTGTGTTCCCAAATCCTTTTGCTTTTTGGCACATCTGAAAGCCGTTCCTTTGTACTGTTCTTCCTTTTCCACAGGAAACAAACCAGTTGCTGTGTCAGGATCTTGGCCAGGAATCAAAGAGAACAAGCTACTTGTCAGACAACACCCGAGGCATAGGCAGTTAGGATGGGGATGATATTTCAGCAAGAGTAACCCTTTCTGTCACTAAGGAAAAATATCTTAAAAATTTAGTGTAACTTTGGGAAAAAAAAAGTGTTATCTGTCAAAGTTATGAGTTTATTTCTGTGGCACAGGTTAAACAACACAGCATCTGCTTTCTCCACCCTGTGCTTTCCGCAGGAGCAAGGGTTTTTTATTATCTATATATTCTAGTTGCCTCATGCATTTACAACACTTGCATTGAATAAACAGGGAGAATAAACCATGTCCCCTTCACTCTCCCTCCCTTGCTGATTCTCCTGCTGAACAGGAACCAGGTTGCCAGCTGTAATCCTTTGCTGCTGGAGTCTTGGAGACCACAGATCTTTTCGACAGGCAGTTAACAGCTTTGCTGCTAGCACAGGCCATGCAACTGGTCTAGCATGAGCTTTGTCCTATTTTTTTCATCATTGTATTTGCTGTTCTTTCCACACTACTGGATATTTTTTTTTAAACTTTGCACAGGTACTGACTAGAATTTGTCATTATTTCATGGATTTTTTTTTTTTAGTGACACAGGAAACTCTAAACACCATAGATACATTGCCTTTAATGCGGACCCAAATGCAGAGCCCTCACTAAGGTCATGCCTATATTGGTATGTCACTGGAGCGTGTATAAAAAAGAGCTTTTTGTACCTGCTTTGTGTAGCAGTGAGGCCCCCAAGCAGGATTCACTTTTTGCTGTCTCTTGTGGTACATTTTAATACTCTCATATTTGTCTACCTTTGTAGCAGTCACTCATTGCACACTCATTTTACCCCATTCCATGAGGGTCTCAAACACACCAGAAATTATTAGTATCTTGTGCAAGAAGAAGAGGATATGGCTATACCAAACATATCTGAAATGCTTAGTATCTTCTGCTTGAAGAGAGGATATAGCTATATCCTGAAGCCTAACTGGGACTGACTCTGTACGTTGTCCCACTTGGTTTTTGACAGTAGCATTTTTGATAATGCCTTTCTGATGAATGTAGCATGTCCTGTAGCCATTCCTATCTGAGCACTGAAGTGTTTCCCATGATTCAGAAGTAAATGTTGTCTTCTTTGCATGTTTGAATATATACCTTCTTTATCTATTGCCATGCCATATGGATTTTCTCTAAGATTTCAAAACATTTCTCACCAGCAGAACACTCCTACACAGCTAACATACACAATCATCCTTCTCCTTAGCCAGCTCTTTTTTTTTTGCAGTTGATCATACTCACTTCCCATGTCTTGTCTCAGAGGACGACACTCTGTGTTTCTTAGGACAAGGACTGTCTCATCCTGTGTTCTTACACAGTAATCACAGTAATGAATCTTCTGGGTGCAACTGGTAAAAATGACAAGAGAGGAAGAAGGACAAATAGGTATCATTACTGTCCAAGGAGAAGTGGGGCTTTCATTACATGGGCATGTCATGCCCAATATGAGCATGTCATCCCTTTTCCCCACGGTCATTATATTTGGATGAGTCCTGAGTAGTACAAGACTAATACTGCATGTCAAATGCCTTTCTTATTCACAGTTTACCTTGGAGAGCAAGAGGTTCCAGAAAATTGAGTAGAACTGAGGTTTCTGTGGGTTGTGACAGAACAACACATGAAATGAAGAATCAATTGTCCCTACACCACATGACAGGTATCTGTCTACTGTGATCTTAATAAACTTCCCTAGACAATCTGTCAAATACTTATGGATCTTCAAAGTTTTTCATTTTCTAGCATTAATCTTTCCAGCTTCCCCTTAAGTCCATTTCTTCTTGTCTTCTTCCCAGTCAATGTAAAGGAAACCACAAGCATGCTTCCTGTCAGTGCTCTCCTGCACTGAGCAGGCGGGCTTCCTTGGGCTCTCCTGGCAGAGTCTGAGGCTGCTGGTTGCTTTTGCTGGTCTCTTCCCAACTTTCTTAAAGTGAGGTGCAAGCAATGACCGAGTGCTTCAGCAGGGACCTTCCCAAGGCTGCGTAATGGGGAAGAATTACCTCAGCGGGTACCGAATTTGCTATTTATAGAGCCAGCTCTGAGTTACAACTCTGAGTTCTTGGTCTCCTCTCCCCCCAGTAACATGACATCTTACTGGAGAAAATGTCTCAGATCCCCAGTCTCTTGTGTTTTTGCCATGACAGCAACCACAAACTCTCCCATTCATAATTATAGAGCTACATTTCCTCTCATTTTTGACCTCATAAGCCTGCTTTGGCAAATAACAGCAATTTCTTACTGGGAATATATGTATTTTAGCTTCTTTCATGTGAAAACACAGTCCAAGAGCCACAGCCTGAGGACATCAGATATAGAAATATTCTGATTCCATGAAGAGAGGAGGTGGGAACCATTCATTATACCTTTGCAGTCTTTGGTCTTGGCTCTTAAAGACAAATCAACAACGAACACAGGAATGTAAAATGCATGGAGTAATAAACAGGCACTTTAAAAATTTTCTTTATTTTCCTTTCCAAGTTCAATCTTCAATAATTTGCAGATAAAATGAGAGTACAAAAATGCTCCCTTTAGCCTAGTTTGAATTTAGATAGATTGTTCATTATTTACAAATAAAACTAAGCCTGCTTTTTCAAACACCATTTCTGTGCACAAATTATATAGCTCATTCTTTTTATAAGGCGTGTAAAACAGATTTCAGTTCAAACATTAAAACATTTTATACTTGGGTGTCAGAATTAAAAACACAACTAAAAGGTTCACAAAAAACCATGCCCCCATGCCTGAACTGCAGAACAGAAGTACACCCTAAAGACATTACAATGTACACACACAAAGACATGCGCATATGAATATATATGTATATGAACATACTAGGAAGATCAAAAATATATGTTTTCTGTTTTGTATGCGATCTTAGTCATTTAGCTAACAAGAATGCATGTTTAACCCAGTAGTCATATATTGCTTACACAACAGTTATACTTTCCTATTTTTTCAGTAAAAGATCCATTCTGTCACACAGTAAAATTGTGTGTCTCCCACTCAATGTCATAGAGTAATGGTGAAACGATGAAATACATTAAGGAAGCAGAAGGGACAAAATGAAGGAATACTGAAAGATAAAACTGCACTGAGTCATTGAGAACATGAATTTGCCTAATGATGTCTATTGGTAACTGTAAATTCTCTCACTTCTTTATCCAATGTCCACTTTATTTTGAGTGATTCAATTTCTCACATATTGGAAGAAAATATATTTTATATGTGTATACACACCAGAGGAAAGTCCTATCTATGTGCTGTGTTGGAATTGTGAAAACATGACAAAGTAAGTTTGTTTCTGTTTAAAACCTGAACTCAGGTAAATCATAAAAACTCACCCGATGTTGGCAAATAATTTCAGCAGGAAGTGTGTTGTTTCAGTGTAGCTTTGGAAATCCTCCTGAGCGGCCAAGGGAGATGGAACAAATTAAATGGCATAATACTTTTTTGGGGAAAATCCCATTTCAAAAATCCCATCATATAAGAAGACAAAGATGTTCACAGGTCCTTTATTTAAAAGTTTATGTCTTCTAACATGGTTATTTTATTTCCTGTATTTGAGCCGTTTATATTTGAAAGATGCTACTCGAAGAACTGACCCTGTAAATAAGACTCTCCACTGCTAAGAAGACCATCTGGAATCAAGATGTCCAGATGATTCTTTGAGTTTGCTTCTTCCACTAAAACCAGCACAGGAATCTATTTCTAGGACTTTAAATTGTCTTAAGCATTATAGACTAGATTCTGTCACCCTTAATTATACAGAGTGGTATATTATTTCATAAACAAATTTGTTGTTTCTGCTGGTGGTTGTCTCTAGTAGAAGGAAAGTAAAGAAAACATAAATATAACCCTGTCTATGTACATAGGCAGGATCCACATCTCCACAACACCCTCTTAGTTTTATTAAGGTCATTGGAAGCTTACGCATCAAGAACTAAGAAGCCACCTAAGACATAATGTAATTTCTTTTCAGTTACCACATAATGAAGAAGAACAGTAATGTTACGTGAGAAGAGTCCCTCTGTACTCGGCACTGGTGAGGCCACATCTTGAGTACTGTGTTCAGTTCTGGGCCCCGCACTTCAAGAAAGATGTTGAGGTGTTGGAGCGAGTCCAGAGGAGGGCGACCAAGCTGGTGAAGGGTCTGGAGGGTCTGACCTACGAGGAATGGCTGAGGGAGCTGGGGTTGTTTAGCCTGGAGAAGAGGAGGCTCCGAGGTGACCTTATTGCAGTCTACAACTACCTGAAGGGAGGTTGTAGTGAAGTGGGAGTTGGCCTCTTCTCCCAGGCAACTAGCGATAGGACAAGAGGGCACAGCCTCAAGTTTCGCCAGGGGAGGTTCAGGTTGGACATCAGGAAGAATTTCTTCTCAGAAAGGGTTATTAGACATTGGAATGGGCTGCCCAGGGAGGTGGTGGAGTCACCATCTCTGGATGTGTTTAAGAAAAGACTGGACATGGCACTTAGTGCCATGGTCTAGTTGACAGGGTGGTGTAGGGGCAACGGTTGGACTCGATGATCCATGAGGTCTCTTCCAACCTGGCTGATTCTGTGATTCTGTGAAGAGCTTATAAAGTTTCTTGTAACTAGACATGGTTTGTACCCCAGAAGTTGGATCCAGTCTTTGAATGCCCTAAAGTTAAGTTTCAGGATATAAACAGGTTTATGGGAACTTGAAGTAGCTCAGGAAAGTTATCATGAGCAGACAGAGTAGTCACCCAGGTCAGTCATCCTTCAGGGCTCCCCAGCTGCCACCCTGATGGGGGATGTGGTCAACATAAGGAAGTTCTGTAGTATTGCCCAGACCATTACGTACCAAGGCCATCTCCTGCTAACCATCCTGTCACATCTCACGCTCTGAATACAAGACTCAAAATCTGCCTCCCTGCTGACTGCTTACCTGCAGCTAGGGCTGTTTCTCATACCAGTGCGCTACACAGCACTGCAGGCTTTCTTCTGTTGCGTGACCCAAACCATCAGAGGCATCTGGTCAGCACATCATTACGAAATAATTTCTTAGCTAGTAAATAATCTCACTGCCAGGACTCCTTTGTCCTTGCATCTACTCACCCTAACGTGGTATCCACCTAAGTATCTGTGGAACAGCTTCTTACACAATGAACCTTCCCCTTTGTCTTCCTTCAAAATCTCCTCTACCCTTTCACACACCAGCATCATTAATCACTTTCTGTAGCTTTCCTGTATCACATGAGTTTATGCTGCACTCTCTCTGCCAGTAAATCCTTTGAAACGGAAGCGGGTTACAAGGCTGACACAGATCTGAGAGGGTTCATCTTCTGCTCTACACAAATAATGCAGAATCCTGAACGCGTGCTTTCTATTAGGTCAGTACACAGCCACCAACAACGGATATCCGTTTCTAAATTAATATTGCTGAGCTGCTACAGCCACTGTTTATTGTTAGAGTGAGTCAAGTCCTTTCCCGTCCTATGATGTTGCCAGCAAGTTGGCAGAGAGCCACAAGTTGGAAGGACATGTGCAGACTGCCGCTGTCTTACCTGTGCAACACTATTTTCAATATTTTTTATTCCTCTATGTAGATGTGCAGCACAAGATCACTTACCACATAACACACTGACCTGCAGAAAGCTTAGCACAAGTTCTTTGCCCCTTTTTAGAACATCTGAAAATAAATATTTCTTATACGTATGGTATTGTATGCAAAAATCTCGCACCGACTCTGGATTTCAGTTTGCCTTTGTGTCAGAATAATTAACAAACAATTCCCTATTGCACAGACTTGTTGTAGTCCAAGGAAAGTATTAAGTACTCACACACCTAGCAGCAAGTTATTAAAATGATCCTAATATGGAATAAATTAGGATTCAGTCCCACAATTCTATTTATACTTATTTGCCTACATGTAAAAAGCACTCCTTGCAGTTCATACATGGATTTTCTTCCCAACACTATCTGTTTGTTATGAACTTTTGAATAGTTATTTTAAATGGCCCTCTAAGGATACTCATATATGTCTGATGGGGGAGGCAAATAAATTTACTTCTTTTATCTTCATAAACGTACAAACTCACAGAGAATATATATTATTACTTCTATATTAAGAAGTAATATGTTGAGTTAATTCCTGGTTCTTTACTACACTGAACATTTGTATTCCTTTTAGCTGTATATTTATGATAAACATGGAGTAACATGATACAGGATGCTTACAATGCAATTAAATAAGTTCTGCAGAGCAAATAAACTATATCTGATCAAGTAAAGTTAATTTTTGGAGCTATCATTGGAATATGGTTTAGAGAATTATGGTTATTTTCATGTAACATTAATGGTCACTTTTTTCCAAGTGAGTCTGGGCCTCAACATAATTAAAGGGGTATGTATAATGTTTTTAAGACCTAAATTCTCTCGATACAGAAAATAAAATAAAACAAAGTAATTAAAAGATTAATATATAAAAGGGCTACTATATGACTTAACTATATATAACTGATACATCTGGTTTAAAAGAGATTTAGTGGAAGCCACCTATGTCTCTCTTTTTGAGTTCTCTGCGTTTGAGTTTTATGAAAGCAGACCCTTTAAATGAACTCTGTGAGTTTGAACGTACACACTTGAAATCCCTTATGACTAAAAATGCAGATTCATTTGTTCATTTCCTGTTTTAAATTAGAGTGAACTGTACCTCTTATCATTCAGCCCCATCCTAACAGCAATGCAGAACAGGACATACACAAGGAGATAATATAGGACTTAGTAAAAATCAAATTACATTAATTTTGGCGTATGTCTGCGCAGTGCCACGGCTTTAGACAAATGAATCTGAACATCCTACAGTGTCTGCAGCTGGTTTCTACAAGACCTGCTTCTGAAGGCACTCAGCAGCGGCTGCCTGCTGGATTCAACATGGAACATCTGGAGATCTTCATATCTTCAGCGACTGATGACATTTAAAGTGCAGCAAAGCATTGTTAGGTCCATCCTCACTTGCGCTTTGCTTCGTTAATTGACACAATTCTTTGTTTTCCTTCTGTCGCTTTGTCTGATGCTTTTTGTAACATTAATAGTGACTTCTTTTGTGGATGTTTTCTGTGTGTCCCATTTACTCTGCGAAAGTTTTAAACAGTACAGTGAGTGCCACGCTGACAGCACAAAGAGTCATTGGCAAGTACCTCCTAATTTATCAAAACATTTCTAGTTAATAAACAGAATGCCTCCAGCATTCTTCCCACAGTACTGTGATGTGGAGCAACTTTCTCATTCGGCATGGATGCAAGCTTTTATAACAGCTATAAAGGCTGTGGACGTCAGTAGACTTTGGATCAACCCTCTTGGCCATCATCACCTCTGCATGTGTGTATTCTAGAAGCGGAGCAAATAAATCCGGTTTCAGTCCAGCAGTGGAAATTAGAGGTTCCTTTTGATGTCACTGGGAGTTGAGTGAGACTAGCCTGAGACAGAATTTTCTCTACTTTAATTTGTGTTTCTTAAGCGAAAATTTAGTTTCAAAATAACACTTCTGCCTACATATAAGACCCAAGTACAATATATACCTGTCAGAGCTTCACTAGATTATTTTCAAATATTCAAAAAAGTCAGTCTGTCTGAGGCATACAAATTTAGATTTATCCTTCTCCATCTCCTAGTCTGCCTGCTTGTTGCCATAAGCAACGCACTATACTGCGTGGTAACCTGGATAGGTCTAGCAAAGGACACTCAGAACCAGGCTGGTAGAGACACAGAGCTGACTTAGGTGGGTTTGATTATTGCATTTCCAGTGTTTCATGGGACAATTTGTAAATGTAAAGAATGCCAGGTAAATTAGGTATCATTTACATGGTAATCATGCCAGGTGAAATAAAGTCTGGTAAACGTCCACTGACATGAGTGGAAGGGACATATTTATCTGAGGGCAAAAACTGGGAATCTCATTTGCTGGGGTGTATTACTTCTCATTTCTGCAGCCTGAGTACACCTGCTCCTTTTCTATCTACCCACCCCGATGCTCCTGTTCACACAAGGACTCTCCAAAGACCACATATATCATGAAAATCTAACCAGGTTATTGTCAGTCAGTGACATAATCTGGATACTACCTTTGCTTTTGGGGTGCTTGACCATTATATTGCCTTCCCTGGTATTAGGACTCCTTTCATCGTCAGCATATTTTACCCTCATGAGAGGATACTAAGATTTCCCAAATGCAACCCGTGTCAAACCTTTTCCCTTTTGACACCACAAATTGTACCCTGTCACGTAACTGATAGTAGAGGCAAGGCAGTAGGATGCTTTAGAGCTTGATGCCTGAGAAAATGAGAAACAGGTAAAGCAATTTACCCCCTGCTACCTCACAGGCTGATGGCAGAACCCAAATTTCCCCAGAGCACCGGGTGTTGCATTGCATTGTATTCTACAGCATGTAGAAGTAAAAGAAAAACTGTAGTCAATGTGACTATTCAGATGAATAAAATAGGCACATTTTGAGTTGGGGCAGGGGGAAATCACATTCTCTGCTCTAGGCATCTAAACTTTAGGTGTCCAAATTGGAAACCTGCTCATCTTACGCTTCCCTAAACAATCAGTGCAGAAACAAGAGATTCAGAATGGCAAACCAGACCTGGACCCTAACTTAGATACTACACTTTCACTGTAGGAAAATACATTTCTTTTTTGACTATAAGAAGTTTAGACAAATTACATTCCTTTCTCAGACACCTGCATTAGATGCGTAGAATAATGTAAATGTCCTACTTATCAGAAACATTCTTTGCACTGGGTTGCAACAGTACAGATATATATTTCTGAATGTGTCTTAGCTAAAAAAAGGTGGGAGGGTATATTCAAAGCCATAGGGCCCCAGGTCAGGAATCCACACTTCACTGAGTAGTCCCTTTACTGTCAACACTCGCGTTATTAATATGTTGTGGGAATTTGCCCATACTTCCTACTAAGTCTAAATACAGAAGTAATTTTTCAATCACTTACAAAATTAGACAAACAATTTTCTCCAACAGTGTGTTTGGTATACACTATAATTCTTGAGAGTGGCCAAGTCTCTTTCAAATTGGATTAATAATTATGTTAGTTCTGTTCAACCATATCCAACCTGACAAATTCTTTTTTCTCTGTGGGCTGATGCTATGACAGGCATTTATGTTTTTCATTTACAGCAAACCCATGGCTCTAGATATCTTGCTGATGTAGAATGTGCCCCTATATGTTTGGAGCTGCAATATCACATGGGAAGATACAGCAGGATCCATGCCACCGGGGAACATTTCTGTACTACAGAAGTGCAGAAGGTAATACAGTGAGGGTATAAAATAAACACACACGTACCAATGTGGTGTTTGCTAGCAAATGCAAGGTGAAGTTCAATCCAAATTCCCTTTTTCATTTGCTGTGGGGTTTTCATAAACACCCTGGGTTTAAATTTGCCTCCCAAGGATGTGATTCCCAACAGGGGACAGCTTTTCATGGGGTGGGTGCAGCGATTCCACCACACACCATGCTGAGAGGTCTTCCCATCTGAGAAACCAGTAAACCAACTGTAGTTTTTGGATTACTTTAATCTGCAGCAGCTCAGCAGCTGCTACACAGACATAGCAGCAGGTGAAAACCTGTGAGAGACAGACAGGTAGGCAGCCAGGAGAGGAGAAGTTTGGGCTTTGGTCTAGCCATAAAGCCTTGGGTTTTCATACATATTGTTACACTGAATGATCTTTCTACAACATAGGTGAGGAGGAGGAGCGGGTAGAGTCTGATCCAAAGTCTAGTGAAGTTAGTGAAAAGACTCCCATTGACTTTTTCAAGGTTCACATCCAGCCTTGAATGAACTAGGGTTCGCTCAGTGCACATCATTTAAGCAAAGCAGCAATTAAGGAAAAAACACATTCCCTTTCAGATAATTAATCTAAACAGTTTGCACAATACATGCCACAGCTGGACTCAACTGGAAAAAACAAGCAGGGGTTTTTTTGCTGTAACAAGTGTGTGCGTTACTCCAATTGCCGAATAAAACATCAATTTTGTGGCCATTCAGGCATGAGATGTCGTCAGAGGTGCTAGGCTCAATCATGCCGTGGCTGTGGTGCCGCCATTTTCTCTTATCCCAAAGCATTAAATACAGTTTGACTGCAGCGAGGAAGATTGTCACAAAAATAAGTTTAACCTGGTTGAAGCTAGTGCTGAGCATCAGGAAATATAATTATACTCTTACCTCTGCTGCTTTGAAGCCGTTCTGTCTCTGCGTTGTAGCTCCCGTCCCATGGACCATGGGGTTCGCGCACTGAGGACCACCGCTGTTCCTCTTCTCAGTGTTCAGAGTTCCAGCCGTGGCTGATGCTGCAGTTACACCTGCCTGAGCTGATTTTCCATCCTCCAGAACACCTAGTAGGGACACATGAAATTGGGCAATTAATACTGAGGAGCAGTTTGTAACTGCAACTCTGGCTTCCCTTTATTTCTCCACTTTTTTGTGATAGCACAAGTGATGGAAGGTGTTGTACGGTACCACAGTGAGAGCAGTCTACCTCCTTTTGTCACCTTTGTCCTCACACTTCCCGTTATTTGGCCTTTCTCCTGTAGTCCACTGCTCTTTGAAACACTGGCTCAGAAAACGTGGAAAACTGGTTGATGTGTGCAGCATATCAGCAGCCTTTTGGTCACCTGCAGTTCTCCATTGGCTTCTCCACACACACAGCTGCTTGCACAACTGAGGGTTTAACTAAGGACCCAGAGAGGCTTCCTTAAATCAGTTTCAGTTCTGGTAAATTAAGGGGTTAGATGCAAGCATGACAGATGAGACTGATATGGATGGAGACATTGCTCTATTTATGGCCTTGAACATTTTTTTTAATCAGAAGTTCAGAAAAGAAATTCAGGAAAAATATATTTCATACTGTTTCAACTATCAGTAATCAAATAAATGATTAATTTGCTTTCTGCTGTAGCTGTGTGGATAAGACGTGTTGTACAATATGATATGTCCCATCACGTGTTGTACAATATGAGGGAATAGAGTGCGCTGTCAGCAAGTTCGCTGATGACACAAAACTGGGAGGAGTGGCTGACGCACTGGAAGGCTGCGCAGCCATTCAGAGAGACCTAGACAGGCTGGAGAGTTGGGCGGGGAGAAACTTAATGAAATATAACAAGGGCAAGTGTAGAGTCCTGCATCTGGGCAAGAACAACCCCATGTACCAGTACAAGTTGGGGGCAGACCTGTTGGAGAGCAGCGTAGGGGAAAGGGACCTGGGGGTCCTAGTGGACAGCAGGATGACCATGAGCCAGCAGTGTGCCCTTGTGGCCAAGGCGGCCAATGGCATCCTGGGGTGTATGAGAAGGGGTGTGGTTAGCAGGTCAAGAGAGGTTCTCCTCCCCCTCTACTCTGCCCTGGTGAGGCCGCATCTGGAATATTGTGTCCAGTTCTGGGCCCCTCACTTCAAGAAGGACAGGGAACTGGTAGAGAGAGTCCAGCGCAGAGCAACGAAGATGATTAAGGGAGTGGAACATCTCCCTTATGAGGAGAGGCTGAGGGAGCTGGGTCTCTTTAGCTTGGAGAAGAGGAGACTGAGGGGTGACCTCATTAATGTTTACAAATATGTAAAGGGCAAGTGTCATGAGGATGGAGCCAGGCTCTTCTCAGTGACATCCATTGACAGGACAAGGGGCAATGGGTGCAAGCTGGAACACAGGAGGTTCCACATAAATATGAGGAAAAACTTCTTTACGGTGAGGGTGACTGAACACTGGAACAGGCTGCCCAGAGAGGCTGTGGAGTCTCCTTCTCTGGAGACATTCAAAACCCACCTGGACGCGTTCCTGTGTGATATGGTCTAGGTAATCCTGCTCCGGCAGGGGGATTGGACTAGATGATCTTTCGAGGTCCCTTCCAATCCCTAACATTCTGTGATTCTGTGATATCAGCCAGCCTAAAAGAATTTTCTTATCTTATTACATTAACAAAAATCAGTTGTCATTTATGGTGATTGCAGAGCACTAAACATCTGTCTGCAACACTGGGTCTCAAATCCAAATACAAAGAGCAAGGGGGATGCATGGCTGTATCTCTCAATTTTATTTTTGGCAAAGCTCATTTATGACAAGCTTTATGTTAAAATAGAAAAAAAACCCCAGATTTACTGACTGGCAATGCAGGTATCAGAACAGGAGGAAGAAGCAAGGAATCACAGATACTAAGGCAAAAATAAATATGAGGAAAATCAATGACAATTCATTGCTACTTGAAGTGTGCATTGTGTCATCAAAACCTTCTGCCATGAATGAGGTGGGAATTCAGGCACAGTATTAAGGGTATTAAAAAGGAAGCAAAGTCCTGAATTCTTTCCCAGAAGTCTGGAAGAAAAGCTGCTTTATGAGTAGAAAGCAACCTTAGTAGTAGCTGGCAAAGGCAATGACTGAAATCAATAAAGCTTCAACCAATATTCAAAGCCTTGATATTGAAAATATCTAAAGCTGTGCAAAACTCAAGAAGTCTAAATACGAACTAGTCACTGCATTTCCCTGAGCAGTCAGAAGATGGTGATAGAGTTTTCCTAAAACAGTTCAACTTGTAGTGGTGGTCACTACGAGTAGTGCTAAATCATCTACTTTGTGATACAAAAACACTTGATTTGGAACTTGAAAATACTACATTATGGTTTATTTTTAAAAACTAAAAAAGAATTCAGTCTTTGGAACCTGCCTTTTCTGCTAGATACAAAAACTAATGTCATTCTCCCATCTAAATCTACAGCAACTTCCCATAAGACAAGAGTAAACCTCACCTCTCCTGCATTTCCCGAAAGTCCATACCTACTTGTGTTATAGGTCTTATCTCTTCCTGCTACTCCACAGTGCAAGATGAGATGCAGAGAAATGACTCGGTGCAGAACAGTAAGTGGCACAGACTGATATCATAGACAAAATCAATTGTCGGGAAGGGAGATGGAGAGGCAATTAGCCATGTGTGAGTCAGGTCACGCCGTAGTCCACTGCTTCACCTTGCAGTGGAGCTGTGAGAACATGCTTGAGCACAGCTTCAAACAGGCAAAATGCTCTAGGCATTACATACTAATTCCATTAATTGCATCTTGGATATTTCAAACATATACAAATTATGAGTTTTTCCTTCTCTGGAGTCATCCTACTAAATTACTTTCCACCATGTGTCCCTTTGGCCATCTGGCCTCTGAGTAAGTTGTCTGGAGAAGTAGCTGTCAGCTGAAAAGCCACTTTGTTCAAGCACAGTTGTTCATGTATCAGATTGTGTTGCATCGTTTGGTCTCTCACAGAACAATTTTTCTTACATCAACCCATTTCTGGAGGATGATGGAAAATCTCAGTCCTGAAAATGGTATATTTGGTTCATTTTTTTGTCTTCTGTTAGTTTGCAGCCTGAGCATCCTTGTTGCATCCTGCATTGCAGGGGTGAGACATTTTTTGCAATGCTTGTCAGAAATGAAGCAGATATAGGCATCTGAGCCTTCCACTGTCACTTACACTATATTTTTATACGGGTGATCTGGTGGTCACCAATACTAGGGTAACCTAGCAGTGCAAAAAGCTTTTTTATTTTATTCTGAAATGTTTGCTATACTGAAGTTAAGAAACTTTTAGATTTCTTTTTCATTGGCAAACAGATGATTTAGAGAATGGGCAACAGTTTAAAGGCTTCAATGACTTGTTCTTTATGCATGAGCACTGAGCAGAAATTACAGTGAGAATGCCTGAGCAGTGGAAGTAAGAGCACAAGATTTGTTGGCAATTTGTAAAGTAACACCTATTTTATAGACTAGACATATGACACAAAATGCTGTTTGTGAAACAGAGATGATGTTAAAGAAAAGATTAGGAACACATTTGCTTTTTAAATAGCAAACATTTTTGCATTGCTGTTTGAGGTTTGCCACAGTAAACAAAAATGGAAAAGTTAACTTTCTTCTTCTGTACAATCTAGAATTTGCAAGCTAGGAGAGTGGTAACGCTCAGGGTCTTGCCTCAGTGTCGTTTAAACCAAACTAACTTTCGAGACATTTATATCATCCTCACAGCATGGGTTTGGTAAATTACCTCCTCGGACTTTCACTGTAGAGCTTCAGTAGAAATTTAAACAAAACGGTTCAATAATGTTGTTTTCATTCTCATGTTCTCTGCCAGGACAAACCCTGCCAAAAGTCTGTGGGCCTCCCGAGGCCAGGGAAAACAGCAGATCCCATCACAATGCTCTGTCAAATCCATGCATTTTATTTTTAAATGAACTGGCAAGCCTAGAATACTCTTATGGCTCCATTCCCAAAAACCTGAGTTCCTGGGTGATCATCAAACCCCACCAATGTGATGGTGACCTTTCCCTCAGGAAGGGTAGTCAGGGCTTGGGGGACTGCCAGGCTGTTCCCATCATGGGGAGGAATGGATGACAAGAGGCAGGTATTTCATTGCCTGTAATCAGGTCTATCTATAAAGAACACACATGAGTTCTCTCTTAATGGATGCACGGAGAATACCCAAGCAGCAGCCCCATTGCTCACAAATCAAAGTCTATCGTTCCAGCAAGAAACGTGCTTAAAAGAATTTGTTCTCCCATGGCAATGCTTACTGTCGTCTTCCTTTTCACTGGCTTGCTAGGCTGCACAGGCAAGCCAACTCTTGCATTTCTTACCAGTCCAACAGAAATCCTTTAGGCTGCAGTTTGACAAATGCTTTTCTCAGTAGCACCAGGAAAAAAAAAGGGGGGGGCGGTGTGTATTCTAAACGGAAATCAATCCCTAGACTTTATTCATCACCCAGTGACGCAAGCAGTGGGACTGGCACAACTTGGGAGGTATCACAGGAATCAAAACAAGCAGCATGAAGCAGCTGAGGTTGGTGCGCTCTCCAGTAAACCAAAACCAAACCAAACCCCACTCATCCAGCTACACTTGTTCTTCTCACTGAGTTGCCTTGCTGAGCTATCTAAATCCTCCAGAGGTATATTCACATTGCTGCCAACTACCCCTGCGTCGGGGGACATGCATTTGTTTCACCCATTTACCTGGGATTCACTAAGGATTCCTGCTGTGTTACAGGAAAAACAGTGTCCCAGGGACTTCTAAAGAAGTTGCTGACCCAGAGTACAATGTGATGTGACTGATTGATTACAAATAACCAATACAAAGAAACTTCATTTCTGAAATCTCTTTCACTAAGGGATCTGATGAATTTGACCAAGTGATGGCAGTCCAAATAATCTTTTGTTTTGTGTGTTTTCAAATTCAAAATTTGAATAGATTTTGAGAAAGCAAATTGGCCCCAATTTTTTCCCCCTAAAATACTGGCATTAAATTACTGCACTTTTTTCAAAATTCCCAAAATACAGAAGTTTTGGAATATTTGTATATGGACAAAAATCAACTGTAGTTATTGAATTTTACAAATCAAAAGTAAAAATCAGTCCCTAGGATATCTGGGTATGTTTTAGCTGTTCCCCAATTTAAAAGAAGGGCATTTAAGAACAGTTTTACAATTATATCAATATGTAATGAACAGAAAGCTAAGATCAGAGGCATCTCAATATAAGTGTGAAGACCAGCAAGACAGGACAAATCTGTCTGAAATACATATCCTATGTGGAGAACAACAGGCATATTAAAGGTAATACCAACTCCTAGAAGAGGACAAGGAGAATAAAACATGACAATTGTCACTACTAACACAAATGTAAAGGCACTGGTATTTTTAAGTAGCTTACATAAACAGTATTGATAAAATTAACTCTCCAAGAACTGCTGCTACTCATAATTAATAGTTTATCCTAACATTGAATATTCAGACTGCCAGTATTTGGACTGGATTGGACTTGGACACCAAGTTTTTCCAGTCTTTCTGGGATAACCTCCTACTCTCTCTGCTGCAAATGTAATGAAACATTCAGTGTGTCCAAGCAAACATCAAAATTAGTTTTCAGAAGGAAGACTGAACACATCAATACTTCTGTTACTTTAATTCTATCCCTGCTTTAAAAGTGTCTTTATTAATCAACCATAATTACTATCATCATGATTCTTTGTGTTTCAGACTATTAAGTTATGTATTAATCACAGGTAGGACACAACTATTTTGCAAAGAACAGAAGTTTTCTTCATAACAGAATTACAAAGGCATATTTCAGTTCCTAAATGCTGCTTGGAAATCTGATGCCAATGCACCCATGCATTCAGAGAAACCCATCCGTGATGCTTGTTCTTCTCTGCTGGCTGTAACATACTCTTGCCCTAAGTTCTCTCTCTCAGCATCTCCCTCTCTGCCTCTCTTATCTTCCTGGCAGGCTGTACATCGCTTCTCTAAGAGCAAGAGTCACCAAGTCCCATCTCCCACCATGTTCTATGAGACTTCTTAATATGTGCTAGCATGTGTTCTTTTGTCTACAATCCTAATAATTTAAAAATTTTGAATAAGTTTTCAGAAATTCCCAGACAGAAGCATCCCTCAGGTATTTTGTGATTTAGGAGATATATACTTAAAATTGTGTTCTGAAAAGTTGCTCACAGATTTGCAAGCTTATGTCCGTTCAAAATAAAGCATGTTTAAATCATATTTTATGACTCCTTAAAAAACATTTAAATGGGGAGGGAGCCATCTAAGAAAGATTTTAAAAGAATCATTTTAGTATAGAATGTTAATCACAGAGAAGTCAAAGAAAATGTAAAACACAGAATGGAAATTTTAGACATGTATTTCTGATTTCTTCTATTACATAATGACAACACTAGTGATAACAAAACCAAGGATAAACAATTTATAGATGCTGCCATACTTCTTCATACAGCCTGGTTGCACCTAAGAATTCAAATGATCCTTTACAAGAGTGTCTCATAAAGATGAGAGGAAATTTTCACTCTTAAGATTTAACTCCTCCTAATCAGATTTTAGTATGGAAATAAAGACGATGTGAAGAGGGAGAAAATGACATAATTAACTCAGATTGTGAAATTAAAACTGGAGTAAAAAGCAAAATAGTGTCACGGATCGACAGCTGGCAGAGAGAGAGGCAGGGGGAAGAGAATTAGGGGTGTCAGTTTTGTGCATGACAAAAGATAAAGATACTACTTCCTCACAGCTGTTTTGCTAGACCTTATCTATTATTAGAAAGCTAATATATATTTGCTGATGATCAAGAATGGGAGAAGACACCAGGTGGTGACATTCAGGAGTAGCCCTTAATTATCAGGACTACAGGAAACTTCTCAAACCACAGGTGGCATGAAGGTAGGTCTGCCTGGATCTCTTTGTACAGACCTCATCGAAAGAGCAATATCTTCATAAGATCCAAAACTGAACTGAAAATTTCTGTGACTAACAAAAATCCGCAATGCTGCAATAGCTAACGCTGGCAAGAAATTCGGGAGGGGTATGAAGCCTCGTAGTACAGGGGCTAAGTTAATCTTAGCCAAAAGGATCAGACCTTTGTGGAGAAAATTATTCCATGTGTGCTTGCCACAATATTCTCCTACTTCATTTTAAAGCAGCAGATAGATAGTGGCCAAAAGAGGAGATGCATTCTGACCCAAATATGCTATAGATCTGACCCAGTGCTGTGGACCCTGTGCCGTCACATGCTCTGCTGTTGAATAACAAGCCTGTATTTGTTTAAAGTGGGTGGTTGTTGATGAGTATGCTAAATTTATATCTTTGGAATTGACTATGAACAAACCAGTAAGGTTCAATTTTCTGGTTCAGCAACACCCTTTTTTATTTATCTTGGCTTTTATCTCATGAATAATGCATAAGATGCTGCTTTAGAAAATGCCTGCGTAATAAGATACCGGATTGTAAAAATGGACTCTGAGAAAACTCACAGTAAAGACAAATGAACAGTGTTACCACAACATGGAATTGCTTCCAGAGGAAATATGTATTTGTTACCATCACTTTCTTGCTTTTAATGTCACAGAGTGATAATAAGTATAGAGAGCACTGAAATACCTGTTTTCTGTACCTGTTTTACTGTTTTGAAACCATTCACCTTTGGGAAAATGATGTATCTGCAGGCCTGAGTGCTGGTATGTGCTTCTGCTGCAGAAATAAAAGACAGCATGGATCCTATCAAAGATGAATGGAGTGGAGGTTGTGACAAAAGTCAAGTTTAAGTCATTTCCTCCAGCGCAGAAGCCTCAGGGATGAGGCCAGATGCTCAGAAAAATGGCAATAGCTTTTTTTCCTAACAAGGAAGAGTTTAGAAACTTTCAGACATAGCAGAGAGTGGGTTTGTAAGGCAGGATGAAAGATCCAGAAGATCTGCAGAGGGAGGATCTGCTGCAGCAGGAAAATGTCATCAGAAAAAATGTTTTGTACTTATTGAATCAAGCAAATGCACCAATGCAATAAATTTACTGCCCAGACATTCAGAGAATCCAGAATTATTTATCTGAACTCTAATTCAATATGAATTTTAGGTAGGGAAGCAAAGTAAAACAAAACAAATGTACTTGCATCTTCTATATGTTCTGTATCAGCCACTGAAATTCTGCAGCCTCTCTTTTTAGAGCTGCCACAGACGTTCTTCCCCCACGGGCTGGGGACAAGGCAGGGGAAGGAGACCTGTTCTCCTTACGTGAAGCCCTCCACGCATGGCAGGTCCCTCCAAAGCTGACTTGAACCAGGCAGGGCTAAGCCATGCCCCGGCGTGCAGCTCGCATACGACAGGCGCAGGGAAGCCGTGGGGAGCTGCGTGCCTTCCTCACAACTTCCAGGGGATGCTCATGTGAACTCAGCTCGCCCTAGAGCACCAACAGCCTCTTCATTCTCCGTTTAGATGGTACCATCTGCTTTACTTTCAGTGCTAAGGGAAGCAGGTGATAAATAAGAAGAAATTCTATGTTTACGCAAGACAACAGGGCTCAGATAATAGCTAACGGCAGAAGGCAAATCAGGCTTAGATCCTGATCCAGCCATGGTTTTGTCACATTCAGGAGTCTTATGGAATTATGTTCTTTTGGAAGATTATGGCATTAAATGTCAAATTCAGTACAAAAAGAACTGGCTCGTGATGAATATATTTAATGCTTTTAAATGACTTTATGCACATTGGAGTCCTGGCAAAACTGGGAGACCAAGCACTACATCTTGTGACAGTTTTGGTGGGCAGGTTTGCGTATTTTCCAATTTCCTGCCACTTCACTTCTGAGCATAAAACAAACAAGCGTCCTACAAATTTCTGTTTTTCAAAACTTCTTTTACCATTGCTGTTTTGAAATGAGGCAAGAGGCTCCTCTTTGTTAGATAAAATGAGTTTCAAAAAGATTTTAAAACTAGAATTCAACACGCACATGCATAAATAAGCATACGATAAATAGCTCTGAAAGTCTGATCAGACATTACTATAATATGAAGATTTCTACTAGGGACTATTCAAGGATTCTGGCAGACAAGTAGAATACAAAAAGGGCAGCATTAAAGCTGCAAACTTTGATATTCCTTACATGCCTAATTTCCCAGGTACAGGCAAATGCTAAATCTTTGCATGTTGGTATATTTTCATTTCAAATTATGATGGCCCACCTGGGAAATACTAGCAGGTTACAAGAGTGACAATTGCAATGTGAGAGGAAACAAGGAGAGGACAATATCCAGATGAAACGTACAGAAACAGAACCATGACCATATGCATTGCTAGGAAACCGAGGAAAAAAATAAAAATCAGTCAATCAGTAGAGGGTTGGCTGATTATTGCGCTCCTCAGTAGCTAGCATCCACCTGAACAGGCTAGCCTGAATCCATGATCTTCCAGGAGGAATGAGAGGCTCAACATTACTTCTTTTTCATCAGCTGCTTAAAATTTAAGGCTCAGTCAAGCAAACAGCAATGCAGAAACAGTCTGGAGGGTCTTGGTGAATTCAGGAAAACCTTAAAATAGAAAACCCTGCCTCGCAGCCTAGAGCTGCCCATGCTAATTGGTAAAACGTCGCTTCCCCATTTGCCTGTTTTACTTTTAATCTGTATTTTTCCTAAGCAGAAGAGAAAAGGCAGTGTGACACTCTAGGGAAGTAATTATGCATGTACTCATCAGATAATAAAATTGGGATAGGAACGCATTATTTATTTGCATACAGTAAAGGACCAAGCTACTTTTTTCATGCAAGGCCACTGACGAAAAATGCACACCATCACACAGCTTTGGAAATATTATCCGCATAATCTAGAAAATCGCTTTATGCGAGTCAAACAAAAAAGCTTCAAATAAACTCATGGCTTCGATCTTTCTGTTTCTGAGTCTTAACTATTACAGTATTTCAGTTCAAGATAAAACTCAACTTTGAATCTCAGATTTTTTTAACTGAAATCAATTTATTTCATTTTTAAACTGCAGGAATACCTGAGAAAAAAAGTGGGATTAGCAATATCAGTTCTGTTTCTATTAAGAAATATATTTCTATACCTGACTACAGGTACAGAAAAAAACAGATTTCTGTCACTTAAATGCTGGATTACTGCAATATGTGCTCAATGTGGAAATTTTGGAAATTTTAATCAACAGGCAATGAGGTAAACTGCACTCTGAACTGTACTTCCCGTGTGAAATACATTACGTCTCTACTTTGGGATTGAGAGGAGTCTCCATTTAAAGCTAATTCCATTTTTAAGTGTTCATTTTGAACTCTGCATTCCTAAACTGGAAAATACAGGATTAGAACTGGCCAGGAAGTGCAAATTCATTCTTGAGGAAAAGAAAAAAAGAATTTTTAAATGTCCTGAATCAGGATATAAAGGGAAAAAAAAAAAAGGATAGCTTTTTCCACAAGAAGAAGGATTTTGCAGAGCACTTTCCTTCTGAGCATCCTGCAGGACCTGTCATTAAACCACCACTCAGGTGTCCTGCTCAAACCCTTTCAGACACTCTCCCTCTCTCACCATCCCTCCTCCTCACCCGCTGCAGAGGCAGAGAGCAACAGCTCTTCCCATGGTTAATGACAGCCCTTTGCCTCTCAGAAGTAAAAAAATTTTTCTCATGAAAGATTTCAATGCTGCAAGAAGGACTTTTTATCCGCTGGAAAATTACCCACAGAGAAGGTTCCAAACCGTCTCTCCTGCAAATCATCTCTACTGATGCTCAACACCCTTTCTCCTTTCTGGTACTGTGACAGCTAGGAAAGCCTTTCATGTAATTCAAGGGTTCACGCACATCGCATTTCTAGCGAATTTACTTTATCTGCGGGTAAATGGCTGTTCTCGGGGAAGCTGTGGGCGATCAAACCTAGGAGGTCTGCTTTAGACTGCAGGAGGGATCTAGCAAGCCTGTTGGCCGTTAGCTAAATGGGAATTAATCAGAGACTAAGACCCTCGTGGAAAAGTTACCATAGCATATTTAATTTTTTCTTCCCCCCTGTGCTTTGAGAGAATCCTAAAAGCAATTAAGAGGCTGCAGAGGAAGGAGCAGGCAGCTGGAGAGCCCTGCCCAGCCCCTGCCCTCCCCTCCTGCCACAGGAGCACAGGGCTGCTGCTCCCACCTGAGACACCAGGACCTTTCAGGAGGCTTCGTGCCGTACCTGAACGACACTAACCACCTGCCATTAAACGAGATCGAAGTTTTTGCAGCAATTGTCTAATACATCTCACAAATTAGCAAGCTGAAGGCTCATAATAGAAGACATTTTCTTATCTATCAATTGCCTCTGATACTTTTAATAAAATTTTGCTTGGTCGGACTCCTCCTTTTTATATGGCAGTTGATATTTATTAATAAAGTACTCATTTAAAAATATTTTTAGAGGTGGTGGAGGGAGGTTGCTTAGTATGTTCTGATGAGCCAAAAAGTATCAGTAACATTTTTTATTGAAACAACAGAACAAAATACATGTAACACCCACAAAACATATAATTGCACAGAATGGCTATAATGGCTATAATGCAAAACAGAAGCAACAGTCCCATCCGAATTACTTACATTCCCTATACGTTATCTCAAACAACATCTGCCTTCGTAACAATCCTACTCTCATAATTTAGCAAAAATTTAAGCACAGGTGATCTCAGTACCAATAGGACATTTTCCATGCTTAAAAATAAGGAGATGTTTAGTTTTGGGGGGTGGGGAGGGGTGGCATGACTCAGGGACATAAAATGAAAATGCCGAAGTTCTCTGGCAGTATGTTGAAATATTTTGTTGTTTCCAATCTGTATTTCAGCTTTTGTTCTTAAATGACATCTGTACCTATGTGAAATTAAGACAGTATTAAACTATCAAATGACAGCAAATATGTATGGATTGGAAGAAATAACAGCAATGGTTGGGCTGAAAAATATGGTTATTACAAAAAGCTGTGTTTATCAGCTGAGTCTAACTTTTCCAAAATCCAAAAAATTTAAATGCTGTCTTGTGGTGGAGTAAATACTGGTCTAAGCCAATATTGGAATCTTTGACTGAATGAAGAATGGCAATGTTGAGTAGTTTCAGGTCAGTGGGTTGGCAACCATTATTTATTACAGAGATTATCCATTTAATTCTATTATTTTCCTCTATTGCTATCTAAGGTTCTTTATCATTCTCTGATCCATAGACTGATGGAAAAACATCATTTTTTACTGGCAAAAATGGTTATTTTTCCATTTCTGAGGGAGGCATACAGCTGGGCAGTGCATTTGTGTTATTCCCCTTCTATCCTGCAGCACTCCCCAGCCCTCTCCTGCCAATGTGCTGTGAAAAGTTTGACTAGAAGTCCCTAAAGCACATGGGAATGGTTAACTCCTCTGAAGCTGCAGGGTGCCTCGGCTTTCCCATTGCTTTGGCTTACCTCCATGTTTGGTACTGAGTACATACTTGCCATACTGACAGCAAGGTTTGCTATTTATTTGGTCTTCCACAGTTACAGAGGGATGACACAAAACTAGGTGCCGTTCAGAAAGAAACACTTTGAAGAATCACCCTACCAAATCATGCTTGTAAGAAATGATTTTCAGAGAGCTTTGAACCCAGTCTTCTTCTTGTGCAGATGGAAGCACCTGCACAAACCCACTCTACAGAGGCACTTTACATATACAAGAAGTCTGTTACCCATCCATATAAATGTTAACACACAAAAAGTTGGTGCACAAAGTTGAGCAGACACATAAGAAGGCTGCTCTCTGAAAGCTAGAAGGTAAAAATTAGATCCAAAAGCTTTCTCTCCCTACTCAGTGAAACATCCCACATGCTATTTTAAATTTTCTTCCCCTTTTTGTGTCATTTAGAAAGGTTTCCTCAGTACCACCTTCCATATTGAGGCTAGTGACAACTGAAACAGCAGAGATCATATAATTAAAATCCAGAAGCAATATTAAAATGGAATCCTTTAGCAAATACCATATCATTATATCCAACATCTGGACTAAGGTGGAATAGGGAGTTACTGTAATACGTCTACAGTCCAGGAAAAGGCTGTGTTTATTCACTTCTACTGTAAAACTGTAATAAGGTTATCTCCTGAAAAGTTCACTTCAGAATCACTGCTATAATTGTTTCTTAAATATACCAGATCTTGAACCAACCTGTTAATAAAAGAACAGTAGTAAACGGGCATAAGAGCACAAAGAGTTACTGATATACCCATATTACGCACTAGCAAAAGTGATCCCTCTTTGGCTCTTAACCTAAAATAGATTTTTTTATTAAATACTGCTCTGCAGTCTGATTTACAAGAAACCATCTGCTGCACAAAATAAGTTCTTTGTTTACAACCTGACGCTTGCTTATTCACTTCTGTTAAGCTTTTAACTTGATGTATACCTGGTAAATGAAAGGGCAGATGACTGCAGCTGTGGTCCAAGCCAGCACCAGTCCCTGCTGTTATGGCAACTGGTGTTCACGCAGCCCTGCTCTTCAGCTGCGGCTGCCTCAAGCCTCTCCTACTGTAAAGGATGGAAAAGCAATTTTCAAAAACTTCTCTATGAAAGGTTACCTCTGAAACCCCGGATTCTGCATGCTGAGTCTCAACCAGAGGCTAACTGCAAAGATGAACTGGGTCTATAAAGCTTCCAACAGTTGTCAGTGATCACAAAACAGCAGAGCAGCAGCATAAGCTGGTCATTTAAGACAAGAATTATTCATGAAGGTACAACTACATTAAAGGCAACTACATAAGGTAAACTGTTAGCTGGCCAGATTGCCAGATACTGATAAAACTTCTCCTGCATTCTTCTGATTTTATTTATTTATTTTACGACTCGATTCTATTCCCATTTCACAGCTATTTTGTGAATGTCTTCCCTAGGGGATGAACTGATCCTAAATTGCAGATTTCATTCCTGGCAGATCACTGACTGCAGGTACGTTTGCTGTTACCATGAGCAATTTTTTCTCCCAGGTGCATCAGGTGAGCCTGTGTGAAATGTGGATAATGTTTTTCTTTAATATGCTTCAGGAGAAAAGACTTTGCTATAGAAATAGTGCCAAATACAAAGAATGAAAAACAATTGTCTTTTTGTTTTTAAAGCCTTAGCTGATACTGTGGGTCGAGTAATGACAAAAAATAAACAAATGTTTTATTAGTTGAGGCACTGAACAAATGAGTCCTTAGGCAACCAACATGCAGCTTTTCAGTTCTGATGCAAGATAATTATTTTTTTACTTGGTTGCTACATCCTTTAAAAAATAATTATTTTTATTTGCATTTCAGTAACAATCTCCAGCCAAGACTGGGGTCTTACTGTGCTGGTCACTGTTGGAAAACAGTAGAACAGATCCTGTCCTAAGGAGTTTGCAGCCCATGAGCTAAATTATGATTGTAAGGTCTCTCTAACCACAAGGCAACATGCTGCTTTACCCACTGAGGCACTTTCAAGTATAATAAAGAAAAAATAATTGAATACAGCACTAACTTAGCCAGTGAAAAATGGAAAGAAATAGAAATAAGATGACTTAAAGACTGCTTTAAAACAAATAAACAAAACAGTTTTTGTTACAGCTGATGTTGAACGGGTTTATAAAGCACTTTTACAGTACTGGTTTCTGGTAGGAAATTGTGCATCTTAAGTTACTAGCCTACACATAGATATACACCAGCAAGTTATCCCAATGTAACACAACAGGCTATGCAAATGTGTTCCAAAAGACTTGACAGTTTTTGTGCAGTTTTTGTTAATTCAACCTTTTCCCTGCTGTTTGCTTGTAACCCACGGTGACTGCCCTGAGGACTCACCTGCTCCTGCAGGTTCTTACTTCCCCAGAAAGTCATTACTTGTGCTAACACTTCCAGTTAGGTGAATCAGACCCTCTGAAGAGAAGGCAATTTGTGCAGAGGGATTGCAAGGATCAAGGAACGGTTACTAAGGAGAAATGCAGTCTATTATTTTCCCTAGCTATAGCCTACACAGTAGCTGAACCCTGTGAAAAGTTCTTCACTTGCATAGCAATGGACGTTCTCAAGAGAAACTGGTCTATCGTACGGGCTCACTGTGAGTCTTTCCTTATTTCCTCCCTCCTGGAAGCCACTCGCCCTATGAACAGTATGTACCCTTATCTTCTAGAAGAGGTCTCTCAATTTCACCACGTGCAGTTCTTCACAAAGTTAGTTATTACTTTTCCACCCCTCTTCAGCTGTATCAATTTACCCTGTTCATCATTGTCAAAGCCTCAGCAGCGTACTGCAACAAGCTGCTACCACCTACATTCATGCCTGTTAGTGACTTGTTGTGAACCTAAGAAAAGTTGGCTGCCTTATTTTAGCTACATTATAACAACTGATATTGTCCTATATGTCTTCCTGTAAAAAATAGGGAGATTGCAAAACACTTTATTAACATGGAGTAAATAATCAAGTAGGGAAGTGAACAAATATTTAAGAAAGGATCAGTTGAAATAGGAAGAAAGGAAAAGCAAAGGGAAAATTAAAAAACCCTCATGACTTCCTTTTTAATTTAATAATATTTTAGCTTTCAAAACACTTTAGTAAAGATACAAACTACATGTAGTTCCAATGAGAGCAGACACAGAAAACTAAATATGCTGGCTGACTAAAACAGAAGGATATAATGAAATTTTGGGGTGGGATGAGATTACTAAGATTAATGTATGGTAGTTACTAACCCTTTCTTCATTGATACACTTGCTGATCCTGTATACCATACGTTCTTTCATCCCTGAGTGATTTACCCCTCTTTCCATTTTGATGTCCAGTGTCTGGTGGTGTTTTTTCCACTTAATTGAAACATGTTGACAATCACAGCCACCTTTTACTGCTTTTGGCTTTTTTCCTGAAATCTTTCCTTCATCCTGCCTCCACTTCTCTCCCTTCACAGAATTTCACCAATTTATTCCAAGCAAAAAAAAGACAAAGAATAACTTCATCCTCTTCTCCCCAGCCGCCTTTGGCTGGTCTCCGTTTCCCTGGCTGCCTCCTCCCTTTCTATGTCCCAGTTACAGAAGTTTCCTACCTCCACTTATGCCAATGTCACATCCCATCTAGTCATCTCCCCCATCCCGCTCTTATCCCTTCCCTTACTCTCCCCTTTTGTCTCTCACTCTTAGGTAGTTTTCAGTTCTCACAATAAAGGCATGTTTTCCTCTTCATGTCTTAAACCTATACTTGATCTCACTTGCCCCTCCAATTGCTGCTTCCTCTCCCTTTCATCTGTAAATTCACTGGATATGCTGTTTCTAGTCCCTCGAGTACCTCTCCTTATTCTTTTCCTTTCCTACCTCAAGCCTTACCCTGCAACAGCTCCCAGCAAAGTACTTAATGACTTTCAAGGCACCAATTGGGACCAGTGTGCGTTCCTCAGGTTCCTTAAGCTGCTGCCACCATGGCTGTGTTGAAGGGTGAATCTCACCCTTCTTGAAGTCCTACTAGTCCTTTCTTTGTTCTTCCTAGTCTGTCCTCTCCTCATTCCCTTCCTCTCTAATCTCTTCTGCAAGGTTTTCTTGTAAAGGGTTTCTCTTACCCTAATCAGTCTCTATTGGACCCGAGTGCTGTCCTCTTCCCCTTATCTCCAGTATTCTCATCTGTGAACACAAATTCAATTATCACATGTTTCTGGGAAGAATACTGACTGATCTACCTCTTTATCCTCCTATTCAATACCAAATCTTGGACTATCTGGCTTCTCTTTATGACATTTAGGCACCACCTCAAAGTAAATATGGCTAATATGGCTAAGGTAATGCTAAGCCATAAGAGGTAACACTTGCTGTGTTTAGCCTTCATTGCTGGAGACAAGACTGTCACCTGTCATTCAAGTTTCCTGGCCAGTATCATCTTGAACCTCTTTAAATTCCTTATATAATCCTGTTTAATACAGCATTTCATATTCCCACTCACCTTCAAATTCTCGTAATTTCACATGTGATTACTCTGAAGTCTTTCTTTAGCCTTCAGGAGTACAACATAGACCCTTTATGACTTCTCCCTCCCTGTCATATTTCAGTCAGCACAGAGTCATCATCTCCCTATTCCAGTTGGCCTGTGGTGCCCACCTTCGTGAATTTTCACTCCTGCACTTCCATGATTCCTTCCTGCTTGCTATAAAAGTCTGTGAAGCTACTTCTTTTCCTCTGAAGCTGCCCATAGGCATTTACTGCTTTATATGCAAATTACAATCTATCTGGAGCAGCGACCATAGAATCAAAGAATCATAGAATGGTTTGGGTTGGAAAGGACCTTAAAGATCATCTAGTTCCAACTCCCCTGCCACGGGCAGGGACATCTTCCACTAGACCAGGTTGCTCAAAGCCCCATCCAACCTGGCCTTGAACACTTCCAGCGAGGGGGCATCCACAGCTTCTCTGGGCAACCTGCTCCAGTGTCTCACCACCCTCACAGGAAAGAATTTCCATGTGTTTGTACAACATCTAGCACAATGAATTTCTGGACCTAAACTGAGATTTCTAGACACTGCTGCAATACATAATAATTCAGAAAACATTTTAAATCCCACATCAGATCAGAGCTCCTCATTCCCTTTCCCATCCCTGTCCCTACTGTAATACCACAAGTGCACAACTAAGAATGTGCCACATGCTGACAAGAACTGGGAAATACAAACTTGTAGGTCAGCTCCTGTGCAGCCCACCATCTCATCAGTTTTCTGTGTATCATCCTAATTTGAGGTAGCGTGGAAGGCTGCTGGCCTATCACTACCTCTTCCTTATTTCAAACCTATTCCCTAACCGACTTGTTTTGCAAAAAAAAAAAAAAAAAAGAAAAAAAAAAGCCACGTATTCCACAGCAAGAGCCTCGAAGACCCAGTTCTCTTCCTTTCGGTGAGGAGGTCTCTGGGTACCGACCCAGCTGGTTTCAAGGCGAGCCCAGCGGGAGGGTGGCCGGTCTCGGGGCGCTGGCCGGGAGCTGCGGGGCCGGAGGGACCGGCAGAAGCTCCGAGGGCGCCGTGCTGCCCTGGCCAACCCGCCGTGGTTTTAAGCGCGGATTTCGGCGTCTGCGTTTCCTGGTTGGGGTAGAAAAAGACGATCTCCGAAAAGCAGGTAAAGCGGACAGACAGGTGGACATACACACCTACATACACTGTGTGTGTATATATATGTATGCATATTAGAGCCGCGCCCCTTCCCCGCCGGCCCGCTGCCGGGCGGCCCCGGTGCCCACCCGCGGCGGGGCCCACCCGCGGCGGGGCCCCCACTCACCGGGGCGCGGGGGGCCCGGCTCCCCGCCGCCGGCCCCGGCGCTGCCGCCCTCCTGCGGCGGGCTCTCGGAGTCGGTGTTGGTCAGCCAGGTGGACTCGGTCTCCCGCGTCCAGCTCTCGTAGTAGCGGGGCTCGATGGCATCGGCCCTGCTGCCCCCGCAGCCCATGGCGGCTCCCCGCTCACTGCCACTGCCGCTGCCGCCTCCCGGGCAGCATCGCAGCGCCGGGCACGGCTCCCCCCCCGGCCCCGCTCACGCCCTCCGCCCCATCCTCGCACTCCCGGCTCGCCCCAGCTTCGCTCGCCCGCCTCCACGGCTTTATAATCTCCACCAGCTTCCCCCTCCCGCCTCTCCTGGCTGTCCCCTCCCCTTCTCCTCCCGTTACCCCCTTCCCTCCCCTCCCGCTTTCCTCCTCTCTCCCATCCCACCGCCTCCCAGCCTGTCCCCGATCTCTCTCCCCATTCCTGGCTCCCGGGAGCCGTTGGCGGAGCCCCCGGGGAGAGTGGCATCCGTGCCCCCGCCGCGGCGCCGGCTCTGCCGTGCGGAGCCCCGCGGGCTGCCCGCAGCGGGAGGGCAGGGAGCAGACACACGCCTGGGGCTGGCAGGCTTTCCCTCTTCCCTGGGTTAGGGATCTATACATAGAAGATTTCTACATATAGGCTGGCAATATTCGCCAGCCTGCAATAGCTAACGTTGTGTAGCAGTCCTGGCCTGGTTTTGCACCCCATTTATGTACCCCGGTTGGGTCTGGCACCCCATTTCATAAAGCCGTCTTCCTTGGTTTAGCCTTCCTTCCACCTTCGGTGCTAGCTGATTTGCTGCTGCGTAACTGGGAACTGAAGATGCAATACTGAGTGCTGAACTGCAGAGAAACTTCCACTCTTTCGTCTTGGATACACATTTTGGGAAGCAACCGAGAACATGAGATTCCTGCCAAACAGACTATAATTTATGCTATTGTGGGTAATGTAAATGACAGACACAGAGATTTTACACCATTTTGAGTCATATGAATGGTGGTTGTAGTTTGTATTGCTATAGCTGCTTCTCAAGGCGCCCGTCAGGGATGGAGCAAGCCCCATGAACACTATGTGGTACGAGATCATATCACGAGAGGGAGACTTCATTGCAAATAAATGTTTCTCTCCTGTAATCATTTTGTGGTATAGTAGCAGGTATGACTCTTTCCCCTAAGACAACTTACAGAGTGATACAGAAATCACATGTCCTGCACTCATGCTGTTACAGAACAGGGCTGTTGGCTAAAAAGGATACATCCAGTGCTATCTGGAGGAACCCAGGCTGTCCTGTGTTATTAGAGCTGCAAGCAGAAGCACAAACTCCTTGGAGCTAAAAGCTCTTGTTCTTAACAGCTGGTAGAAGAATCTTTAAGAGGATTCAACAGGCCTTAGTTTTGCATCTCAGCCAGTAGGTCCCACATTCTGGTTCTGAAGTGGTTCAGGTCGGAGAGTGCTGCCTGGGTTACTGAATCACCCATTACACTTCCCAAAGCAGATGACTATTGAGATGTTTCTAAGCAGCTTCACAGCAGCCAAATACTGACTCACAATGATCTTACTTTCCTCCTGAGATCTGCTGAGATGCCTCACAACATGGCAGTGCTGCTGACATTTATAGCCCACGTAATTGTGCTACCAAGGTCTTCACAGCAGTGGGGCAGTGATCTGAGAAAAAGCAGCTACTTTTTCATCACTGTGGTAATGTTTTTGTGGACTAATAAGACTTTTTACAAAAAGAGGGTTCCAACAGAGATTTTATTTCAATCAGAATGCCCCACCAGCAGAGTCCCCAGAGCGATAGAATATAGAGGTGTCTGAAAGCCATCAAAGAGGTCTAACACACAGCCCACTTCCTGTGAGTTGTGTGTGCCGTAGGTGGGCAGAGGGCACGGCCCAGGAAAAACTGCCAGACATGACTGAGCCTCCAAATGAAAACCTGAGCAACCCAGTCAATGTCTCACACTGTAATTGTGTGAAGCAACTTTCTAGACCGAGAGCATTAAACAATGTACATGCTGGAACAGAACCTCGAGGGAGTCTTTATTTTGTTTCATTTTAACTTAAAAGTTGGAAGTGCTCTGACAGGATGCTGTCTCCTTGCACGTGGACTTTCACATTGCTTAGATTTCAGTTCTAGTCGTACTTGCAGGAACTTCATCTTCCGACACAATTTTTTTCCTAGCGCAGTTTTCAAACCCTTGAAAAGCCACTGGCAAGGGAACTGTGAAAGGCTTCTCTTTCTTTTCTGTTATTACTACCACCACTAGAGAGGAATTAGACCGTAAATGTAAAGTAGGGTCTTAAAGCATTGTATCAAACCACGTTCATTTTCCTCAAGGCCTACAGAGGCGAGTGCTTTGCAGTTGTACCTTGCATCAGCTTTCAAATTTCCGCTTTTGGTGGAACATGGAGCAAATTACTGCAGAAAAGTAATAACTATTACTGCTTTCATATTTAAGTAGTTGATGTCATTTTTGATCAGTTTATTAAATCAGTTGGACAACAGTAAGAGCTGATAATTTTCATTCTCAAATATTAAGCTTTGACGAGGTTCAAATGAGTTTTAAAAATCCTTCAAAATAAAAATGTTTGCATGACTAATACAAACAAAATACACTTGTTAGCTCTAGTAAGTAAATAGTTTAATTTTATTTTCATTAATTCCTAGTGGAACTGAGAACTGATTTTTGAAACTGGAATTTTTTTCCACAGCTAAAAGAACTTTTATTCTTTGGTGTCCTTTAAATTAATTTAAGAGACTAGGAGCAAAACAGGTTTGCATTGTTTTGTTAAAAGAGTCAAATGCAATCAATCGCAGGTACCTTTGTACCAGAATCCATTCTGATTAATTAAGAAACTGACTTCTCACTGGCAAGTGTTCATGTATCTGCACCCTTTTGATCCACTCCTAAGCTAACAAGCAAACTCTGAGGTACGTAGCAGTTGTGGGAGCGGGCCTGTGCTGTAACTATAAAGTACCACTATCTATGGCAATGAAATGTGTGTTGGCTGACATGAGACAGATGGTGGCAGCTTTAATGCAGCAAGGTAACAATACAAGAATATTAATTCAATAATATTAATTTTGCACTGAGAGTCATATCAGGGAAGAAAGTGGACAGAAAAGGAAATCTGCCTTCAGAAACAGAAAATACCCAGAATCAGACGAATCCTTGGCCTGAGTCCATCTGCTCTGGTGGTGTAATCAGATGGGAACTAACCTGCTGGTGAAGCCAGGTGGAGAGCAATTGGTGTAGAGCAGAAGCAGTTGATGGCAAAGTGTGAATGAAGAATTGAAATCTGCAGAAATCTTGGGGGGAGAAACTTTACAACTTGTTTTTCTTCCTTTACTTCAGCACCAGAGGTGATGTAGCCTAGCAGGAATGAGATTACAAATGTAATTTTTTGAGTCTTGTTTAGTCTGTCATACTGTTACCCTCATGCCAGGAGATGATTAAGGCAGTAAAATGTGACCTCTTTCCCTTAATCATTAGCAAAAGGATGGTCTCCCAGAGATCCCATTAGTGGAGCTTGGACTGTATTTTAGATGTTCTGGTTTTGTGCTGCCTGATGCGCACCAGGCAGTGATGCTTTTCCTCCTCACACTGACAGTAATGTCTGCTCTGTATATGCTGGTTTCAAGATATGCTGCTTCAAAAATGAGAGTAGGAAGTAAAGGGACGGGATGGGCAGGGGATGAGCAAGGGAAGGGACTCTCCAGGATTTTACATTTATAATTTTTCTAAAATGGGTTAAAAATAATTAAAATAAACTCTTCCTCATAAAATCCATATGGAATTGTGGTAGGACCCATTATCAGTTTTCCCCTCAAAATGACAGGGTCAAATGAATTCTTTTGTATCCCAATAACCATTAATTAATAGCTGTATGTTAGATTTTATATTTGCTTTCAGTGTTAGGTGCAGAAGCAGCATCAGGAGGTTTATGCAAAAGATATCCTGCCTATCTTCAGATTTTTGGGTGGTATCTCTACTTGTTCTATTAGATAGTGTTTAGCAAGTACACCAGTTAAATCTGGTTTTAGGCCTCAGCTTTTCTCATAAACCTCTCCGCTTCGTGCAGAAAGCAAATAGGAGGTCAGGTTACTCACTTACCTGGGGACCCCTGTGGTTCAAGGGCATCATTGGGGGGAGAGAGGAGTTTGTATTTAAAACTTGTTCTTTCTGGTCAGGTATTTTGTGTATCTGAGGAGAAATGAAAAAAAAATAGCTGTGTTACAGGCATTTGATATCATCACTCCAAGCTTGCAGTATGCCCGTGTCTATGTTTAGCCTGCACCCAGGGCTAAACAATAAATGTTTTTTCTATCATCCAGTGTCCCTGCTTATCTATAGAGCACCAGCAAGTTGCTCCAGGAATCACAACAGATGGAAATTAGAACAGAGGAGAAGAGTCAAGAAGAGCATGAAGAAACCCCCCTCTCTCAAGCAAGCTTTCCCTTTTATAGTGAACTTGATGTTAATGATACAGAATACACCTGTGGGCCAGCCTGGGTCAGCTGCCCTGGATTTAACTGCTAAGGGCCTTGATCACCATGGCTGGCCACAAACTGAAACCAAATCCCAATGAAACCAGGACAGCCTGGAAGCAAGATTACCCCCGAAGCTTTCACACTGTATATTTGAGTCAGCTTTCCTCCTGACAGCAGATATTTACTTCAAGTAAATGATAAAGCATTCATCTTTACCTTTGTGAGTACTTGGAAGATACAATTTTCTTGGCTTGATTGCTCAAATATTTCTCTCAAACAATTTTCAAATGTATATCATATAATTTCCACATTGCTCTGCATTAATTATGCATTTCTTTCAACACGGAGACAATATCATTCATTTATCCTATATGGCCATTCAGACCAAGACATTTTTCAGTTTAGTATTTACAGCTTCCTGAAAATCTATAGGTGATATTCAATATTAGCTACAGCTGAAGGGTTGGTAAGATGTCTCCAAACAGCTCATAAATAGGAAGAAGTTAATTAACTCACTCTTCCACTGCACCTTTTTCATGCTTGAAGATGACTCTGACACAGAACCTCAAATCCCAACATCCACATAGTCAGAGAGGAAGGCTTTGAATTCCCCCATCTGAGCCTGCCAATTTAGTTTTAAATTGGATTAACCCCCCGCGCTCCCAAAAAAGAATAATTTCCCAGACTCCTAGTTGTGAATAATTGTGCCCAGGCAGTGATGGTGTACTATCATGAAAATTTCACGGTCATTTAATCTTCCCAGATTTCTCAGCCTTGCCTTTGAACTCCAGCTGGACTTTAACGATGACCTGACCTTCTCAACAGTCCCATCTCCTTCCCTGAGTCTCAAGCAAATGTTTCCTAGGGAATCCACTGCAAGTTTTGCATAAACAAGAGGTTTAGGATCAGAAGAAGCATATTCGCTTTCCCAGCAAGTAGTAGAAAACTATTACATAGCAGGCATCAAAGTATCCTCACTGCATGGCATCTTACTGATGTTTTGTGACTGAAACTTGAGCCAGATGTACGTTTGCAGTGTGTCCATCATGCTTTTTCAGTGCTCTCTGTGCAAAGAAATCCTCAATATCTGTACGTGGAAAGATAAGATCTTAGGTTTGCCTCCACCTAACTTCTAAAACATTGGGAGTTCAAACATCTTAAAGTTACACCAAACTATTTGCTTCATTTGGGAAGTGAAGGTCAGTACCTTTTGCTGCAGTCAGAATACAGTGTCACCCTGTTTGCAGTCAAGGATGGGAAGTGGATTGCGACCACTCAACAGAGGCAGAGTTGTGGGGTTGGATGATGATGGAAACTGGGTTTTCAGGAAAGTGGGATGCTAGATACAGGGATAGCATGCTTGCTAATGGCTGGATGTATTTGCCCTCAGGGAAAATATCTTCACAAATACTTTCCTGTGAATTCAAATAGTTTGAAGGGATCGAGAGAGGAGGAGAAGGTATAAAAATGGGCGCAATAAAGAAGGTTTGGCCATCTTATTTTGTAACACTGAGAGCTGCTGGTTGTTCTAAATAGCCATTCCCTTCACCAGAGTGTTTAAAGGGCACAAAAACCACCCATGGAAACACATCCTACAAAGTATTGCTAGGCTGTGATAGCCAAGCTGAGATCTCCTCCTCCTTAAAGAAGGTAGAAGGTCTTCCTTCAGTTCCTTTGAGTGTCCCAGACCTGTCCAAATAAACTGGCAGCTAGTGAAATAAAATTATTTTACAGGAAAAAAATTGTCAGCTGTGCGCCAGGCTTTATTTGAGTGCTTAAATATCTATTGGTTAAGGAGGCTGAGTAGAGCAGATCAAGTGTAATATGCAGCAAGGATATTAAGTGTAAGTGCAGGAAGGATAATACAGAGAGAGGCTCAAAATTGTTCACACAGGGAATTTGTGGGTGGCACTCCCCAGAGGAAAGAACTATTGAGTTTATCACTAAAAGGGTGCAAATCAACCGCTGCCGCCTTGCAGACGCTGGCATTGGCACCAACCATAATGTCGCTGGAAACCTCAGACCGCAAAAAGAGTAGTAGCACTGTGTGGTGATGGATTTATTCTCATTTACCCGAATCTCTACAGAGCTCCTCCATATAAAATCTGTTTACCTTATACTCTGTTCCATGACTACACTTTGTCCCTAATTAAGAAGGTAAATCATAAAACCTAGTTATGAAATGAGTATTTCATGTAACTAAGTATGATACTGAGTAAGCATTTATCACTTAAGATGTTCCTGGCAGAGTGAGTCTGAAATTTTATGGTCCTAATATCTAAATCTTAATTAAAATAGCTTTGACTTTTTCGTTCAGTTGCATTCTCTTCTCTGTGAGTATTACAAGATTAAGCAGGTACTACTATGTTTTAGTTGTTTATAGGTAATTCATTTGTTTTGTTACAGACTAGGTGCTCACAGAATCACAGAACGTTACGGATTGGAAGGGACCTCGAAAGATCATCTAGTCCAATACCCCTGCCGGAGCAGGATTACCTAGACCCTATCACACAGGAACGCGTCCAGGCGGGTTTTGAATGTCTCCAGAGAAGGAGACTCCACAACCTCTCTGGGCAGCCTGTTCCAGTGTTCAGTCACCCTCACCGTAAAGAAGTTTTTCCTCATATTTATGTGGAACCTCCTGTGTTCCAGCTTGCACCCATTGCCCCTTGTCCTGTCAATGGATGTCACTGAAAAGAGCCTGGCTCCATCCTTGTGACACTTGCCCTTTACATATTTATAAACATTAATGAGGTCCCCCCTCAGTCTCCTCTTCTCCAAGCTAAAGAGACCCAGCTCCCTCAGCCTCTCCTCATAAGGGAGATGTTCCACTCCCTTAATCATCTTCGTGGCTCTGCGCTGGACTCTCTCTACCAGTTCCCTGTCCTTCTTGAAGTGAGGGGCCCAGAACTGGACACAATATTCCAGATGCGGCCTCACCAGGGCAGAGTAGAGGGGGGAGGAGAACCTCTCTTGACCTACTACCCACACCTCTTCTCATACACCCCGGGATGCCATCGGCCTTCTTGGCCACAAGGGCACACTGCTGGCTCATGGTCATCCTGCTGTCCACTAGACCCCCAGGTCCCTTTCCCCTACGCTGCTCTCCAACAGGTCTGTCCCCAACTTGTACTGGTACATGGGGTTGTTCTTGCCCAGATGCAGGACTCTACACTTGCCCTTGTTATATTTCATTAAATTTCTCCCTGCCCAACTCTCCAGCCTGTCTAGGTCTCTCTGAATGGCAGCACAGCCTTCTGGTGTGTCAGCCACTCCTCCCAGTTTTGTGTCATCAGCGAACTTGCTGACAGTGCACTCTATTCCCTCATCCAAGTCATTAATGACTATACTGAATAGTACTGGTCCCAGTACCGACCCTTGAGGGACTCCACTAGATACAGGCCTCCAACTGGACTCTGTCCCATTGACCACCACTCTCTGGCTTCTTTCCTTCAGCCAGTTCACAATCCACCTCACTACCCGATCATCCAGACTACACTTCCTCAGTTTAGCTGCGAGGATGCTGTGGGAGGCCATGTCAAACGCTATACTGAAATCAAGATAGACCACATCCACAGCTTTACCATCATCTATCCACCGGTTTATGTCCTCATAAAAGGCTATCAGGTTGGTTAAGCATGACTTCCCCTTGGTGAAGCCGTGTTGACTGCCCCTGATGATCCTCTTATCCTTGATGTACCTAGAGATAGCACCAAGGACAAGTTGTTCCATCACCTTTCCGGGGATGGAGGTGAGGCTGACCGGTCTATAGTTACCTGGGTCCTCCTTCTTGCCCTTTTTGAAGACTGGAGTGACATTTGCTTTCCTCCAGTCCTCAAGCACCTCTCCCGTTGCCCCCGACTTAGCAAAGATGATGGAGAGTGGCCTAGCAATGACTTCCGCCAGCTCCCTCAGCACCCGCGGGTGCATCCCATCAGGGCCCATGGATTTATGGATGTCCAGATTGCTTAATTGGTCCCTGACCCAGCCCTCATCAACCAAGACAGACTCCTCCTCTATCCTGACTTCCTCTGTGGCCTTAGGGGTCCGGGGCTCCTCAGGACAGCCTCCAGCAGTATAGACAGAGGCAAAGGCGGCATTCAGTAACTCTGCCTAACAGCTTAAAGCAACAGCGCAGGCAAATCTAAACGTAATTAAAAAGGAAGTAGGCAGACACTCCGTTAGTTGGGTACTGGATTAGGAAATTATTACTGCATTCCTCTGTAAATTGAGGAACTACTAGTTCTATACATACAGGGTCCATTCAGTCAACTATAAACCTGACAAAAGACAATATTTTGCTCTCTCCTCTTCTTAGGTTTTGTTTCCATTCCCTACAGTGTGAAAGGAGTGGAAAATAAGGAGAGGAAAACTGGCAGGGTTTGATTACATTTGTGTTATCTGTGTGTAGGTAAGACTTCGGTTAGGAGCAATCACGCTGAATTTTTAAATCATGTTTTGTCATTTAATAATCAAAATGTTTTAAAACGACAAATAAAGATCATCCCCATTCAATAGGGACTTTTGAATATTTCTAAGCTTCAGCACAACCATTTCCTGATGTATAAGTCTTCCTTTTAGCTCCAGTGCTTCTGCTGAGATTTGTTTTTAAATGAAATTGAAAACTTACCTCAGTACAATTATTCTGAACTCAACCTCATTCTTTACAAATGTTAATTCTGAAAGAGCCTGTCCTCCTGTTCATGTCCTCTTTTATTCTACCTAAACACTGTGGAATCTAGAGCAGCTTCTTCCTAACACTCCTCTGAAGTTTTGACTCCTTGGTATGATGTGGTCAATCCCAGGGGAAACCGAAATAGCGGTACACCACCAGTGCCCTCTCCCAATGCTTTTTTACACAGAGACGTGAAATGAAACTGTAAATATTTTGAGGTTTTAGCCCTTTTCGGTTGGTACACAGCATCTGACTCACCGGCTGCTGCACAGTGCCTGTGTTTGCTGTTATGTGTCAGTGCAAGAGGAGAAAGCAAATGATACCGTTATTATGCAAAATCACTTCCACCCACCCCAGTGACTCACCAGCACGTCACCGAACAGGATTTACATCAGTTTCAAAATATATCTCCATTATCCATTCCCGTCTCAGCAGGTTATTTATTCCTTCCTTCCACTCCTTCTCTGAATGACGACAACATGACTACACATCTTCCTCTCGGAAGCAGAGCAGGGCTGGCAGCTGCGCCTGGCCGCTTCAGCTCCATTTGCCAGAAGCAACAGCCTTTTGCTTACGGACAGAGCAGAAATGCTGTCTTGCAAGGGCTGCATCTTCCCTCTCCACTGAATGACCGAGCCCTTTTCCTATGATGGGGGTTTTCTTATGGGCTAAGATTTTTTTTGCCTCTGTTAAGAGCAGGTCCATTAATTTTTATCTTAAAGAGATGACGCATCTGTGAATTAACGTAAGGTAGCGTTGATCTCCACTTGCCGTTGATATCAGATGCTTTAGTAAAAGTAGGCCTCAAAGTAGGCCCGAAAAGGCCTACTCTGTGTAACCTTTAGACAGAATCACCTTTCCTTTTAGTAATTTTCCTTTTAGCTAAAATAACTGCACTTTCTGAAACTAACTGCATGTTTTGCAGACAGTGTCTGCTTCTGGGACTGATAACGCTTAATTATAGTCGTCACTGATTCTTGCTTGTGCTTCGTCTTAGAGAATCCAAGGTCTTTGTTAAATTCCTCACTAATTACAAAGAAGGGCCAAAGATAAACAAGACTGTGAACAACATCTTTGTAGTGTCTTAACTGACTTGATTCACAGCTCTGATGCCAGGAGAAGAGATAAATCCTGTAAGAACCAGAACAGTATCTTCTCCTCAGAGCCACCTGTACGTGTCAACACAAAGGCACCACCACGCTTGCACGGAAGCGGGGTCATACAGCAGACAGTATAACTATGGGGGGATTACGACCCCCAGAGACCACCAAAGACCCCTTCCCCAATTTAGTACGCATGCGCAAAGACATTACATAATGTATTAACATATACATAAGGTTTATTGGAATGGGTGGGCTTTTCTTGGGAATTATACGAATATTCATTTTTCTATAATGTATATAATGAGTGTGCTTTTGTGCCTCGGTGGACATGTTAGGTGGAGCAATCCCTCATGTCCCTTGGCCGAATAAAGTAATGCCTGCTCATTAATGCAAAAACCGGTGTTAAGGATTTTTACCCGATTTCGGTGACACCGTGATGTGCCAGTCTGTAAGCGAGGACAACTCAAGGGCTGCTTAACTTAAGACAGACTCATTCACCTCAGTTTAAATTTGCTACTGCTTTTAACATCTTGGTCAAACAAACTGCAGTGGGAAGTCAGTCTATTCAGGAGAGGAAAATGAAGATAATATCTTTTAGAATAGCTAGTTATTCTCCAGTGGTAATGCACTATCTCAGTATTGTGGAAGTACTATAACTGATTTTGACCTGTTAATGTTATTAAATAATTAACTGCATTCTTATTTATTTGAGGAATTCTATTAAATTATTAATTTCATGGTTATCTGCTCTGCCATACTTTGTGTCTAAATGTGAGCAGATGACGTTTCAGTGTATATGAGTATTTGGGCTTAAATTAAATTGAGATTGGACGGATTTACAAATCTGAACATGTCTGGAAATTTGGAGATTTAGCTCTGTGCTTCACTTCTCAAACCTGCAAAAAGGGAATATTCCAGCCTTTGGGTTGCTGCCAAAGTAAATATACACACATTGTACAGGATTCCATGCTGGTACACAAACCAGGACATAGTGTATAACAGCAAAAAGGTCTGTCAGGAGGAAGATCGGCCCTGCAAAGGAGCCCGGCTGCTCCCGAGGAGGCATGGGCACATGGAGCCAAGGGAGTGTTGCCCTCCACAGCGTCTGCTGAGCCGGAGCCATCTGTCCCGCTCCAGGGAGCCCAGGGCTCCCTGGCTGTGTTTAAATTTGCCTTCATCGGTTTTCCCTATCACTGATGGAGCTCTCAGGTCTGGCTCAGTCTGAAGGCCCCAACCTAAAGAAAAACCCCCTGGAAGAAGCTTCCCTCACCTGCCCTATAATCTGGGCCATGTGTACTGAAATGTGATAGCTGATAAATACCTGTCTCTTCCAAGATTTTCCACAATTCTTTATTAGACCATCTCCATACATCACTTTCCCTTGCACGTACCTAAGTTCATACCAGTTTTTAACTGCCATAAAGTTTTTCTTTATCTTCTTCAGTAACTTTTCAGGCCTTCAGTTCCACATAAAACAATACCTCTTTTTAAAAATCTCAAGGATTTACCTTTCCCTAGGAATTGTTTGCAGGTGAAAGATAGGTGTTCCTACTCTCACTCCATGCCTTACTTTATTTCCTCTTTAAACAGCTGTTTGCAATTACAACTAACAAAAAAAATAAGACTATGCAAGAGCTTCTCATCAGCTGGAAGGTTGTATCCCAGCCCCAGCTGAATATCTTTGAGCAGACCATTTTCTTCTTGCCTAGTAATCATAGACATTTTGAAAAAAGATCTGGATGCAAATAATAATAACAATAATAATTCAGTTTTATTGTCCTTATTTCAAGAGCTTCATCATTAGGTATTGGTTTGGTTATGAAAACCCATTTCAATATAACTAACTTTATTAATTAGAGTGATGAATTGTCCTGAGTTTGAAAACAAGGATTTACAACTTTCTTGCTGTGGTGTGGTTGAATGATAAGCTGAAGTTTCTGCTTTTTTACATACAGCACCAAAATTTCAACTTAAACAGTTATCAGATTTCACTGTAAGATATTTTTAATAAGAAGTGCTGCTTAGACTGCTGTGATACTGCTGTTCTCCTTCAAAAGAACAAAGCAGAGGAGCTATACACTGAATAAAAATCTGGGGTTTTTTTAAACTGTATGCTTTTCCTTTTAGGTTTTCTTCCTCTCTGCCTACTTTTTGGCATTTTAACCTGGAAAATCCCATCTGATATCAACATAGGAAGAAGTCAGTTCATCAGGATACAGCTGATCTCAAATGGCTGAAAACTCGTGCTAACAAGGAAGAGTCAAAAGTGAGACAAACTTTTATTTTCATTTTTAAACAGAGAGGATGGCACTGCAATCATTTAAGTATAACTATGGTTTACTGAGGTGTTAATCTATTTAGCTGTTTAAGACTACATGTTTTACCAGCAAATAAGCACTAGCTCAGCAAGCCATTTTGAGCCAGCTACGGAAGTTACTTGTTGAAATTCTGTGAGTTTTGCTACACATAACTGTCCTGTTGGGCTTAAACTCTCCAGTATTCACCAGAAGAAATTTATAGTCATGATTGACTACAACATAAATGTTACATAAAAGCTTGACAGCTTTGAAAATCACCTTCTCCTAAGAATTATCCCTATCTTCTGTTGCTACTCGGTTTTAAAAGGGAAGCAGTTTGTATTATCTATGTACAAAACCATCAGAGAGCTGCCTGGGAAGAAATTGTCCCACCACGTCTCAAGCGTTTCATTAGCTGTCTTCCACTTTGGGTCTCCTGCTAGTCATCTCTCTGGGTTCCTGAGATGAGCTCACCACACTAGAGCTCTTCCCTCAAGAGGTCATCAAGGACTGTAGACCAAGATAAAATAATGATGATCTTCTTTCTGATCTTCTTTGATGCTAGCCTAGTGTGTGAGGAGAAACGAAAGACATTTGTAGAGTCTGATCAGACCCAGATCTCAAGGCGAGGGAGAAGGGAAATTAAGCTCTGGTGATTTTGGGCAGTGAAAATCCTCATGCAAAAACATGAGAAGTCCTGCTCAAAATAAATCAATACAGCTGTAAGGGAAGGTTAGTAAAGTCAATTCTGTCCCTGCTAAAGGAACATTTTTCTTTTCCCATCTTTCAGGAAGAGAAGAGTCAGAGGTTTGTGCAAGTTTGCACGCTGATATCACTGTGTGCCAATAGCATTCGCCTGTAAGAAATGATCCAGGAAAGGGAGGGAGAATTCATGCATGGCCACAGTGTTAGTCACAACTGTTAAGGCTTTGAGGCCTATTTTTAAACACGATGGTATGAGCACTTCGTGTTGGTCAGCCATACAGCCTTCTGTAACTGCAGCCTGGCTACAACCCTGTTATCACTACTGCCATTGCAGATCAGAGAATGGGAGAAGCCTAATTTCAGATAAAATCAGTATGGTTCTTCATCTGCCTCGAGGAAGGAGAAAGATGGGGATAAAGAAGAGAGGCCAGAGAACAAGAGCTGTCATCCCAGTACACTTACAGAAAATGTATCTATCTATCTCAGCCATAATCGTGAGGTTACTCTGAATACAGCGAGGAAACAGAGATTAAACAGTTCTTTTCAGTGAAAAATCAGCCTTCTACAGATGTCACCTGACGCAGGCAAAGTCCACTCATTCATGCCAAGAACATTGCCTGAATTTTGGATTTACCCAGCTGCTGTTTTCAGAAGGAGTGGTGCTACAGACCGAACCACTGCTGGAGGACATTGCCTCGCTTGGCCATTAAGTCTATCCATCACAGCACTTCAGCGCACAGATTATTTATCCGCAGTTTCACTCTGCACCTGGGAGCCCTTATGTGTACCGTAGGTTTATTGCTCTGCAAGCAGAGCAGCCTGAGTCAGCTGGCCTCGGAGGATGGTAGACCGATAGCTAAGGGGGCATCGGTTGTTTGCTCTTTGCATTCAATGGTTGAGACAAAGTCATGAGCCCAAATCTGCTGTCACTGACCACAGCTGTATCACTGACATGATATCAGTGTGTTCAACGTTCAGCTGGGTTCACACACAACAGGACGGTAGCACCTTTGTTTCATGCTCTGTGTGTGATTCATCATAAGGATAGGGAGAAAAACTACTAATTTAAATAGCTTCAAGAACAGTTAAAAAGCAACAAGAAAAGGAAGCTTGAAGCAGCCTGGCATAACACCGCAAAACAGTGATTTGCAGAGAGCTCTGTGTAAGAACTGAAGCTTGAGATGGGAGGTTGGGGACATTGTAGTATGGAAAAGAAGCCCTTGGGATTCAGTTAGAGACAAATACATCTAACCCTATCTATGGCCTATTACAGTCTGTGGGAATCTAAGGAACAGCTTGGAGAACAGTTCAGCTGCCCAGCCAGAGGAGGATCAAGTCAGGTAGATAAGCAAAGCACTTAGTGATCCAGGTAGGATCCAGAAGGATGAGCCTCCTGTTGGCCCCATGTCTTACCTGCCAGTCCTACGGTTGGACTCGACAATCTCAAAGGTCTTTTCCAACACAAACAATTCTATGATTCTACCAGGATATCTCAGTTGCCTTATGGTTTGTGAAATGTCACTGGACACCTCTGTTTACACAGCTGTAACAAACTACACCTCAGGTTGTCTATGGTGAGAGCTTAGACATCCAGCTTACATGCAGACAACATGATGTTGCTGTCTAGAGCTGCATCTCACACCTCGTCTTGCTTGGTTAAGCTGCCTTCTGTGTACTAACTCTGCTCCTTCCATTCTTTCACAAGAGACGCTTGCGCATCCTGATTCCTTTGCTGTATTATGCAAAAAGGTTGGATACTTCAAAATTTGTTGCTTTGAGATATTATCATTTGCAAAGATTTACTTAAGATATGGCAAGGTGTTAGTAATTACATGAAAAAAATGAATATAATTAGTACTGTAAAGTAGCTGATGCGCTTCTAAAGGTTGCTGTGAAATTCAAAATTATCTTCTTCTAAAACTCAAATTTCACAGTTGTGGGGGTTTTCTTGTTGTGTGGTTTGTGTTTTGGGGTTTTTTTTGATTAGGAAATAGTTCAAGAAGAACAACATTCCCATATAGTTATTTTAAACATAAATGGATTTTGGATTATTGTTCAGGTTTGACTATTAAATTCCTTGGGGTTGGTTGCGTGAGAGCCAACGAGAGATACAAAGGCCTGAATGAGGAACCTGAATTGTCTTCCAGCAAAGCAGAGCAACAGGAAAATTATAGGTTTGATTCAGCATTTTGAGTGTAATCCTAGCCTGATGGAAACAAGTGGCAAGACCATCATTACCTGAAATGGGGACAGTATTTTACCCACTCATTTTAGCTTTTCCAGTTTTGAAGATGTAAGGCTTGAAGTGCTTGTATATTTATATGAGAAAAGTACTTTCATTATTACAACAGCTTTTTTCACCTAAACACAAGAGAATGCTTACCTACCTGTCTTAAGTAATCTTTTCATAAGGTCAGCTGAAGTATTTAATGAATCTAAAGATGTTTTTTTAAGAATTTAAAGCTTTTTTTAAGAATTTAAAGTTATTTTTATCTAAATAATTATCTTAATATATTTTTCCATTAGAAAAAATTATAAAATTATTTGAAACTGCTACTTTACAGTACTAACCACATTAATTATTAGAGAAATGCCAAGATGCATGTACCCCAATCCATTCCAGTATCAGCTGGGCTAGATCTTCCTAAATAGTTTAATTATCAATTTTCCACAGACTTCGGTCCCACTAGAAAACACTCGGAGTAATGAGTTTGAAATTGTTGTTTGTATTAATAGTGATGACTACAGAAGTCATACTGTTGAACACAATGGCAGTAACTGTCTACTCGGCATCTACAAAAACATGCCCAAGCAGGCTATCTGTGTAGGTGTTTCAGGATGGCTTTAGTGCCGTTGTCTCAGAGACACGACTCTGAAAGGTTTGCTGCTTCTTTCATTCATCTGAAAAAATAAGGCATCATTTATATTGCCTTTGGACCACCTCATATCTTCAGAGGAGGAATTGTTGATGTATCCACTTTGCAAAAAAGGTCAGTCGGAGCTTTCTCTACCAAAACTGAGGAAAGAAGTTTTTCTGAGCTGCAGCATTTCCACAAGCTGAGAAGCCCAGGTCAAGACCAGAGTGAAAATTAGATGAAAAGAACCTTCACCTGGTAACGAAGAAGCTCATAGGTACGCACTTACAAGCACTTTTCTAAATTCTCATGAAAAGTTTGCCTTTGGTTGCATTTGCTGTATATTTCCTATTGCATCAGCTAAGCTCATGCTGCTTGTTTTAATTTTCTTTTCTGGCACCTATTTACTGAACCCTAACCTTGAACTGAGCTGTGAAAACACTGATACAGGTAATTCTGATCCCCAGTTTTGCAAGGGGCAACTGGGATTTTGGGGACAGTTTGGTTTCAGTAGCTGGTGAAAACTTTTGTCTTTTGATTTTGCCTCTTCAAACCTTTGCTGTACTATTGGTAACTGAAAAATCCATATATAATTTAATTTTTCAGATCCTTAATCAATGGAGCATAATGAGTAGATTGATCAAACCATTGGTCAGCGTACCCTGTCTTGCGATGCTTTGGAGTGTTGATGATTGCTGAAGCATGACAGGCCTCAAGTCACGTGCTCTGGTGCCTGGTCCAGGTTGGAGAAGCCCTTACCAGCAGATTACAAATCTCTTGTAAAAACACAGTCAACAAGTACATTGTGAAATATAATGAATTCCAGAACAGTACTGTCCTAGAAATAGTTTTACTAATGTCTACAAGCTTTCACATGCATGAATTTGACAAGTTAGGTCGTTGTTTAGCTATGGGGGATAAAGACACGGATGCAACTGAATTTAGGGCAACCAAGTGGGGATTGCAGATACTGAATACTTCTAAGAAAACCAGGCTGCTGAGAAGAGAGGAAGAATATCGCTCAGCAACGTGAAAACATTCAAGACTGCAGCCTCTAGTAGAGTGACAGTTTATAAAACCAAGAGGAAAAATGGCAGGGAGCAGTGGAAGAGTGTAAAAGAGTGAGAGGAAGGGGAAGACAGGAAAGGCAGAGTAGCAGGACAAAAAACTAAGAGATTCAATAAGGAGTATGCAATGACCTACGACAGAGTGATGCAACCAAGGTGGTATGACAGAGCAGAACAAGACTGGGGAGCAAGCAGGGCTAAGCCATTGCCCTTGGCTACTTCGGTGTGCAAAGTGGGTCCTTACCGAGTGAGATTGTTCCACGTATCCCAGATCGACGTTTGTTCTTACTGTTGCTTTCTCCATCGTGTTTACAGGTGACATTAAGTTAAAACAGTCTTTCTGTTTTCTGTTAGCCGAAGCAGGTAATTGGTACATGGGAAACCAGGTGGGTTTCAACTAGACCAGTTGGTAGATCTGCCTTGAACTGACACTGACATGAGGCAGAGAACGGCGAAACAGACATATGCAAGAATAAAGTAACCCTGTAATGACGTCCACAGTGCCTCTGTCCCCAGAGACCATGAATTTACCCTGAAGAGTCTGAAAAGAAAAGGCAAGCCTCCGCCAGGCTCTATTAGAAGTTACCAAAACCATACGTTTGTAGTATTTAACTTAAAATCCAAGTTTGTTGTGGAAGGAAAACTTCATAGCTGAGGAACTACAGGAATATTTTCACACATCAAAAAATTCAGAAATATATTTAAAAAAAAGATTAAAAGGCCTGTAGCAATGTTTTACAGCCTTCAGCTGCAGGATCACTCTATCTTTTCCCTGTGTTGCTGTGGGTGTGAAGCACAGTTGTATATTGCAAAAGGAGATGGTACAGAAGATTGAAAGTTGAAGACTTCTGCTTTGATGGAAAAAGCACGTGGTCCCTAATAATCCCTTCATTTAACATTTAGTAAAATCATAGAAACAGTAAGCAGTGTACGCAAAAAATCCACTTTTAAAATATTGAAATCCCATAATGTACCTGAAATTCGACACATACCATTTTAAGTAGTAATTCTGAGTCCACCAGAATTCTGTTCCACTGTCAGGACACATCAATCTTTGCTCTTCAGGCTCTTCAGTCAGAGGCTGAATATGTGTGCAGCACCATATGAATCTCTAGGTGGTATGGGGAAGTAAAGCATAATAATTACGGAAAATATTTAAAATTTCCTTGGTATTATGAGACCATGAGATGAAATCCTTAAAAAAATCATATGCTTTAGTTCAAATCCAAATCATTCAGGAAAGGCTTCGTGAGAGTTTCACCCTGGCAGCTTTTTGAAAGTAGCTCGAGACCACTCTCTAGAGGTGAAAAATGAAGATTTCATTTCTGAAGACAATTCAATCAAGACAATTCGTTGGAGAGCACACACAGACAGACATATTGTAAGACAGAAGAGGTTCTTAATGAGCCTACATAGGACAAAAGCTAAAACCACCACATTTTTTAGAAGAGTGATACTGGGGCCAATAAATAGCGAACAGCCCTATGACATTGTGCACGCTCACGCTTCTTTTTGTAACTCTACCATAAAAGTGCAGTTGTCTATTCAAAGCTGGCTCTCCAGCATCTACTTGTGCTTAACCCAGCTTCCCCTGCAGCTTTCCCATTGGCTCTGTCCAATGCAGGGCTCGCCAGAAGTGTCCACACAGCCGCAGCTTCTCGGGTCCCACCAGCACCACCACCTAGCCCCAAAGTCTCAGGTAAATACAGCGTTGCAATAATCTGCTTATGGACTCAAATGAACCTCAAGAAAAATCACATTCAATTCAATGAAGTTGCAGGAATTCAAATATTAGACTTGTATTTCCCCTGACCCTACAAAATGTGAGCTTCTTGGTGATACACAAAACCCAGACCTTTGCAAGACGAAGTATTCATGGTTTGTTCTATCCATGATTCTTGCAGTTAATGGCATAGTACAGAAAGTGTTGGAGAACATTTGTTTATACTGAAGCAACATTAAAAGATCCCAGGCACAGATCCCATCCCCACGAAGTGAAGAGTGATGCCATTTGCTTATGACTCATCTCACGTATTGTGCTCTTAAAAATATTTAAGTCAGTATAAGATAAACTATACACTGTCTGCCTGGAGACAAATACTAAGCTGCTGGCAAATGTTAGAGACTTTCACTCTAAGAATCCAGGCCCAGTTGGGTGGAAAATAAACACTGTATTTGTTGACATAAGCAATGGAGCAGAATTTAAACATCCCCTCTACAGTGGGAATTCTGCCAAAACCCCCAAATTCACGTACAAATGTATCTGGGAAGAAGTTACCTTCTAAACACTTCTGCTCAGACATCTAATAGTTCAGCAGAAGATAGATGCATTTATCTTCCAGAAAGCTTTCAAAATCATTAATATCTTTATGAAAATAAAACTAATACAGAGGTTTAAAAGCTGAGCATTTCAAAATGCTATTGTATTTTAAAAAAGAAGAAACAAACCAAAGGTCTCACATTCGCTGGTCACTGTGGATTGCCATGTTTAACAGCTGTAGTCCTTAAAACAAAAGCAGCCCCAGAAGTGTGTGCTTGAGTATGGCAGGTATTGCTTTCTCACACAATCTCACTACTAAGTTTTGTCAGTTTTCAAATGGTATCCATCAGCATTTCAAGATCTATGTTAAATTTACTAAAATATTACTACATGGCTATTTTAGACACTTCTGCTGTGCAGCAGCTGTCTCCCCTTCTCAGATTTTGACTACACACATGTCAATTGTGACAATTCAGTTATGCCTGCTTTTCCTATTAGGACGTAAATCACCTGTTGTTACTTATTATAATAAAAATAAAATTCCCATACTCCTCACATTCCAGAGTAGACTACATTCTTCATTTCTTCCACAAATTATTTTCTGTCTTAATCACCTGGCATGCTTCTCAGAAACAGAATGAAAATTTTCCATTTCTACACAGTTCAAACCCTGTTCCTTTGCCAGAATCTTTTAAGAACCATAGAAATATAACAAACTGTAAGAAGAAAAGGTTTGGTTCTAGCCTTTCCCTATAAATCAAATCTAACACAGACTAACTCCCACCCTCTATGCTGCTGGGCGGAAGGAAGGAGGTTGGGAATAAAGGAGTGAACTTGAGCCTCAGTGGAAAAAGATATTTTTTGTCCTCTTCCCACCATCCAAATCTATTTTGTCAGGAAACTAAATCTCCCCCAAATCAAGTCTGTTTTACCTGTGACAGTAACTGGTAAGCAATCTCCCTGTCTTATCTCAACCCATGAGCTTTTTCACTTTGTTTCTTCCCTTGTCCCATTGAATGGGAGTAGTGAGAGAGCAGCTGGGTGGGTATCTGGCAGCCAGTCAAGGTCAACCCACCACTTCTAATGAGAATTTCCCATATTCAAACTTGCGTTCTCTGCCTCTCATCTTACTACACTGTATCTCTGAAAAGTGCTGAGGCACATCAGATGGCTCCTCATTCTCTGTATCCTCTGCTCGGGCTGTTGTAAATATCAGTAACATGTCTTTTGCTTTCTCTCCGTCTCTTCCCCAGTATGAAGAGACACAATTCTCCCAGTATGTCATGTTGTCACATGCTCCAACCCCCCTGACAAGCTTGGGTAGCCTCCACTGGACTTCCTCCCTTGTGGTACTCCATTTCTTGTACTACAGAGCCCAGACGTGACCTCGGAAGTGCCAAACATTGGGGAAGGATGGCTATCCTCTTACTAACAACACCCCAGGAGATGGTTGGCCTTTGCCACAAGGGCAACATGTTTTCCACAAGCAGTCCCAGGTCCTTTTCTGCAGAGCTGCTTCCTGGCTAGTAAGCCCCCAGTCTGTACTGCTGCATACGGGTTATTCCTCCTCAAGTGCTGGACTTCACAATTCTCTTTGCTGAAGTTCATGCAGTGCCTGTCAGCCTGTTTCTCCAGCATATCCACATCCCTCTGAGCAGCAAACCTGTCTTTCAACATACTGACTGCTTCCCTCACCTTGGGTGGTGTCATTCTATTGTCCAGCCTCCTCTTGCTTCCATTCGAGAAGAATCTAGTGCTGATTTAGCAGGCACTAGGTACCTTCAATAGGGAAAAGTATACAGCAAAGCAGTTTGTACAGTACTTACTGGACTCCTAAGCCTTTATACTGCACTTGTTTGTAGGAAGGCTTTGAAAACAAAACCAAGAGAGAACTAAGATGAACAGAGACAACAGTTTAGCCTGATTCCTTCTGTGATCAGGGAAGCAGGATTAAATGCTTCCAGTGGACCAAAAAAACAAACAACCCTCTTTACCCCTAAGTAGTTTATCTCAGTTACAGTGGGCTCAGAACCAAGACGACTATCTTTGTACGTAGTAATAACAAAAGCCAGTGGAAGCGGCAGAGCTGGGGGAAAACCCCTTCCACTTACTCACACACTTTACAACCTGGTCAACACAGTAAGCAGCTGTTATCTTCTGTAAGGAAGCCAGAGAGAGCATAGGAGTGTGAGCACAAGTGAACACTTGATTTCACTCTTTCCCCTTTTACCTATGAAAATAGTAAGAAAAGCAAGTATAATTTTACGCAGTAAATATTTTTTTTATAGACTTCAAACCCCACTTCATTATCAGGAGCTAGATGCAACTCTTGCCCTCAAAAGCTAGCCTCTCTTTTAATAATTAAAGATCTCAATGTTGGCTTATCAAAGATAACAAATTCCTCAAAAGTGCTTCTGGTTCACTACTACAGATTCTATAGCTGAAAGCCCTATACTGCTTAGATTCACAGTACTGGTATTTTCAGTTAGGGACCAAATTAGAAAAAAATCCAGTGGTTACAGTACTACAAATACTAATTTTGACAAATCAGTGCTCCGCCAGTCTCAGTCTTAACTGAAGTCAGTTTTAAAAGGTACTGCAGTTTTTACCCCCTATTTAGCAACTGAAATATGTGGAATACTTGTAACAGTTATGATAACTGCTACTGAAATAAACAACCCCTCTCTATACACATTAAAAGGAAGCTGTCATATTCCCTGTATGGCAGAAAGGATGCTGCCAAAAAAAAAAAAAAAAAGCAAGCATCTAATAGTACAGTATCCAAAGCCATAAAGTAGTCCCAAGCTTCAACTGATTGAAAAGAACAAGGAATTATCAAAAAATCCTAGACCAGGCTAGCTTGTTAGCATCCCAGGTTACTCCCACCTTCCCAATAATGGTCTCATGTCTCTTCTTTATAGAGTCACAAAGATATAAACACGAAAAACATTTATACATAGGTTTGGTGACCAAACAACACACTTGACCATTACTGCACAAAGCAAAAGAAATACCTGCATCTCTTAAAAGTATCTGTGCTGAAGTCATTGCATTTCTGTACCACTGCATGCAGGATGCAGCATTGGTTTTAATACACTGCTTCAGTTTAGACACAGGTATCTACGGTTATATGCGGTACAAGGAAGTGACACATTTGCACAGGTATGTTTATTTTTTCCTGTGTTTACAGTGCTTCAATTGTAATTTTAAACCATTCAGAAAGCACAGTTTCATACCAATTTTACATACTTTACATCACAGTTCAACATTAACACAATTGTATCTACTAAATCAAATGAACAAAATGGCCATGAACATTTACACTATTGTTCTGTAAACAAGTTTTTTTTTATAAACAATGGTAAATGGAATTAACACAGACCACCATATGAAAGAGAAGTGGGCTTTTCCTTAAATAAATCACTCTGTTTATAAATACTTCAATTCTCTCAATATACATTTACAGACATAATTGATTAAAAGCAGACTACCTACACTGTTCTTTAAAAAGAAAATGTCTAGAGATGGACCACTGTGTGTTAAATTCACCTAACATAGGAAGCAAGCATATGATTAGTAGAGTGTTAAAAGTATTACTGTACTTCAACCTCACTTCTGTTTGTTTACACCAACACTGAGAAGATTGTCATGTTAGGGAACTTTTACTTGAATTCCAGCAAATTACAATCAATCTTGTAGTACACATACGGGTAGTACTCCTGCTGACTGAGGTTTAAGCCTGGAATATCCATAGTTGCCTGCAAATAAAGTTTTGAAACCAGTTATACTCTTACAATTCAGACTCCTGTTCAGAAGTAGACAAAATATTCATATGTTTTAGGAGCAAATAGGCCAGGAAAGACTTCAAGCTTAAATTTTCACATTCAAGTGACTGTTTAAGCAACTAAGTTAGAACTTTGACAAATGAGTAACAGTATTTTTCAAAATGAAATACAAGTGTTCTTTCAAAATTTAAGTAGTTTTGTATCAATAATTCACATCTGTTGCTACAGTAAACACACCACCACTAAATGGAAGGAAAAGTACTGCAATTATGTTTTACTACTTCTAAACACAGTTAGTTTTTGAAAAGAATGTTACAGCGTGCTGAATGATCCAGGAAGTCACGTGAAGTTCAGCATCTTTAATTTTCACCTTAATTGTTTCACATCCCCTTTCCCCAAAAAGGCCTGGAAATACTTTGAAAAAACATTACTTTAAATATTCTATGAGAGATTATTTTTCATCTTTTTAAATTCAGCTAAACTTATTGTGTGGTGTATCTTTAGTTACTCTTTAACTACAGAAAGCACTGCTTTTCAATACAAAACAAATTAGTAGAATAAGCTTCCCAGCAATCCAGTTTTAAACATGAAAATGAGACCTCTACAGATGAAAAGGATGACTCCATCTTGACATTAATTCAGCCTCCTTCAGCAGAGAAGGACAACTATGGTAACTTAAAAACAAAGACAGCAATGTAACAAAAAAAAAAGTTGTTTCAGTATTAAGGCCACTGTTGCCATTGACTGTGGACAATTAATGTATTACTTCTGGGCTCAAAAAAGATATGAAATGTGTTCAAGTTCCTTACGCCTTATTTCAGATCAAAGTTGACTTTGTTTGAATTCTTTGAGGATATGCATATGTATGCAGCCTGTAAGATATCTTTCCATCAGTAGTAGGAAAGAATGCAGTAAGAAGAAATTACATGAGACTGTTATACCAGACAGCTCATCAAATGCATTGATTGTAACTTTTACATTTTTGCAAAGCAGATGATATTTAAACAGAAGTAGCACTTTTACAAGGAGACATAATTTTTTGTACTGTGAGAGAATGATGGAGAATATAGATAGGTGTAGCTTTTTAGTAAAGCCAATAGACTTTTTTTTGTTTAAAGAGACTAAACCTAATATTGAAGGGGAATAGCAGTTACAAAAATACTTACATCAATGATAGCGGCTGCACTGCTGTCAAGGTGTTTGTATAAATCATACAAAACCTCCCTCAGTTTCTTCATTGTTTTCTTATTAGGCTGAAGCAGCATTGCCTGGAAGTTAACTGGCAAACCATACCTGAGGAAATCAAGCAGAAAACTATGAAAATGCTGAAATAAGCCTCCTTTCATCCTTTCAAAGCAGAATTTTATTTTGAGAAAGAATCCTATTGCTGAAGAGGAAATTATTTTCATTTCTGCAAGACCATTATGTTTCTACAATTCAAAAGGCATCAATAAAGTAGAACTTCTTTATTCAAGTTTAAAATAACAAAAGAGGAAGTCTAAATGCTTTTAAAATAATTTTAAATCCTTGAGTACCTGGCACAATTCTCAAAGTTACCTGAAGCCTCAGACCAAGTTTTGAACATTCCAACTAATTTACTTGCAAGACTTTGTTTACGCCACTAGGTGGAGAATCTAGTCTCTACTCAGTCCTCGTTTCTAGGTGTGTGGAAACATTTGCCAATACCCAAATCAAGTTCAGCTTTCTTCCTTACTCAAGTTTGTCTTCAAAATAAGCCCGTAGCAGCTATGAAAGACTAGAATGCAAGTTAATATGATGTTTTCTCCTCTGGTTGTCACCTTTATGATAACTTACCAAAAAGGCTAAAAAAACCTTTCTGGTTTCTGACTGACAAAGGCAGAAGTCCTTTCAACTCTAAAAAAAAAATCTAGGTCTTTCCTTCTGCAGAAGAACTACAGCTGTTCTTAAGCCAACTTTGTAACTCTACTTCTAGATAGGCATGAAAAAAAATGCCGAGAAATTTTATAGTTAGAATACTGAATGGTTTAAATCTGAAAAATTTAGATTACAAAATTCTTAGAAAGGCATGTTTTAAAGAAAAAGCATACATTTCAAGATGTGAAGCTATATTACTAAATCCTGAATACTTTTTATTCTGAACTATTCACATTTCCCACTTAAATAGAAGATATAATAAGCTCTTTCTACAAGCAGCTCATAAAGCAAGCTAAGAATCAGAAACAATACCTTGCTGCAACTTACCTGTAATTCCTAAAGCACTAGTGGAAAGACTATCCAAGGGGCAAGATACCCAATTATCTACCTCAAATACTCCACAACTGGCAACAAGAGCTGTTGCCATCGGCTATTCTTACTGCCCTACTTCTTGTTTCCTCCTTCCCAGGAGACTGGCATTCACACACCTCAGTTTGGCAAACCCAAGCTACATGTAAATTCTTAGAAAGCCTACGAAGAAAAGCACTATTCAGGTCTGCCTCATTACCTTAAAACAGATTCAACAAAAACCCGTAGTGCTTTTACATGAATCCATGCAATGAAAGCTTCACTGAAATTAACTTTGAGCCACCGAACCAGAGGCCCCTGTGAAAGGAAAGAAAAAAAAAAAATTCTTATTCAAACTTCAGAAAAAGATCCAGCCCATTAAGCATGTTTAAGCAGATACTCAATATCTGTACCATGATAATAAAGACAACTTAAAAGGCAGAGTTCACTGTGGACATAACGGCTCAAGGGTATTTCGATACTAAGTAAAGAGAAATTTAATGAGACTTCCATTGTCTCTTCAGTACACCATCTCAGCTGCCGTGGGCTAACTATGTTAAAGACCTTTTTACTAATATCTGATTATTTCATTCAAATATGCGTCCAGTTTCAAACTTAATATATTATCAGGTGCAACATCAGCACTTGGTTCAACACAGTGAGAGGCATTTGTGCTACAGGAAACTCAATTACCCCTGAGCAGATTAGCTGGGTGGCAGGCTACCTCATGTCATCCTTGCAATGCTTTCTCAGAATCACAAGTTCATGAAATTGTTATGTAGCAATAACAAGTCTTAGATGTCTCATGCTTCTATAATGACTAGTTTATACAGACTTACAAACTGTTTCTTCTTGTCAGTTGACAGTCTATTCATTTCTTCTTTATCCGCTTTCATCTCTTCTTCATTATACTGGAAGTCACGGACCATAAATCTGCATTTGGAAGTGAATGAAATCAAAAGTGGCTATCTAGAGATCCTTCAAAGCATGAAAGACAGAACACACAAAATAAGCCTTACTTATATTCTCTGGCTTTATGCTTGAAGTCATCCACTGCCTTCCTGAACAAGGTAACGTTACAAAGGTAACTGTCTTGATCCTCAAAGAGTACACTACACAGGAAAAAAAGTGTCAGAATTAAAAAGGTTCAAGTCACCACAGATCTGACATACAGTAGCTTAAGCTGTACTTTATAACTACTGGGCAAGAACATAAATGTCGATAATCACACAGGATTAGTTCCTAAATTAAACATCTTATACAGAAAGTAACTGAAACTGTAGCAACTGCTCTTAATTACTCCCTTCATAAAGGATAGCAGTTTCCATTTCACATTCAGAGATATCACCACTCAGGAACACTTCATACATGTCTGGATATCTGTTCAAGTTAAAATTATTTTACAGAAAAAGGAACTAAAGCTGGTTTAATACTGAAAAATCTGGACTACAGAACTCTTTAGAAATGTGTGCTTTAAAGAAAAAGGAAATGGATTTAAAATAGAAAAGGACATAAATTAAAAAGACACAGGTTGTAAGAAAAAGTGTTTCTTAGGCTGTAAAGATGACGCCCAGATTTACTATTTTATAGTTGAAGACTATACTGCTTATCCTGAGACTTCACATCTCATGTGAGTCGGGGCAATCCCAAGCACAAATACAGGCTGGGCGGAGAATGGATCAAGAGCAGCCCTGAGGAGAAGGATTTGGGGGTGATGGCTGACGAGAAGCTCAACATGAGCTGGCAGTGAGTGCTTGCAGCCCAGAAGGCCAACCGTATCCTGGGCTGCATCAAAAGCAGCATGGCCAGCAGGTTGAAGGAGGTGATTCCGCCCCTTTACTCCGCTCTCATGAGACCCCACCTGGAGTACTGCATTCAGCTCTGGGGCCCCCAACATAAGAAGGACATGGAGCTGTTGGAGCAAGTCCAGAGGAGGGCCACGAAGACGATCAGAGGGCTGGAGCACCTCTGCTGTGAAGAAAGGCTGAGAGAGCTGGGGCTCTTCAGCCTAGAGAAGAGAAGACTCCAGGGAGACCTCATAGCAGCCTTCCAGTACCTGCAGGGGGGCCTACAGGAAAGCTGGAGAGGGACTTTTTTCAAGGGCAAGTAGTGATAGGATGAGGGGGAACAGTTTTAAACTGAAAGAGAGTAGATTTAGATGAGATAACAGGAAGAAATTCTTTACTGTGAGGGTAGTGAGACACTGGAACAGGTTGCCCAGAGAACCTGTGGCTGTCCCCTCCCTGGCAGTGTTTAAGGCCACGTTGAATGAGGCTTTGAGCAACCTGGTCTAGAGGAAAGGTGTCCCTGCCTGTGGCAGGGGGGTTGGAACTAGATGATCTTTAAGGTCCCTTCCAACCAAAACCATTCTATGATTCACCTTAGGAAAAAAGCTTGAAGAGATCTAGACGATTCCTCAGTGTCATACTGTCTTCAATACAAGCATTATCCAACATACCAAAGTCACCTCTTCTTAAGCTATCCCTGCATCATGGTTTCCCAGCAATTAAATAAGAATCATTAGCAGATCTCCCACTAGGTTTAAGTCGATCCAACTCACATGTTAGTTAGCCAGAGCAAGTTCAGATTTTATAACTGGCGTAGAACTGGTAATGTCAGATCTGCCTGGTCAAAACCTCACTCTAGCAGTTAAAATTAACAACACAGCAATGCTTTGTGCTACATGTTGACTTTATTTTCAATGTGGTTACAAGATTGCTGAAGTGGCTTAACAGTATTATCAAATCCTGGCTTCAGCCTTGCCCACCACAAACACCAAGCACCAGCCTGGTATGGAGGACCTTTGTTAGCCCGAAAGAGAGAAGTTACTTTTCTCTGCACACAAGAAAACCATCTACACTTCCAGTTCATTCTTCAGCAGCTTTCAAAGAGTATATGTAACTTGTTTCAAGTCCTCTGAATACATGCATAAAGCTTACAGGTTAGCAGCTACTATTTGTTGCTAAACCCCACCATGCACTTGAAGCTGAATGTGCCTGATCTGAACTAGATTAACTTCTCAATTCTTTTACTCTTCCCACATAAGTTAGTTTGATAACTCTGTTAACCCTAGAGTTAGTTCCTTTGAATTTTTCCTCAACTACAACATAATCAAGATAAAGCTATAAAGATAGACGTTTTGACAAGTTTTTGACCAATCTTTAAAATTCAAAGTCACTATAGATAAAGAACACGTAAAATATGCACATGCAAGTATGAGATTTAGCATTTAACAACTTACTTGCTGGAACGTGGTACAACCATCTCTGCTAGCGTTTCATATTGCTTAACCCAGTCATTATAATTTAACCTAGAAAATACACAGGTTATAGACGACTTTTAGTACTGTAGTAAGAAATCTTAGATTAACAGATCAAGTTTTTCCAAAAAAAGTTAAAAACATTTAATCCATCACATCTTCCAGCCCAGGTGTAGGTTGTCAGAAATATACAAGACATCAGGGACAGTCCTCCTCATGCTTTTTTTAAGATTATTGTTAAATAAACTATAATGATAAAATATGTTACTTTTGCTATCTTCAGTCTTCATATAAGTTTACAAGTGTAAAATTTTTTTAAATCAAAGAACTATGAAATTAAATTAGTCATCATTAAGTACAGACCTCAGGGGACCAACTGGACTTAACTGTCAAGATTTATTAGAAATTCCTTATGTAACTCTGCTCTTCTGAGTTACTAATAGCAATACTTTTTCCACAATTACAAATGGGTTCCCCAGAGTCCCTGCACTTGCCTGAAGGAGTGAGCATTTTGGAAGCCCTGCCTTTCTGTAGTTGTGGTGAACAGGTTCCACCCTTTCAACACCAAAACAAGTCAAAGGTAAAAGAAAAATAACAGCCAAGTGTCACGGTTTAAAGCTGGGCTGGCTATTAAACCTGTGGCAGATGCTCTCTGTTAACCCTTCCCCCCCCCACACCCGAAGGGAAAGGGAAAAGGGAGAGAGACTTACGGGTTGGAAAGTTAAAACAGTTTTAATAAACTATAATAATGAAAAAGAGTATAATAAGAATAATAGAAATAATCAAATATATACAAAACCAAGATCAAGAGCTTGGAAATCCTCCTCAGGCAGAGTTGCTCCCCTCAGCACGGGCAGAGGGGAAAATGCAGTAGCTCCCCTGCCATCACACCTGCAGGCTTTTAACTGGAGAATTGGCAAAGCTGATACCAATCAGTGGGAGAAAGGAGGGCCCCTCCCTCCTGGGCCCCACCTCCAGGAGGCAGTGGGTTAGTGATAAATAGGAAAGTGAGAATGACGTGTATAGGATGGAATACCTCGTTGGTCAATCTTGGGTCACCTGCCCTGTCTGCTCCTCCCTGCAGGTGCAACCCCCCTTCGGCTCTTCACTCATAAGCAGTGAGGAATTTAGCAGTGACCTTGGTTTCTCTAAGACTAATTGGCCTGGTTTGGGCCAAACCAGGACACCAAGATATGCTAACCATCTGTTTTCTGCTACAGGCACTGCAAAACTGTTTTGCTTTCACCAGAGTTTTACATGTGAGAGACTACTGCTTCATGTGACAATCAGCCTACTGGCTATCTTTAAAGTTAGAAGCTCTCTTTGTTCCCAGCTCCAGAAAGACAGTCTAGTGCCATTTCCTCATTTTACAAGAGTCTTAAGGACATCTGTGGGGTGAGTTTTTTGTTGTTTAAACATTTCAGATAAGGAACAACCTGTTCCCAGCAAACCTCTGTCATGACATAAGCAGTGTGCCATTGGTAGAGACTTAGATCAGTAAAAAAGCAGCATTCTGGCAATCTGAAAAAGCACAGAGCAAAGAAGTAGAGAGTTCACGTTGCTCACAAAGTAGTGAAAGCCAGCATAGTCCTAACCAGGATAATTCAATCATTTAAGCCTTCTAATGTAAAACAAGTCATGTTTTTACTCAGTACTTATTATTTTCATAAGGATACCTTCTGCAACATGACTAGCCATGGCTAATATTAGGTAAGAGACATAAGTCTAATCTCCAGTTTCTTAAATAAATTCATGACCACTCAGCATTCGTTATGATGAGTTCTCGTGAACAATGGAATATAGGTATACAGGCTCATTTGCCTCTACTAAGCATCCAAAAGTTTGCGTTAACTCATCCAAGAAAACCCCAAATAAATTCAGATGTCCCTTCTTACAGTATTATAGGGGTGTGGGATCTATTATTTGATTTATATTTCTTGTTTTATTGTGCTCTTAGTACAAATAATAAACTTACTTCGGTACAATTACTAATAACGTGACCAAATATTCTGAATCGAGTACGAAGTCCTCTTTCTTTACAATATCAGCAAGACTTCTGGTTAACAAGCTTCCCCTGCAGAGAAACAAAGACAGCCAGACTAAATACATGTTTAAGAATGGAATTCGTCTGGACAACAGGTTCTAGTGCTTGATAGGATAACATTTTCAAAAATATATTTTACTTAAGCATTCGCTATTAGCAGAGCAAACAAAAGGTCCTTATACGCATTTTATATCTTACTGCCTAAAGTCACGGAAAGTTTTTATCAGTAGCTCTACTGCTGTGCGTCATTTCCATATTCCAAACACCTCACACACTTAAGAAGCCAAGTTCTCTTTTTAAAAGTGATTTAAAAACACAAGAACCATTAAAACCATTAATTGTGAAGTCTAGTATATGGACCCTCAGAGTTACAACTAACCTAGTACAGACCTACATACAGAACCTCCATAACAATTTAAAGCAGCATATTGCCTCATATTCACAAAAGACTAAGAACATACCCAGATTTAATGGGGCTTAGCTGACAAATTACCATGGCTTAAGGCGGAACTTAAGGCTCACTCATAAAATGGCTATCATTAGTATGACCCATGGTTCTGAATCAGTCAGCAGGCTTGTACCATTAACTGTAATGGTTAGGTTGGGTCAAATTAATCAACTGTATTTGCACAGAACTACTGTACCTCAACTGTATTTCAGATTAATCATCACATGTACATGACAAGACAGCATGCAGTCCTTGTTTAATTTGTTATCTGCATGTATCAAACAGCTGTCTCTCTGCTGGTTAATTTTGAGGGAAGAAAACCAGTAACATTGATATGCTTAAAGCATAAATTGGACTGAAGGGAAAAACTTCCTTGTTTAGACAGACACCTAAGTAGCAGTGTTACACACCACTTTAACAGCAAGCTTCTCTCAAAAGCTCCAGCAATTAATACTATTTGTGCATGCTTCTGTGTATTTCATAATTGCTTATCAATCACAAGTGAGCTATTACCAGCAAGTCAGTAGTAATAAATGTTCTTTTATGACAGCTGCTATTCAAGATTGATAAACACCTCAAAAATACATTAAGCTTAGAGCCAGTACCTCTTCAGATGTTACTAAGTTTCATGGTTACATAACTTTCCTGTGCTACATTGGCAAAAAAACAATGTGACTTACGCATTCTTTCTTTCCAAATTCTGAAGGTTCCCTTTCAGATTATTGTACGCTGAGGCTCTTGCTTTCAGATCATTGTCAATCTGGTTTACTCCCTTAAAGATAAAAAGAAAAGGAACAGTGTCTAAAGAACTAGAATAGTTTTTAAATTATTTCTCAATTTCGAAGCTTAGATCTGCCAACAAGAACTTAATGAAAAATACACAAGCTAAAATGCTTATTTCTCTAGCATTTGACAAACTTCATTCAAACCTCAGAAAACTCTAAGATAGAATTCCTTTAAACGAAAATCAGCCAATAATAAAAGTTACACATTCTCTTCTGGTATCACCTGGACATGCTACTGCACCCAGCTGATCACTACTCCATTACCTTGAGGCTACCACCCTCCATCTCAGCTCACAGGAGAGGTCATTTGAAGTTTACCTTCCTACTGTGATACAAGTACACTTGTGAACTCTGGGTATCATTTCCTCCAGCTGTTACCTCACTTCTCATTTTACTTTTCCCTCATCAGATTTTCAGTGACAAAAATGATGGTACGGTTTTATGAGTAGCAAATCAAGAATTAAGCAACCCAAAGTATTAATGATTTGCACCATCTACAACTTAACAGGAGACTCTGCTGCACTGCATTTGCCTACTGCAATTTGCACCTTTCCTTGAGATGAACAGCCTTGGTCATTCAGAGACAGAATATCAACTAAATGCACCATCTGCTTGATTCCAAATGGCTGTTACTATTTACAGTTCTAAATATTATGACAATTATTTTATGTCTTTTTTTTTTTTCCCCCAGAGCTATTTCCCATTCTGTATGTTTGCAGAGGAAAATACAATAAATGATATCACCATCTCCCTTCACAAAGTCATGTTTTATGCTGATGTTTTACACTGGCAGTGGCTTACAACTATAAAGAAAAATCTGTTTTATAGAGACTTTCTTCATAAGTTAGTAAAAACTTATGTATTTTGGAATGTCTGAAGTTGCACAGGGCCAGTTCCAGGGTAGACAGATAAACAGTATTTCAGACTTGAATACAATTTATTTCAGACAATAAATATATCTGTCAAATCAACAAGTAGAGGCAGCATTCTACGTTTACACTGGCAGCTTTCAATCATCTTTCAAACTTTCATATCCAAGTTCCAACTATTTTACTGTTTAGACTCAGACTCTCACATTCGGCTTGCCATTGCTGCTCAAGTAAGCCATCTTTCTCAAGTTCGCCCTCCAGGATTAATCAGAATGACTACCAAAAATGATAAATTCCCAGCTAGGTAAGTTGGCAGCAAGTGGAAGAACAGAAAACAAATGAAGCAATTAGCAGGTCTTAAACATCCAATGATACTCCTATCAGTGTGTACCCTATACAAGGAAGTATTTTTAAATCAGCATACATAGTACCAGTTGGATAACTAAAAGAACATAGTACAGTACTGGTCTAGCACCATAACGCTCCCTACTCCCTCCTTCACTGCTTCCTCACTATGGTATGTGGGTACAAGCATATAAAAATTCCCAGGGACAAGTATCTGAACACAGCCAAGGGACTCTCCCTTTATTTGGACTTAGGTGTTGACAAAACATTTTGTTTGCATGCAACACTTCAGCTTGAGGATTCAGATATGATTTTATTTCCACAAAATAAAGCTCTCTTAAAAGCAACATCACTTAGTTATACAGTGACCTTGTTTATAGTAACACATAAGTTCACTTGTCTGTAGCAGGAAGAAGTCATTAAAAGCCTCAACATTTTGATAGTTTCATTTGGCAACATGTGAATGGCTTGCACCTTTACAGATACAGCAATGCTTTAGACAAACAGGTGAGTATTTAAGGTTATTTAAATTCTTTGGCTGATGTAACCTTTAGCAAAGCATGTGAAACGTTTCAGCAGGCATCACAAAGCACACATCTTCACGAAAACTTTTTTATACTACAAGAAATGGCACTAACGTCATTTTTTTTTTGTACAGCTAGAATACAGCATTAGGGGAAAAATTAATCAGAAGCTATGAAGCTAATACCTTTGTGCATTTGGACTTTTTCCCAGACCAACAACCTTCCCCCTCCACCTTTTCCAAGGATCAAAACTTTCAACAACAGTCTAACTATGCACTGTTTAATGACAAAAAGCAAAACCCATTGATATCAAACACCGCCTTTATGAACCAATTCCATTCATTGTTTCCTAATTGTAATACTTTAATTGCTCTCATTTGTAAAGTCAGTAGCCTTTTAAAAGATGACTGTTTAGACAAAAGCCTGTTACTGCTGCACTGACTGGAGTTTACTGTAAACAAGAATCAGCTTTGCTTCCTACTAAAACAGAATGCAGAACCACAGACCTCAATGTCACAGCAGAGCTCTTGAAAATGTATTTGTGTAAAACTGCCAAATGAAGCAACAATACAAACTTCCTTCTGGAAGTAGAATTGGTGGGTAACTCACAAATGCCATTGCAAAATGACGCAGACCCATGATATTGCTGAAGAAAGCATCAATCCAACACAGTGGGCCTATTTCTACACATAGCAAAACCCAGATATTTAAACCACTTACACAGTCATTGGCAATACACGAGTGTCTTCTCTATAACTGAGCTGCTATACTCCATTAGATACCTGGGCTGCTGAAAACATTAGACTAGGGCACTAAAGCTACCGAAGTTGTCTCCTTGAATAACAGTCTTAGGACTGTAATTTCAAATACAAAGAATGACTAGATTAAGTGACAGCTCTCACATGGCACAGATACCATCTTCGAAGTCTTCACTACTGACACTGGGGTTCACAATACTTCTGAAAGTTAAAGGCTGAAAAAACTTGATGGATAGTTTCAGCAGATTTCCTTTTATTTTAAATGTTTCCAATGCTGCTATAATTTTGCCTCAACTGACAAACTCTCCACTGCAGTTGCCTTTACTCTCTCATTTTGGCAGACATCAGAATCTGCTGCCATAGTCAGTGAGGAGGATATAAAACCATACAGGAAAAGCAGTATCTGGTGATTTGACAAGCTTTTCAAGTTATTTTAACACCAACATGTCAAGAGGCTTCACAGATTTTAATTAATGTAGCTCTATAACTTTTCCTATATCTTCATGTTAATCACATGCCAAAGTGAAGATTTTAACTATGTTTTGGACAAAACTGCTTCAAGTCCTGTGACATTATCTCCCAGGTGTCGCTTCTACAAGAACATAAGGCAATTTCAGTCATCTTCCTTCTCTTTTCCACTTTATGGACACACATCTGTAGCTCACAATTGAAAACATTTTTAAATTATTTGAAATTAGATTTAACACATAGGTGTCCTTGAAGCTGTCCTTACAGAAGATAGGTACAGCTAAACATGCAGAGTAATGGAACCCCTCAACAGGATGATTCACGCTGAACTCGAGCAGACCTGTTTCTCTGTGTTTAGTATCCAGTCTAATAACTCAATGAGGTCTCTAAGCTAGTTATTTAATTTGAAGTTCAGGTTCTGGAGTACAACTTTGCTGCAAGCAGATAATTTTTCTAGCAAACTCCAGGACACAGGATAACATGCACTGAATCCTTGGTAATATTTCCATAAAGGGCATATCCCTTCATGTTCTTTGTTGCTTTTTCAACAAACTTAATAGCTACAAAACCAAGTTCTATACTATGGCAACAGGTAAGTTCCAAAAATGAGACAAAACACGTTGAAGACTTTTTTTTTCCTTTTTTAATTCAGTAACTTCCATGCCTGTCCTAAGGCCAAACCAAAGGAAAGGAACTTTTTCAAGAACCACTTCCTTGATAAGACTTGTAGAAACCACTTCACCCTGCCTTCTTATGTTCTCTCTATCCCTCTTTCCCCACCAAGTTCCTCTACTCTCAACTTAAACTTCATGTCTATACCTGCCAAGTAGCTGCTGTAAACAGCTGAATGCTTCATTCTGATACGTTCTAAAGAAGCAAAAACTTATGTACTTAAGTAGTGTCAGATATTAAGATTATTATTTTATATCTGTGGGATATTTTTAATGTGCAAATCTTAAGAGTCGTGAGACAATCAGTCTTCCTCCAACAAAACTCCACACTGCAGTGTCTTCCAGGAATAGTTACTGAGTGTAATTTATGGAGTAAATACAAGATGCAGTGATAGCCCCAAAGAAAATACCAAATGAAAGTGTTAGTTACATTCTCAGTCAGCTATGTACCATATGTTAAGATTTTGTAATATCTGAAAAAAATTTAAAATAATAGTGTCATGAAAGCAACTAACTCTAGAGAAGATGCAGTTATAGCAAAGCATGAGTCTGCCTGCACTTACCCCCATCCTCACCCCAATTATAGTTCCCACACACCCATCACCAAAGACTATCTCTACAGGTATCCACAGCAGCTGCTTCTTTTTTCCGGGTTATGTATTTTATTGACACAGATAATTCCAAGAGTCAGTTTGCAGATTACAGAAAACATAAAAGAAAAAAAAATGGAAAAGCTGGGAAGATATTAAAGCAAGGGTAGTTTACAGAGAACTCTTTCACTGAATACAGTAAGTCACTGCTGAGGACCCTACATATGCTCACAGCAAGTACAAACCAAATGAAATCCCTAAAGTGTGAAAAACTTTAACAAGGTAAAGACGGGGCAAAAACCCATGACAACACTCAAATGAGCTTTCCTCACATGTAATGTTGAAGGCTTATTTTTCCCCTCACAACTGAGTGACATAGCTTTCAGAAGGTAAATAAGTTCTCTGGTTCACTGCTAATAACCCACAAAGTTTGAGAACATCAGACAAATGGCATGATGTCAGTACAGCAAAATTTAAACGTAAGTGGCATCATTTGCTAGCTATTTATTTGTTAATTCAGTGATCTTAGGAAACAAAAATCAGCAAAGACAGCATGATGGCCTTCAGGGAGCACTCTGCAAATCCTATTCCCATCCTAATATACTTCTTTGATTATTAAAACACAGACACTGCTACCAGGTTCACTACTATTGTTATCAAAGTTAGATGAAGCTAACAAAAACAGACAAATACCTTTGAGTACCAAGTTTTGTGCATAGATATCTCAAGTTCAAGTAGGAAAGTTTTATAGAACAAATTACCTTACCTTTGCAATAATTTCTGAAATATTCTTCAAGGACTGCTTGATTGGATATTTGGCCATATCCCACTGGAACCTTGTTATATAGGTGACCAAGTCAACTAAAATTTTAAAGAATGACTTTGTTAAGATAGACAATAAAAAGACTGATGTATTATATTCCATGTAGGATTGCTGTAACAGAAGAGTACTGTAACAGAATGTGGACCTTCACATGTGTGGACCCTGTTGCTTAAGAAATTTGAAAATAAACAATCAAGTTGTAAGTTACCTGTGACCTATGCCTTCAGATATTGGTTTCTCCGCCTGTGTAGACCCTAAATGATATTTACTACTGAGTCAACGATGGCTAGAGAAGCACAGACAAAACCCACAAGTTTTTGCTTTATGTGGAGAATGCGTGGGAGAAGGGAGGGTTACGATGGGAAAAAAGGCAGCAAAGATTATGTGGCTCACCTGAAGCAACAGTTCTGTAAAGCTATCTATGAGAGAGACTACTTCAAGCCCCTATATAAGAGTAACTGTGTTAACACTAAGACAAGTGCAGAGGTCCTAATTAAGTCACTCATATTAGCCTCTCCTGCATCAATACAAGCTATGCTAAATTTTATGACATGGCTAATGAAAACAAAATATTGATTTAGAGATCAGTGCAACTCTTTACTATGATAAAATAGGCAAATATTTCCATGAGGCAACTAGTTTTATAAAGACAGTTGTTTTATCACAGTTCGGGAACAAATGAGTATTCCAGCATAGCTTACATAAAATCATACCTATTCAGATGACAGACTAATACAAAGAATGTTTACAGTGATCAGTAACAGTGATTTTTATGTTCCACCAGAGACCAGTGATGTCAAAATACAGCCCTAAAGGATCAAAAGTCTTCTGTAAGTGAGTACTTAACACATAAGTCTAATCTCTTGCCATTCTGGACCCTATAACTTGTTTCAGGGCAAGTGACTCATGGAAAAAAGTACTTCCATGTCCAGACTAGGCTTTCAGAATGTCATACAGAGAAGCCGCATTCAACATGTTTCAGGATCATTGCCTTCCCTCCTATCACTTTTAGGATGCACGTATCATGGTTAACACTTTACCTCCATTAGCCAGAAGATTCTCCTGAACTTTATCTTTACTGTCTTCTAGAACATCAGCCATATACTGGGCCACTTTCTTTACAACACTGAAAAATGAAAGATAAAGATATTAAAAAAAGAATGAAAAACTGCCATTTTGAGAAATATCATTCATGAAACTGATCTGAAATTGCCTGGGAAAAGAATTAAGAGATTGGATCAAAAAGGAAGAGTTGATTGCTTTACATATAAGCTTTCCAAGAACAGAAACTGGGCTCAGTATCTGAAGGAGATCAACTTCTTCGACACATGCTAGAACTTTATTTAAATCCTTCTCTAGTGTTGCTACTCATCAGTTCTCAACAAGGTGAGGCTACTTCCCTCACCTCCAGGTAACAAGGGTTGACTTCAGGTGTAATCTCACTATACTCCAATCTTTTTTTGAAGTCTGTGGTACTTTCAAAATCCTAACTCCTTTCTAAAAATAGATCCTGAGGTAGAAATCATCAATAATGATGTCACAAGGCAATCGTGACAATGAAACACCAAAGATAACTGAAGAGCTATGGAGAGCCCTAAACCCTCATGAGATCTGACACATAGCACATGACTTCCTCACTAGAAAAGCTATGTTTAATATTACTCACATGTGCCAGGCCAAATAGTTTCCTTTTCTGTTTAAAAACAACTACATAACACTTCTCTCCTTGAAACAGAAGATAGCTCCACAAGTTCTGGTTATGTGACATTTTGTTACATTTGTTCAAAATCACTTTCAAAGGACAATTGGTTCTTCAAAATGAACAGCTTTTGCATTTTAATTTAATGCTGTTTCATCATCTCTGTGGATTAGCAAAGAATGTGGTTACCTTCTCAAAGTCTGTAAGTAGTACTCTAACTTGCTAAAGGAACAATTTTTACTCCATTTCATCATCACTTCCTGCAGCTGTCAGGCTCAATTCTTAACAGTTCTCCAGCACCCGGCAGCACACAGCACTACTATAGGGAGAAATATCCTTCATCAACGCATAATGTTCCACTATTCCACAAGAAGTTCAGATCATCTTTTTTTTTCCAAGTACAGATACTAGGAAATACAGCAGCTTAGCTTACTGAAATCCGACTGCCTACAGAGGATCACTATGAAACAAAAAAAGTTGAAAATAATCCATGTATTGTTAGGACTCGGCAAACCATCACATTATTATTCTAATATTTTGCACGCTAGTAAAAATAAACTGTTACCCCTCCACAAATGCATCCAGTTTAGCCAGCTCATCTGACAGACCAACCAAAACATCCAGTGTGCCAACCTAGAAGGAAAGATCAAAATGCATTAGCAATTGTGTATAAACATAGAACAAGAAAAACAAATTACAATAAAAGTTACATCTCCTGAACAGGTAGCTTTACAGAACTACAAAAATACTGTACTCCAACATTTCAGACTTGTTGCTTTAACAAAGTCACACTGTGTTTCATTTGCTCAAGATACCCCTAAAGCACCACTGTATCAGATCTAGCACACTCTAGTTTGGTGCACAGTTTCAGTCCTGCATTCCAGCCATCCAAAACATGTTAAAACAACTTTTACATTATGAATTGGCTGCACTTCCCACAAGTCACTTGCTTCAGCATTTGATTTACTGCTTTAGATCAAATCTGAAATTTCTGTAATCAGATATCTCAGTCCTGGAAGCAACCAGAACACTGAAAACTTTGAACATACAAGAATACTGCAAGAGTCAGACCAACAGGAGTCTGGACTTTTTGCATGTGGAGTAATGAAATATCTAGCTTGTTTACAAGCTTTCACTCTTTCTTCCCCTCTCCTCCACAAAACACTTTCTTCCCTAATTTAATGTAATAATCTAGAGCAATACATATACCTTTCTGGGGCCAGGGATGACACTTACCTTTTTAGAATCTATATAATTCAAACATGAAAATCACAGCACAGTAAAATATTCTGTTTAGCTCTTTCATAAAGAAGTTTCAAATGGGTCTAAGACATCAAAAAGTGTAAAAACAGTATAGCTATGCTCAAGTTCAACAGCCAAAGGGTGATTATTTTTAAACAGGTCATATAACATCAGTGTTTCTTTGGTTTTCTCTCTCTCTCCTGAAAGTAGGAGATACCTCCAAAAAGATGACTCTTCTTTTCTTTAATACTTTAGCTACTAGTTTATATTTCTTGCTGAAATATTATTACGCGTAACTGTATCTGCTGTCTAGTCAAGATACTACTAACATTAATTTTAGTCTAGCATCTTTGTTCTCTATGTTTTGCATTTACATATTCCTGTTACTTTACATGATTCCTGTTCTCTTTAGCTTTGAAGCAGAAACAAGCGCAATTACTTAAGTAACACGACAACCAAATTGCTTTCCATGCCCCACCTTCTTCTGAACTACATGCAGAATAAGGAAGCTAATGTTTTGACTAGTCACTTATAAGCCACAGGACAAGTAAGTCTTTAAGCAATAATGCTGCTGTTCAATGGAGATTAAATCACTGTTTCAATAAGTTTTAACTAAAGGATCTCACTCCTTAAACAGTTTTACCACGTCCACAGAAGCCAGACTGTTTCCCATTGTATATAGTATAGTCAGCTTCTGCCCCTGAAGCAGGGAGCAGAAACAGCACAATAACCCAAATAGGCCACATCAGTTTTCAGTGATAACTTTCTAATTGCTGTAGGCACCCTACAATTCGAAAGGCATCCCAACTCGCGTCCAAAGATCTCCTGGGAGGAGACAGACCTTTGTTGTAGCCCCTTTTCTTACCTCCACTAGTATATCTCTTGAAGTAACTCAGGACAGTCTAAATGTGAATCTAAGTTATGGCAGTTGTAAGATCCTCTTAAAAGACACACTGAAGCACTTTGTGCCCTGGGCCCATTCCTTAGCAGAGACAGGAACAAGGCATCACGCCACCTGAACTTGATCCATTCTGTAGACAGAGACTGATGGCATTTTTTCCTCTTCATTTTGATACACTTTGATGAGCTTTCACTCAATTAACTGAGCTCACAATTCTTCTTGTTCAAGAAACACTCACGTGTCAGGACAGACCTTTTCCCAACAAATACACTGGCTCATAACTTTTCCATACCCTGATAATTGTATTTAACCAAGAGAAACTGATTGTTTCTCTTCACTTCTCACAGTAATAGTTCAAACAGTTTCCTTCCCGTTTTATATGACACACATCAGCAGGTCACACTGGAATGCTCAGCCGGAGACAACCCCTCCTCTAACAGAATAATGTTACTTCTGGACAGACAAAAGGCAGCAGCTGTTTGATCAACCCCTGTATTTTAAATCGAGCCTTTTCACTGCACCCCAGCCAGAAAAGAAGCAGACAACTCAGAAGTAAAAAACAAAACAAAACAAAAAAACCCAAAATAACAACAACAACAACAACAAAAACCCAAACCAACAAAAAACCAAACCACTCCAAACAGAAAACCAAAGGAAACTGTATCATCTGAATACTCAGATCACAGGTCTCCATTTTTCTTCTAATTTTCTTCTCCAGCTAACTGCTAGCAGTATGAATTCAAGACTACTTTCCCTGGAAAAACAGCTGTATTAGCTGAAAGAACACAGACTGCTGAACCTTTAAAACTTACAGAGCGAAGAATTTTTAACTTAGAATTTCAGGAAAAAGATAATTGTCATCTAAAGTATTTTTTAGATACACACACAAACATCAAAAGGAGTCAGCAGTTCTCTCTGAGAAGTCTGCAAGTATTCCCCACCTACAGTTTTAGTCTAAAGAAACAAAGATGACGCAAACCAAACAGACTTCTGAGGATATGACATGGGGCTTACATACCTTCAAGTCTGGAATATTGAACTTTGAATTAGTAGAAAGACTGTTATTTTTTGTTGTTGCTGCATGTAGTTTCTCCCATGTCTGTTGACAGGTTTTTTCCCCAGGAGCAGAAATCAGCCAAAACTCGGTCATTTTTGTGTCTTTATCTTGATGCTTTCTGCTTCTGAAGGTAGAGGCAAGACGCTAGTAGAACGGAAGCGAGGCAGGGGGGGAAAGAAAGAACATCTGCCATTAGTTCAGAATCCAAAGCTTTGCCTGAAGAAAAAAAATCTCGTTTCATGTTACTAAAGTGCAGTTCCAGCCACTGTAAGAGATTTTACCAAGAGTACCACGTGGTTCCAAACTCATTTTTTCCTATCTTCCAAATCACATTTGCACAGTTGGAAAGTCTTTTTAAACTAGCCACCCTGCAAGTTAAAGTGGGCTCAGTGTGCAATATTAGCATCTTTCAACTGCAATTCCACAAAAGATTATAAGCAAACAATCCAACTGAAAAGAAATCCAATAGAACAGGACCCAAATCATATTTTCCCAGCTGTATACGTTTTCCAGCATCTGTACAACAGACAACTTTTTCTGAACAAATAAAAGAAAAAAAAAAAAACACAAACAAATTTCAACTCTGACGTTACAGTTTTTCCAATCACTTTTCAGTGTTTTAAAGTGAGCAAATGCCTAAAAAATACTTAAATCCGATAAACTTTCAAGCAAAGAAGGTTCTCCTGGCAGCTAAAAATGTCAACAAAAAGAAGGACACTTTCTAGTCTTGGTATCTCTGTTGTCATTGCAGACCTTCAATAACGTTACACATACCGGCATTAGTCAAGAGAGTATTGGTACTAAATACAATTTATGTTGAGCTACTTTGCAAACAACCTCAAGAAGTCAAGAGTATATACGTTCTTCTGTCACTAAGAAACAGAACAAGCTGGTTGAGAGTTACTGGATTTTTTTAATAAGGGAGCGAAGAATAAAATCAAAGTGTACCTTGACAGAATCTAAATGTCAACTTTTGATATTTTCAATGTCTTTGTAGCAGCTTTGAAAGAGTAGAGGCTAACCTACATTTCACAATAAGCACAGACTACAGCACTCAATTTTTTTGAGAGAAAGAATCAAATACTGTATTTGTAAGAATTAATACACAGTAGCAAACTTTGCCCAAAACACCACATATAGGTCCTTCATCTATGTAATCATTCTAGGGTCAACAAGTTACCAAGAGTGCTGAAGTTAGAGATGAGCTAAAAAGAGGCCTGTTAGCTGATTCTTTTGTTCAGCTACTCAGGAAGCCTAAAGCTGAGGAAAGTTTACCAACTGTTAAATTAGTATCATGAAGCGCATCTTGTCACTGGTGTAACAGCCATCCTCCTTCAATCAAGGGGCTTTGTTGATAACAAGAGATGATGACACCCAGTTATCAAGGCTCTCAGCACCACACACTCCATGATGTCTGACACTCCATTACCAGGTAGTAGCACAGCAGTGCTATAATCCTAAATACAGACGATGCCAAGGCAGGTACAGGTATTTGTGAAATAAGAATATTTACAAGACCAGACACATGTCCTACTCCACACAAGCTTATCTGGCCTGACTCAGCCCAGTTCTGGGCACTCTCCTGTGCTGCGGCCATGCACCTGCACAGCTGGTTCTATTCAACAGCTGGAAGTCCAGGACCTGGAAGTTAGATCTATGCTCTCCTCACTGGCACTACTCTCTCTTCTCCCCTAAAAAGTTGCCAAAAAGCACGTTGGAAGGAGAAGGGGTAAGGAGTTCTTTGCTCTTGGAAACAGTATGGGTGAGAAAAGGGCTCCTATCTCTGAGAAGGACAGGTGAAAAGACTGGGTCTACTTCCCCCACCATGCTGTGGCCTTGACTGTTGGGGGAATGTCCTCAAGAGCAGAATCAGAGAGGGGGTGAAACCCATGGCAACGGCCCCTCGGGAACCACTGGCCCCCACATGCTCCAAAGCGCGTGCTGTAACAATCCTTGGTCATACCGTACTGATTATTTTGGTATCGGGAGGTATCAAGAAAAATCAAAGCAACATCAGCCATCACCAATATAACATAGCATGTTACAGGGCTTCTTTGTGTAGGAAAGCACTAACCAGATTCTCTCACATAATGGATCTCCATGGGAGGTCTACTAATTATCAACAATTTGGAACGAGACAAAATTTCCTCTTATTCAGACTACTTTGATGCATTATCTTCCTTAACACATGCCAAACTTGGTGAATCCATTGCACATGATGTTTTCCTACACTTCCTGAACCCTGTCCCTGTAAAAGAGATGGCCAAATTTACAGTAAACTTCACCCACGCAGGAAGACACCACTACAGTTGACACACACACACACAAAGTGTTTAAGCTTTAAATTGTTTTTTGTTTGGATTTGACTAGACTAGGACTAGAGGAGTCTTTGGAATAAATGCTAGATAAATAAACCAGTTTAGGTGGTGGCAGCAGCAGCATGCAAATATCCAAGTAAAAGACAGAAGAGCCATAACGTAGAAATCCAGACTTCTATACAGTAAGACAGATGGAACAGTGCATCCTCATGTTTTCCACTAAAACATAAATAGCCCTTAAAGAGTAAGTATAACATTTCCAGAGACTGTATCATCTAAGGAAACAGTAACATGTTTACAATGACACAGTCTCATTCCCTGCATTACAGATGAGGAAAATCAGCTAACCATTAATAAACTAGACATCTTTTCCCAGGGGAAAAAAAAAAAAACAAAACACAGTTTTAACAGACCCATTGCAAAGAATAATTCCTTTCAATAAGTAAAGTTTTCAAATCTTTTAAAGTTAGTTTTCAAAGACTAACTGTTCAGACCTCATATGATGACTGCAAGTCCACCACAAACAAAACTGAAGTTACAAATACCTGACAGACTTGCAGCAAATCTTTTTTCATGCTTAAAAACCAAACTACTAGAACACTTCAGGATTCCTTAATATCAGAGGCAAAAAAGGATTGTTCAACTGAATAACCAAAATCTTTTTCTACTGTTAAAAGTGAAGAGGCAAAGGTGGAACAGTAATCCCAGGAATCATTAAGCTTGTGGATTTCTTTTCCCTTCCTCCCTCAACATTTTTGTCTGTGTGGCTGGTTTTCCTGAAGCTCTGTTCCATTTCTAATAGCCATGGGAAGTAAGATGATTTCCCGTTTCAGCTACCTACTCAATAGAGGTATTTTCAAATACATCGAAGTAAAAAAAACGCTTGTTCTATGGTGGGGTTTTTTATGTAAGGGAATGAATTTGAAATCAGAACTATGCAGAACAATGAACAAGAAGTGGAGAAAGGAGAAGTGCTACAGAATGGTAAGAAAAACAGAAACAGATGCTAGTCAGCCAAAAAATACATACTGACCCACTGTAAAATGAAAGCCATGAAATTTAAAGAGAAGGACCACAGAATAAAGCAGAAAATACCAAGTGTTCAAATCTTCTAAGCACATTGACAGGTATTTTTTACTAAACTATTACTTTATTTCTTTGATCTGCAGATAATGGTATACAGTCTGCTTTGAGATCCACTGCTGTGGTGAGTTTATTTTTACTTTAGGTCAACAGGTATTTGTGAATTGACAAGCCTTGGCATCTCAGCAGCCTGCAAAACCTATCACCAGTTTCCTTTTGGCCTTAACATTAGAATATATTATATGACTACTATCATTTATCAGCTGCACCTTGCCCTGAAAAATCTTACCTGTAGTTTTGACAGTATTTTAAAACCACACTATTGCAAGTATGTGATCAGCCAAAAATTCTAGTCCAATGCAGACAGTAATCTCATCGTACTAAGCCCTGTCTGCATAAGGATACAGCCTGAACTTAAAACATCTGCAGTCTGAAGCATTGTATGTTGAAACTTAAGTTACAGAGGGAAAAACAAACACAACAAAACCAAAGACATTACAAGCAGCATGCTGGCAGAAGCAAGTCTTGTTTAGATTTTAGTCTTGTCATATTCCAAGAAAACCCAAAAAGACACAGTTCAAATTTTTAAGTACTTGGCTAACAACCCAATGATTAAACTTCTTTCCTTTCTCGACTTTGCTTATGACTGCAACTGAAAGCATTAATTAAAGCTGAGAATCTAAAGCAGAAGCAGGGAGGAGAACCCCAACAAAAAGCTGCCTATCAGCTACCATCTCACCTTCCTCACTCCCAAAGACCATTAGCTGCATGGTTCCAGTCAAATTTTCTCAGACTTTCATGCTTTTAGGTTTTTGGACAACAAACCAAGGGAATAACAAAAAAAAGGCTGAAAGTATAAAACCTAGAATGAGCAATAAGAATGGACAAGTGAACTCCATGTTTACACTCATGTACCTCCATGACCAGAACTTTTTTGTCCTGTACTCTTGAGTACAATTTGTCATAGCCTAGTTTCACCTAATCACTGTTAGCTATTCTTGTTATTTCAATTGTTTCTGATGTACACTCATTGAAAGAAATATTAATAAATAGATATCTGCATACATAAATGCAATTGTCTACAACACATAAATCTATCAATTTAAAAACATTCAATACTATAGCACAAGTATAGTTAATCAAGCTAACACTTTCAAGGTGGTGTTTTTTTCCCTAACCGTTGTCCATTCAGTACCCTACCATACAATGATATTAAGAGAGCAGAAACGATGGTCCCAGTTCTGCTGAATATGGGTAAAGCCACCCATTAAGGAGTGAAAGTGCTTCTGAGATGCCACTGTAAGTATTTTCTGGCCAACTTCAGCAAAAAGTGTTTACTATACAACTGAAGGGAAAAAAGGAAAATAAGAATCAAAGTTCATACAATAATCTCTCTATAGACCATGCCGAAGAAAAGTTCAGGACTTCAAGGAACAGGTTCTGGAATTCCAAGATTACATATGGCACTAAGCTAGCTACCTTGATACTTACGATTCCACAGGTCATGGAATTACTATTTTAATACTGATTGACTGAACTGTCAGTACTCACAAAGAATGAAAGTTCTCACTTTTAAGTGCTTAATACTAGAAATTAATTAGACTATGCTTTTCTCTGAGCAATATTATTGAGTTTCTCTTGACACTTTCTCATAAGCCTAGTCACAACATAACTTTGAAGCATAATAGTCTTCCATGCGCTGCTACAAAGAGATTTAAGTAACAAACAGATAGCCAAGATGTTCTGATGGTCAAATGAGCACAACTCATCTATAAAATGCTTGAAATATTTCATCCCTTGAAGCTTTCCTTGAAGCTTACCTGGTTTTG